>NC_048893.1:120846924-120877129 GCF_011077185.1 Oxyura jamaicensis
GAGGAGAGGAGAGGAGAGGAGAGGAGAGGAGAGGAGAGGAGAGGAGAGGAAGAAAAAAGACAGGTGGCAAGAGTTCCAATTGCTTGTCTTACCCACATATGTACAATCCTACAAATATATAATTTATGCAGGTTAGAAATTTTGGGCATGAGTTGTCTTTTACCCTGTCTATTCTTCAAGGAGAAATGATGGTAATCTCCTCCCCAGACTAGGAAACCACAAGAGCAGCACTTCCCCAGTTTTAAAAACATTTTCCAAAGAGAAGGGTTCTCAAAGGATTTAGTGTTCTTTCCATTTTTGCTGTGGAGATTTGGAAGGGGGTCAAGGAAAGGAGAGATACTGATTCATTGTTGAAAACAATATGTTAAAGAGCATTATCTCCTGCCATTTATACTTTAGTAAAGGAAAGACTATGAATCCACACACACGTAAGTGTAAGGATTCTTAAGGAGGGATTCAGCAACAAGCTAGAAATATTAAAGTTATTCCAGTATGCATCAGTATATTATGCTTTCATAAATAATCTATAACAACAGTTCACAGAATCACAGAATCACAGAATCGTCTAGGTTGGAAGAGACCTCCAAGATCACCAAGTCCAACCTCTGACCTAATGCTAACAAATCTTCCACTAAACCATATCCCTAAGCTCTACATCTAAACGTCTTTTGAAGACCTCCAGGGATGGTGACTCGACCGCTTCCCTGGGCAGCCTATTCCAGTGACTAACAACCCGTTCAGGAAAGAAGTTCTTCCTAATATCCAACCTAAACCTCCCCTGGTGCAACTTTAGCCCATTCCCCCTCGTCCTGTCACCAGGCACGTGGGAGAATAGACCAACCCCCACCTCGCTACAGCCTCCTTTCAGGTACCTTTAGACTGCAATAAGGTCGCCCCTGAGCCTCCTCTTCTCCAGACTGAACAAACCCAGCTCCCTCAGCCGCTCCTTGTAAGACTTATTCTCCAGACCCCTCACCAGCTTCGTTGCCCTTCTCTGGACTCGCTCAAGCACCTCCATGTCCTTCTTGTAGTGAGGGGCCCAAAACTGAACACAGTACTCGAGGTGCGGCCTCACCAGAGCCGAGTACAGGGGGACAATCACTTCCCTGGACCTGCTGGCCACGCTGTTTCTTATGCAAGCCAGGATGCTGCTGGCCTTCTTGGCCGCCTGAGCACACTGCTGGCTCATATTCAGCCAACTGTCAACCAATACTCCCAGGTCCTTCTCTGCCTGGCAGCTTTCTAACCACACATCTCCCAGCCTGTAGCTCTGTTTGGGGTTGTTGTGCCCCAGGTGCAGGACCCGGCACTTGGCCTTGTTGAACTTCATACAGTTGGCCTTGGCCCATCGGTCCAGCCTATCCAGATCCTCCTGCAGAACCTTCCTACCCTCGAGCAGATCGACGCACACACCTAACTTGGTGTTGTCTGCAAACTTGCTGAGAGTGCACTCGATCCCCTCGTCCAGATCATCAATGAAGATGTTAAAGAGGACTGGCCCCAGTACCAAGCCCTGGGGAACGCCACTAGTGTGTGTGTGTGTGTGTTTTTATTTTTGTTTGTTGTTGTTTTTTTTTTCTCTGTTCATGGGACTTATGATGCAAACTCACATTCATAAGCAGACTACAAGGTTTCTAGTTTGTAAGGCACAGAGTGTATCACGCAGGCATTCCCTAAACAGATCTGAGCAAATAGACTGTATTTTTTCATTCAGACTCAAATATTGTTTTCACATTTGTCTCTATTTCCTTCATAACGAAATGTTTTCCCTTTTCTACCAGCTATATATATGTAGAAAATTATTAATACATGTGAGGAAATAGCTTTGTCTGTGACCTCGCCATTGCAGCTTTACTAAGCTGATGTGGTTGAACTGTTGGTTCCTTAAGCTGTGGTGCTCCCAGTGTCCTTCTAGGGAATTGGCTCATGCTGTGTTAGAGATCACTCTGGCACTTGCAACAGAGAATGCTGGATTCTGTGTGTGTTCAAAAGTGAAGGTAGGAAAAAAAGACTGGTGTTGCTGCTGGCAGAAATTTGATGGCTCACTGAGCTTTATGAAGTGATTCTTTTATAAGGATAAAAAGAATGATAGAATGATACTACCAAATTCAGAAGACATGTTGTGAACAAACGACATTTGTAAAACACTTCTTTAGCAGTTCCTGTTAAATATGCAGTTGAATAAGTAAATCATCCTCCCAGTTTTCTGAGTCGTAATTCCCCCTTCCTATTTGTATTTATCATTGTTTGTGTTGATTCAAACAAATTTCCATGAGCTTTGATTTTTGTCTAAATAAAATATATTGGCTATTTTTAATACAGCTGATGTTGCCACTACAGTGGTGTAATGCACATCAAATACATGTCAGATTGCATCTGAGCTAAACCATCAATCCACACTGGAGATTTTAATTGTATAGCTTTCACTTCTCAGAAAGCAGCAAAGGAAAAAAAAAAAAATATTTGAATACTTACGATCAGCCTTCAAGGGCTAATTTTTTGTAAGTGGAATTTAGAACTAGGCTACTATTAAGTGCTTTTCATTGGCTCTTGACATGTCATTTGGTTATCCAAACAATGCAGAAAACAGTAACAGATCTTTCAGAATATGTTGAAAGGACTACATCAAAAATGAAAGTTAGTAATGCTATATAGCATCTTCATATTGAAGAGAATTTCTGTCGGACTTTCTACAGACTTCAGAGCTGCTGAAATCCATTTTAGCAAAATAGCTGTACAGAAGAATTCAACTGCTTACCAATAGTTTGTCAAAGTAATAGTATGGTAATATAAATAAAGAAAGGATGTAAAGGGCATTTTGGATTGTTGAATATTTTTGTATTATGAACATCTTATCTTCACAGATAAAAGAAAGTCTTAGGCTGAAGAGGTTTGGAAGAGGCTAAAAAGTTAAATCATTAGTCAGAGCTGAGTTCACACTGATTTGATGATCTTTGGTGACAGAAGCTTTGCACTACAGATGACAATACAAACCCATAGTAACTCATACACTTCTGTTGATAAGCTTATGGTAATTTAGAAGTAACATATTTCTGTTCCAGTTTTTAATACAGCCATTGCTTTGACTGTTAAGTTGATGAAAGTTCCATGATTGCATCCATTGAGCAGAAGTGACTTTGCTGTTACTGCAGCAGTACTTACTGGTAATTTCCACGTAAAATCTCTTTCCCCCAAGGGCTGGAAGAGACTTCCTGATTCTCCGTTCAGCTGCAAAGTACCCTCTCACTATGGAAGCAGGAGCACAGTAAGTTGCCTGAACTTTGGTGGAAAAGGAATGACTTGTAATACTGTGTGTTCACAAGCTTCTACATATATTTCAAAACAAGTAGCAGTGGTATTTCTTCCTTTTCTCAGAGGTTTTCCTTTCTGTGTCCCCAAGGACTTGCTAAATATATACATATATATATATATTTATCACAACTCGTGTTTTTCTTGTATTGCTTCTCCCTCTCCACTCAAAATATGCAGCCAAGGTCTGTGAAATAATTTTAAAACTAACAAGCAGATTATGTAATATTCAAGGTAAACCCATCCATCAACTGTCACATAAATTAGACATTTTATACAAACGTATACATACAATACATACATGTATACAGTTATAAAAATTATACACAGTCTCCCCCTGTATTCTCCTGGAGAAGCTGGAAGCCAATGGTTTAGACACGTACACTCTTTATTGGATTAAAAACTGGATGGATGGCTGGGCCCAGAGAATGGTGGTGAATGGAGTGAAATCCAGCTGGCAACCAGTCACCAGTGGTGTTCCTTGGGAGTCAGTGTTGGGGCCCATCCTCTTTAATATCTTTATTCATGATTTGAATGATGGAATTGAGTGTACCCTCAGTAAGTTTGTAGACAAGACTAAGTTGGGGGGAAATGTCGATCTGCTGGAGAGCAGGAAGGCCCTGCAGAGGGACCTGGACAAGGTGGGTAAATGGGAAGAGGCCAATGGGAGGAGGTTCAATATGGCTAAGAGCCGCGTCCTGCACTTTGGCCACAACAATCCTATGTAACGCTACAGGCCTGGGGGAGAGTAGCTGGAAAGCTTAACAGAGGAAAAGGATCTAAGGGTGTTGGTCAACACTTGCTTGAACATGAGCTGGCAGTGTGCCCAGGTGGCCAAGAAGGCCAATGGCATCCTAGCTTGTGTCAGGACTAGTGTAGCCAGTAGTACCTGGGAGGTCATTATCCCCCTGTATTCTTTTCTGGTGAGGCTCACCTTGAGTATTGTGTTCAGTTTTGGGCCTCTCACTTCAAGAAGGACATCAAGGCCCTGGAGTGTGTCCAGGGAATGGCTACAAAGCTGGTGAACGGTCTGGAACACAAGTCCTGTGAGGAGCAGCTGAGGGAGCTGGGACTGTTTAGTCTGGAGAAGCGAAGGCTCAGGGGAGACCTTATCGTTCTCTACAACTACCTGAAAGGAAGTGGTGGGGAGCTAGGGGTCAGCCCCTTCTTGCAGATAACTAGTGATAGAACTAGGAGTGGCCTCGTGTTGTGCCAGGGGAGGTTCAGTTTGGAAATTAGGAAACATTTCTTCTCAGAAAGAGTAGTAAGGCATTGGAATGGGTTGTCCGGGGAAGTGGTGGATTGACCGTCCCTGAGGTGTTCAAGGAGAGGCTGGATGTGATGCTTAGGGACATGGTTTAGTGGGTGACATTGGTGGTAGTGGGATGGTTGGACCAAATAATATTGGAGCTCTTTTCCAACCTTAATGTTTCTATGATTCTATGATTAGTAACACACGTGTTTGAAGATTCATTGCATTTATCCTCTTGTGGTTTTGTAGTATCTTACATTGAGTATCTCCTGCATGTGTTCTATGCAGACAGACTGAAGTCTGCCAAGGGCAGACCTAAGCATAGTGTGAGGAGAAGTTAACATAACTCATCAGAAAAAAAAATAAAATAAACTAAAATCACATTGCTTTAAAAGCTTTTGGATCACTAATTTCCTGGAATGTTCTTTAATGCCCATTGTGTACAAGGTAAAATACCATTCTTTAGAAAAATATGTCAGTCTACTAAAGAGAGTTACTCTCTAACCTCTGTGAGCACTGTTTTTGTGTACTGGTAAACTAATTACTCTTCACAAGCCCCCGAGCTTCTTACAGGAAGCAATGTCCTATGATACTCCTTGTTTTAAAGCACCTACTATTTTATAAACAGGGAGATTTTTCTTGTTTGGACTATATGTTATCTCACTTCCAAATCTGGATATAGTTTTGAAATTACTTTTGAAATTACTTACACAGTATCTGTAACATCTACTACCATCTGAATACTTAACAAGAAAAAACAGCAAAAGAAAAAAGTTTTCTGAATTTTCCTTTTGCTTTTCAACATTGCAGTGTCATTTATTCCAAAACTCACATCTAGGATGCAATCTAACATGGTCATGAAACCAAATAGATGCTGTTGTACAACAGATTATAATGAAATTGTGTAATGTCCAATTAACACTTTCTGCTTCTGTAAAATTTGACTTCAGTCAACCACATTTAAGCTACTGTAAGAACACAACAACCAAGAGAGAATTATTTTCTTTACTGACAAACACACAAAAACACTAAAAGCAAAACTTGGCTATCAGTTTCACTTTGGTGTTTTTATTTATATTACTGCCACAGCCTCTGTTCAGCTTGGCAAAACATGTTGACCAACAGATCTTAATGGTATCACAGAAAAGATACATTTGAAGAATCGTTCCCAAGAAAGGTTCCCTTATATTACATATATAGGCTCTTTATTTAATAATTTATTTACAACCTGTGATACTTTTGATCATTTCTCTTCTTTTCATTAGTAACAAAAATCTCAGTTACAAAATTAGTTACAAAATCTCAGCCTCTGCAATATCAGTGTCTTCATTTCTCTCAAAGCACATCTTAATATATCAAATTAATACATGACATAATTTAGTGATACCTTAAATAAAAAGCACTTTCCTTTTCTGTCCAAGTCAAAATTCCAATATCTACCTTAAATTAATTTATTACCTTTAATATAAATCCCCTCCAAACATGTTCAGTAGCTAGTTTTTGTTAACTGATCACCAGTACTTATGTAATTGAAAATTGATTATTTTTTTGGCCTCCTCCCTTTCAGTAAGGGCTTCCTCCTCACAGATAATATGTTTGATTGTTTTATTCTCCTGCTAGTTCTCTTGGACACTTACTTATTTGACCTCAGCAATGTTTGCTGGCATTCTTGACATCATTAGTTGCTGGCTAAAAAAAAAAAAAAAGTAGTTTCTCATCAATATAAAAACATTTCTCTGCTCCCATATTTGGTAATACTTGTTTTAAATACATTCAATGGATTCAATTGAATATTAATTTAAGAATCATACCCAAGCATTTAGTAAGTTTCACAAGTGGGAATGGTGTGAAGGCCACTTTAATTAGAATTTATCTACTTCTTTTATAAAGAAACTAAGGAAAACTTCAGAAACCTTCTTCAAATAAAGATTTAATTGAACTTTCCAGATCTATTCTGTTGTAGAACAAGTTATTTAACTTACGTCACCCACTGGGATATCTTTTAATTTGATCGTTAGTCCTAATTGCCCAAACTACTGCCATGAGGCTAAAATAAATAGGAGAGGAAAAAAGGACATATTTTGGGGTGGGGTATAGAATTAAAAAAAAAAAAAAAAAGAAAAAGAAAAAGAAAAAGAGAGAAAAAAAAAAAAGTAAAATTAAAAATTAAACCATTAATAAATATCTTTAAAGAGAGAAACTGAAAAATGTTTTTACATCCTGAGTCATGTCCAAAGAACTATGAATTAAAGCAAATAAAGGTAATTCCAAATGATTGATCACCTTCCAAGGAACTGATTTCAGCTCTAATTGTGTATTATCAATGGTCCAGTGAAATAAACTAACATTTCCTCTTGGGTATGAAATCAATTATTATGTTTCTAATCACTCACCAGTTCTGCAGCAGAATTTCTCTGGTTACCTCCAATAAAGTAACATTGGTGCAGATAGTGTATGGCTCCTTACAAGCTTTAAAACTAAGTGATATTTTAAAAAGTGAGCTTTGTATAAATGCAACAGAATGAGTACTACTGTAAAAAAGTCACTTCTGTGCCAAATTGATGATATATTTGACAATGTACAGTTCTTCTAGATTTCTCTTTTTCACCCGTATTACTGGACATTGTCAATGAGGATCACATAGAATATTTCTTTAAGCTCCTGAGAAAGAATGTTAACTTTTCTAATAAGCACCACTGAGAGGTCACTGAGAACAAATGGAATTGCTCATATAATTGATTTACTCTGTGTGTTTTCTATTCAAAATTATAATTAATTTCCTGTAGCTATTAACACATAGTTATGGCAAATTATTCCATTCTGTTGTTGATGTTGTAATTTGCTACCATAAAACCTGGAACTACCAGTGTTTTTCTTTAAAAATAATCTTTTCTATATTTTGAGTAAGAGATAAGCAAAATATAGGAGTTGAGGGATAAGATCAAAGTATTCAACTTTAAAAAATAAAACGAAAAGACTTATTCACCACTTCCAGAACTTTAACAAATAGCCTGACATAGAAAACAACCATAGAAACCTGAAGAGTCTCTGTGGAAAGTTCAGAGCCTGCTAGGTTGATAGGTATCCAGTGCTCCAAGGAAACCATTAAATAGATGCCCTCCACCCTTTTCAAGCTAAATATTTTATTTATTTATTTACTAGGGGAGTGAGGAAGATGGGTTGGATGTCCAGTAGAAGATATTTCTTTATTCCAGTCTATGAAAATTCAGTGGCTGAAGACAAGTGCATGCAGCATCATCTGCATCCTGTATCAGTCTGACAAAACCTAAATCTCCTTAAATTACTTTTAAATCTTTTCAAAAGAGAAACAGAGGCACAGGTCCAAGGAAGATTCTGCTCCCAATGGAGTCAGCCTAGGAACTGCATTTTTTGCTCGATCCCAGTCCATATCTCTCAAGTTAGAATCTGTATGCACATGGCATGCTTGACAGTCAAGACACAAGTCAATAAGTTAGTCATTTTTTTAAAGAAATAATTTATTTTAAAGTATGGGGGGTTTATGTGTCTTATGTTTTGTTTGCTTGCTTGTTTGCTTGTTTCTTGTTTGTTTGTTTAATTTGGTCCATAAGTATAACATCTGATTATCTGAATCTGAATTCCCCATCTTTTGTGTGATTTACTGAAAAATCACTCCGGGATCAATCTATATATAAGAACATCCTTTAATATGAAATAAAGAATATGAGGAAATTTTCAAGAAGCAATGGAAAGGATAAAACCAGATCACCCTGGGACAAACATTGCTCACAGTGAATAGAGGAACAGACACTTTGCTCATTATTTCAATGTAATTCACATTCAGTTTATTGCCCATTCATCTTGAAACCACTACGAATTGAAAATCTCTGGCAACAGAATGGAAAATTTGCATTAACCTCAGAGACCGAATTCTGTGACTATGAGAAAGATGAAGAAATTCAAATAGGTCTGATTTTCCTCCCTTAGGGAGCTATATGCATACAAGTAGATCTGGATATCTGTCTTTGGTTCTTACTCTATGACTGCTTGCTCAGCATCATCTACTTTAAGGCAAAGACAGGAAATTAAGACATTTCCCATGTGGCCCATGATCCTTTTTACTTCAGTTATTTCTTTATATCCAACATTCTGTAGTTAAACTTGTATTGAAATTCACATTGTTTGACACCCATTAACTCTTCAGCTGCTAGAATGATAATAAAAAAAAATAGGCACCTGCTTCCTAAAGTAGCTTTCTGGAATTTAGAAATGTTTGGGTTTTGAGTTGTATGTATGAAAGCATAAACTTATGCAATTGCTACAAGAGCAAGATAATTTCAGTACCTTGCTACTAAAAAAGTAGGTTAATTAAAATACACTCATTTATGTCTGCATTGCCTTTGTTTCATTCACTGAAAGCTAACCCAACAGCTAAAGCACCCAACAGATGGGAAAATGTCTGCAGGTCATAAACCTAATTGTATTCTGGTAAAATTCAGCATAAGGCTCTTATTTCTTGAGGCATAAAGCAACTTCATGCAAATGAAAGTGCACAATAAAAATCCCTTAGTTATTTCACAGCGTCATATTCCACATCTGCATTCAGGACCTTTGGATTTACTTTCATAGAGGACAAAATCAGTGTTTGAGAAATACATGGGTCTGTGTTTTTGCTTCCACTCTTCCTACTTTCCCACATTTCATTTCTTCTACACATTTAATAAATGCAAGCTAGATCTATTACAGGAAAAAAAATAATAATAAAAAAATCTGTATGGCATTGGACAAGCTTCTAGTTTTATTTGCTGGTTTGTATACATATATATTGAAAAATTGAAGATATTTTCTTCCCTATTTCAATTTTCTGCTCTAATTTCATGAAATTAGAATATCTTGGAAACAGTTCTAGGTAGAGCCAAATTGTAGTTTATGCTTTGAATTTTACAAAATGCATATTTCTAAACTACATAAATATTTCAGTGAATTTAAAGAAAAGTGCATGGATTGAGTGAGGCACAAGAACTCTGAGTAGCATGGTTATGTTTTACCATTTAAATGAGAAAAGAGCTGTTAATATGATGAAAATGAAAGCCAGATCTGTGACAAACAATGGAAAGGGAGGGACGGACCCTCTAACTTCATAAGAAAAGACAAAAAGTTGTTGTTATGCTACCCCACCATTGTTGTAGCCATTTATTCTACTTAGACCTGTAACTAACTTTGATTTTTGTCTGGTTTGATATCAGAAATTATTCAATAAATGGCATCCCACATGGTACAACAAAAATGTGTGATTACCCCACACAACATAATGTGTTACCAAGATAAAGTGGTAAATAGGGTTTCAGAAATGAAGTCTCAGGAACAAACATATGCGGAAATAACATTTTGCTGGAGACTTGTAGTCCCTTTTTGTTTTATTTATTCACTATTACTATCTCAGGCAGTGAATTCTACAAGTCTACAAAGAGAAAAAAAAAAAACTTGCTTCTCCTATAGATGATCACTCTTTCAGAATAAGATCAGTCTGATTTGCCATGGCAAATCCTAATGTAATCTATTTCTGCCCGTGTTTTTCAGATTAAAATGTTTGATATGAGACTCTGGGAAATGTTGAGACCTTCACACATTTCGGGAAACTACAGTCCAGTCAGCCTCACCTCTGTCCCTGGAAAGGCGTTGGAACAGCTTATTCTGGATGCCATCTCCAAGCAATTGGAAGAGAAGAAGGTTATGAGGAGTAGTCAACATGGATTCACTAAGGGGAAATCATGCTCAGCCAACCTGGTTGACTTCTATGATGGCATCACCAGCTGGGTAAATGGAGAGCAGTGGATGTCATCTACCATGACTTTAGCAAGGCTTTTGATACTGTCTCCCACGACATCCTGCTACCAAAGCTGAGCAAGTGTGGGACAGATAAGTGGACAGTAAAGTGGGTTGAGAACTGGCTGACTGCCCAAGCTCAGAGGGTGGTGATCGGCAGAGCAGAGTTCAGCTGGAGACCTGTGACTAGCAGTGTTCCCCGGGGGTCAGTGCTGGGTCCGGTCTTGTTCAACATCTTAATTGATGACCTTAATGAGTGCCCACCCTTAGCAAGTATGCTGATCATACAAAGCTGGGAGGAGTGGCCGACATGCTGGAAGGCTGTGCTGCCATTCAGCGAGACCTGGACCAGCTGGAGAGATGGGCAGGAAGAAACCAGATGAGGTTTAATAAGAGCAAGTGTAGAGTCTTGCACCTGGGAAGGAACAGTATCACTTCAGGCTGGGGCATGACCTGCTGGAGAGGAGCTCTGCAGAGAAGGACCTGGGGGTCCTGGTGGACGATAGGTTGGCCATGAGCCAGCAGTGTGCCCTGGTGGCCAAAAAGGCCAATGGGATCCTGATGTGCATAAAAAGGAGCGTGGCCAGCAGGTCAAGAGAGATGATCCTCCTCCTCTACTCTGCCCTGGTCAGGCCTCACCTGGTCAGGCCTCACCTGTATCCAGTTCTA
This sequence comes from Oxyura jamaicensis, assembly GCF_011077185.1. Classification (NCBI taxonomy): domain Eukaryota; kingdom Metazoa; phylum Chordata; class Aves; order Anseriformes; family Anatidae; genus Oxyura; species Oxyura jamaicensis. The sequence continues at coordinate 120,857,960 of NC_048893.1, forward strand.
AGCTCCCCAGTACAAAAAAAGGCAGGGATCTCCTGGAAAGAGTGCAGCGGAGGGCCACAAAGATGATACAGGGCCTGGAGCATCTCCCCTATGACGAAAGGCTGAGAGACCTGGGTGTGTTCAGCCTTGAGAAAAGAAGACTGTGACGTCTTATCAACGTTTATAAATACCTTAAGTGCGGGAAACCAAGGGATATGGCCAACCTCTTTCTCTTTTCAGTGGTCTGTGGGGACAGGACAAGGGGCAATAGCCACAAAATGGAGCACAGGAAGTTCCGCACCAACATGCGAAAGAATTTCTTCACAGTGAGAGTGATGGAACACTGGAACAGGCTGCCTAGGGAGGTTGTGGAGTCTCCTTCTCTGGAGATACTCAAGACCCGCCTGGACGACTACCTGTGCAACCTGCTCTGAGGAACCTGCTTTGTTAGGGGAGGTTGGACCCAATATCTCTGGAGGTCCCTTCCAGCCCCTGCAGTTCTGTGATTCTGTGATATGTAATTTGGGCCACCAACTGATAATTTTCTTAAACCTTCTTTTATTTTCAGTATAGTGGTAAGGATTATTATTATTATTTTGTCTGTATGACTTGAGAAAGAATGCAAAAGATATCTATAAATATATTTGTAGGATTTGACCATGCAAAAGGATAAATTGGAAACATTGTAGGGAATAATGTTATTATAAAAATACTATATAAGTACAAAAGTGTTGAATTGAGGGAGCTGAAGAAAATATTTATTTGAATTACTAAATCTGATTTCTCTTTTAGAGTTTATAATGTATTTTGTGCCACTGTTTCCTCACATAGCTTGAATGCTTCCTCTGACCCCTCAAAATCATGGATATTGATCAAGTGCAGCTTTCTTGGAGCTGGAGCAAAGATCATAGAATTTGGATATTAAAGTATATTTCTTAACTTCACTTGAAAAACAAATAGTCTTTTAGGGACAGTATTGGGAAACATGGGTAAACTGAAAAAAGAAGTGTCAGCCTGAATATGGCTGGGTAACTGAGAAAAAAAGAAGGTACTTGTGGGAGAAATCTGGCTGAGAGGATAGAAGTTACAGAACCCTAAAAAACAAAAATGACCAGCGTGTGACAGAGGTCCTACTCACGTGTCTGTCCCATACAACTTTTGTGAGATGTTTTCTAGAATACAGTCATACTAGCAGACAATGTGCAGGGCTGTTGTAGATGTGGGATGCCGGCCTATATATTCTAGATCTATATACAGATGCTTGAAATCTGGAAGCTTTTCAGTCTACCTCTACATCCATCTTCTGCATGACAATAAAATCTTGCTTTAGGGGCCACCAGGGAATTATTACATTGGTTAGTATTATGTGTGTTTTGAGGTGCTTTCTTTCTTGGGAATGGAGCCATAGGAGTCCATGTATTTCTGAGAGATACAGGGAGCCCCTCTTTCCATAAAAAGACATGGGTAATTTCCAGGGCTGGTACTTGTACCAAGATTTCAAAAGCAACAATGACCAGTGAGACTTTAATCTTCCTAGATGGACTATGCTTATCAAAGTTATGCTTTCAAGTGTAGTGTAAAAGGACTGATTTTATCAAACCTTAGAATGATTACCATCAACAACAAACTCTGGCTTCACTTTCTCTTCAGAAATTATGTGGGCTTCCTATAATCTAACTTCCACAAAACCTCAGAGTTGATATGTGTGAATGCATACAGATCCTGTAGGCGCATAAGGACAAAATGTATTTCATCCACGTGACCATCAGGAAGTTGGAGAACAACAACAGAAAACCTGAACTTAGCAGCTAGTAGCCCACATATGGCTGACATAATTTTTTCTTGCATCCAGATCTCATCAGATACTCCTTTGATTCAACGCACCTTTAAAGCAACTGTGAAAAGCATGTCTTTCCCATAAATTCTTTAAGATCTTCAAAGTCCCTGTTTCTGGAGGCTTCATAGCTGGCCTCAGGCCTCATACTCAGTCTCATGAAGGGCACTATAAGCACATGCTAGGTGTGAAAGCAATGTTTATTGGATACCTTACACATAACATATTTCTAAACAGTCTTGCAGTTTCAATGAGCATCTCCAAATAAGGACAAAGAACATGAATCTTGCATGTTCCTCATTATTTTTTACTTCAAAACAGCACTTTGTCTCAATATATCAATTATTTTGTTAAAATCAAAATTAGAGGTCAAAATTACCTTAAGGAAACTGTTATCCCGTTATTCCTGGGAGTTACTGAAATGCATCTCGGGGACAATGCAGTCATTGGTCCCAGCCAACATGGGTTCATGAGGGGTAGGTCCTGTTTAACAAATTTGATTTCCTCTAATGATAAGACCACCCATCTTGTCAATCAAGGAAAACCAGCTGATGTAATCTTTTTGGATTTCAGTAAATCTTTTGACACAGTTTCACATATGATCCTACTTGACAAAATGTCCAGCATACAGCTAGATAAAAACATCATATGATGTGTGAATAATTGGCTGACAGGTAGGGTTCAAAGGGTAAATGGGGCCAGTCAGCAGTGGGGTCCCTATTTTAGGGCCAGTTCTTTTCAATGTTTATATAAATGATTTGGATGTAGGACTAGAAGGTGTTTTGAGCAAACTTGCTGATGATACTAAACTGGGAGAAATTGTTGACTCCACTGAGGGTGGAAAGGCCTTGCAGAGAGATGCGGACAGATCGGAGAGCTGGGTGATCACCAACCACATGAAGTTTAACAAGAGCAAGTGCTGGGTCCTGCACCTGGGATGGGGCAACCCTGGTTATATGGACTGAGCAATGAGAAACTGGAGAGCAGCCCCGCAGAGAAAGATCTGGGGGTTTTGGTTGATAGCAAGCTGAATATGAGCCAGCAGTGCGCCCTGGCAGCCCTGAGGGCCAACCGTATCCTGGGGTGCATCAAGCACAGCATTGCTAGTCAGTGAGGGAAGTGATTGTCCTGCTCTATTTCGTGCTGGTGCAGCCTCACCTCGAGTACTGTATGCAGTTCTGGGCACCACAGTACAAAAAAGGATGTAAAACTGTTGGAGAGTGTCCAGAGAAGGACGACGAAGATGGTAAAGGGCCTAGAGGTGAAAACTTATGAGGAGCAGCTGAGATCAGTTGGCCTGTTCAGCCTGGAAAAGAAGAGGCTGAGGGGAGACCTCATCGCGGTCTACAGTTTTGTCACAAAGGGAAATGGAGGGGCAGGCACTGAACCAGAGATAGAACCCCAGAGAATGGTGTCAGCCTGCGACGGGAGGTTCAGACTGGCTATCAGGGAAAGGTTCTTCACTGAGAGTGTTGTCGCACACTGGAACAGGTTCCCCATGGATGTAGTCATGGCACCAAGCCTGTCGGAGTTTAAGAAGCATTGTACTGTGCATGAGACTGTACTTAAAATTTCAATTATAATAACTTGTTTTCAGTTACTTCTTTTATATATATATATATATATAAACTATTAACAGCAGTCAGTGCTGAGATTATGATTTTTTTTTTTCATTTGTTGAAAAATAAAGAGTCACAGAATCATAGAATCATATAATATTCCAAGTTGGAAGGGACCCATAAGGATCATCAAGTCCAACTCCTGGTACCGCACAGGTCTACCCAAAATTTTAGACCATGTGACTAAGTGCACAGTCCAAACACTTCTTAAACTCCAACAGGCTTGGTGCAGTGACTACTTCCCTGGGGAGCCTGTTCCAGTGTGCGACCACTCTCTCAGTGAAGAACCTCTTCTGGATGTCAAGCCTAAACCTCCCCTGCCTCAGCTTGACACCATTCCAGTGGGTCCTATCACTGGTGATTAAGGAGAATAGGTCAGTGCCTGCCTCTCCACTCCCTCTCGCAAGAAAGCTGTAGACTGTGATGAGGTCTCCCCTCAGCCTCCTCTTCTCCAGGCTGAACAGGCCCAGTGACCTCAGCCACTCCTCATACATTTTCCCCTCTAGGCCCTTCACCATCTTCGTCGCCCTTCTCTGGACACTCTCCAACATTTTTACATCCTTTTTGTACTATGGTGCCCAGAACTGCACACAGTAGTCAATGTAAGGCCACACCAGAAGCAGTGGCCTGCACACTGAGACCTCCATTTGGATTAACAGGCTCATCTGACATGAAGAAATGTCTTCCACAGATCCAGTTCTTTATTTTTTTTCCAACTGCTGTTATTTAATGATTTTCTTATAAAATTCTATTTACTTGACTTGCTCAGATTTTCAAACACATGTACGCTGAAGGAATACAGAGAGAGGAATAGAGACTAGTAGCAGAGACTGCAGAACAGGCAGATCAGGTAATATGGGGAAAGACATGAAGACTGGTAAAATGGTGCTAAATAACTTCTGATAAAGAAAATGGCTGCATTAAACCAAAATTGAAGACATGCCATACAGGGTAGCCCCATTCCTTCAGGAAAAAAAAAAAAAAAAAAAAAAAAAAAAAAAAGAATGACATCTGTGGATAAATCACCTAATGTGACAAAAGAGAACAGGGGAAAATTGGTTTTGCAAAACCAATTTTGCAAAATCCTTTTGTGTTTCTTTTTTAGGCCAGATGAACTCTCCTGATAATTTATTTAGGATGTCAGGGTTTATTTGTTCACATTGTTTTTTTCCTCAAAACCAGTTGAACAGTATTAGGGTAAAAAGGCAAGTCAGGAAGCAGATAAAAACTGAAAGATAAAAATGTGGACTTGAGAAACTGCACTGTATGGAAAAATGCTGTTAACTTCTGAGCTTGAAATATTATTGTTTTTGTTTTTTTTTCACAGTGAAACATTTCTGAAGTTGAAAGCAATGAGTCTGCACAAACCAGACATATCACTAGAAGAAATCCTGTGTATTTAAAACAGATGTGACTGGCACATGACTAGAAAATTTAGAAGATCATAGAAACTGGCTGCAGTAGGATTTAAAATATTAATTTTCCAAGACAGGTGAAAAAGAGATTATCAAAGCCTTCTATCATACACTAGCAAGTTGTCAGATATAAGAATGGGTTATTTTGCAGAAAGCAAAAAGATCACATACAAATGTGTCATATGTAAAAGTAAGTAAAAAAAATCCACCTGTTAAAGTATCAGGCAACAAGGGAAGATTCTCTTAGGCTATATGGAAACTGTCTAACATGGTACTGAAAGTTGATACAACCCACAACAAACCGTATAAGGTAAACTAAACCAAAAAATGACATTGAATCAAAAAGACTGTATACCCCCCCTAAGATAAATTTTACATGGAGAGGAACACACATGATTTTTGTGAATGTAAGTTCCAGCATTTAAGAATATAAATATAAAAGCTATTTTTACCCTGAAGACATTGGTGAAATGGGATAAACAGAACAGAGGCTAGGGAAGTGATTTACGAGTCATTATAAGGCATGCAATAGAGACTGCTACTGACTTGATTTTAAGTACTTTTTAAATATAAAATAGCAGCTAAACAGATAATAATGCAATAGTGGTATGAAATGATTCATTTCAAATGTCTGTATCTGTCATTCTGAGCATAAACATTAAGATGGTATCAGTAACACACATTTTAAGAAAGTTAAAATTGTCATTAGGTCTAGACACTACAATAGAAAATGCTAATATTAATACTTTTAGAGATACGTACAGCTTCAGTGAATCACCAGAGCACAACTCATTTTTAGTCACAAATAAAAAGTTCATGCAGCAGAGTCTGCTGGTTGGTAGTGAGGAACTGCTTCTGCGGATGGGCGGGGTGAGGGGGGAGGGACTCGACACACTACAGAAACTTGACTGATGCCATTTTCTTCCTGTGTGTAGACAGGAAAAGGACTGGGTACTCTTTTTGAAGCTTATAGAATGAACTAAAACCCTTTTTTGCAGGAAATCTATAAAAGCAGAGATGAGTCCAAGCTTGCAGCCTCTGCCTGGGAAGTTAATTTGGCCTACATATACTGAGGCAGGAAGAAAGAGAGGGAGGCAGGAGAAAGGGCAAGAAACACAGACAAACATTATAGATTCTGGACTGCTTGTATTGCAAAATAGATCTACCTGTTTAGCTCATTGGTTATTAGTACAACCAGCACCATGAAGACAACTAAAATGACGAGACTGTAGAACCAGCCATTAACAAGTAAAATCAAAGGTAAAGTAGAGCAGAAATTCTAGATAGCATATATCAGTTTGTAATACCTATGATCTGTAGTAATGGGTTTGTGAAAGGACAGATAAATAGAAAGATGCTGTCAGAGATATGATGCATAACAAGTGTCTATCAAAGACCAAGCAGAAGAATGGCCCCAGAGCTAACAATTTCCTAACTCAGGCATTATATCCTATCCTGAATGCACATACAAATATTCATCAAGTGAAATCTACAAAAGAGTTACAATACTACTTCCACATAAGGAAGCTTTTACCACTTTTTTTTTCAAAGATTCCAGAGTCCCAACAAAAGATTTTCCCATGAAGGAACATCAAAGACTTTTTATTCTTCAGAACTGATCCTCTTCTGAAACTAATGGTAAAGCTGACATTCCAGTTCCTTTGAAGCTGATGGGAATTTTACAGTTGATTTCAGAGGCCAGATTTTACCTAGTTAGAATCTGAATGAAAGGTGTTTTCTCCTCATATGTCCCTTAAAGCCAGCTTGGTAATTTCTAGCTACACTATTACCTATTTGGCTAGGTACTTTAAACTAATCCTGTAAGGAAAGTCTTATATCTTATCTTTTTTGATCTTTCTTAAAAGAAAACATGAAAAATCAGTGCTGAGCTATTGTTGGTATTTCCAAACCATTTCTACTGCTAGGCAGTATATTTTCAATATATAATCCTCTATTAAAAACACACTGTGCTTTTGAACATATCAGCAGACTTGAATTTCCTCCACCCAAAAAGTGCATGATAAAGCAATGAAAGTCAAAGGTACTCCCCCTCCCTCCTGTAAATTGGCTGCCCTGAGAGGTTTCAATAAAACACAAACCATCCATTAACATACCTCATTGATTCTTACTCATTTCCACTTTTAGTTACTTTCAACTTGCTGTTGAGGATAATGCGACCTGACATACACACGAGAGGAAATGTCTCACAGGAACTAATTTATACAAGACTAAGTTGGCTTGCTCAGACACCCACAGTAATATCTGATATAATAAATGGTTCAGACTGATGAGGTAAACAAGGTTCAGTCTGACTTTTGAACAAACTTTGGTCAGTTTCTTTTATACCAGAGCAAAAACCCTTGTTCCTTCTAATTTTTCCACAGTTTGACTCCTACTGCCTTTGCTTTCCATTTAAGACTGAGTGCATTGAATTCTGGTGAATGTTTGAAGAACAAGGGCTTGAATTGTTCCTCTGCCAGGTAACCTCTTTTCTTCACCTCATCTGTCTAACTCCTTTGCAAGCACTATCCTCTAGCCTCAGTTAGCACAAAATTACATTCATGTCCTTGGACCTGTGGTTGTTAGCTGTCTTTAGTAGAGAGGTAGTAACTGATCATCTGGTCTCAACAAGTCCCTCTCACTTAAAGCAGAGAGCCCACAGGTTTCCTAAAGTGGATGGAAGGATACCACTCCAGCAACATTTCATCAAGTACTAGCTGTTTTAGAGAATTCCCTAGGTAGATCTACACAAGGATATGCATTCTTTTACATTGATCTCCAGGCAGATTTTGTGTTCAGTACCTTTCACTGCTTTTTGAGGACTGAATCCTGAGAAAATGCAGATACACATTTCATTTGTGGCTGTTTCATTGATTACAAAAGCACAGGATACCAATCAGCCCTAATTTCTCATTTCCATTTTCTGTACATCCATAGAGTGTGACAAATTTCGGAATAAATGTTTTGCCACTTTCCAGAAAATAAAGCTCTTCTGTTAACTCCTAAGGAACTTAAAACAAAGATTAAAGGAAATTAGGCAGTAGAAATAATTGAGAAAAAAAATGCAGACAAATTGTTGTCATTAAACAAATCAATCCTTGTCATCTCTCTACTGACTAATGCATATATAACAAACTACACTGTTGAAATTTATTTGCAGCTAATAATTGAAGTACACTTTGAAATTGTTTGGACAATGCGCAGGAGTAGACAGGTGGGAAAACATGTCAGATTTTCAAAACAATTTAGTCCTATAACCATGGTGTACATTCCTGACATGCAACTAGAGTAACCTCATGCACTGAATCCTCTGTTGATTTTCAGTTTCATATTATCTCAGTTTAAATTGTTGGTCATACCAATATATTTGAGTTTGTTGCAGGCTTAACTAACTTTTATATATAACTTTTAACTAACTGTTTATATATATGTGTGTTTATATATTTTCAGGATGGATATCAGGAGAATGTTTTTCACCAAGAGGGTGGTCAGGCACTGGAACAGGCTCCCCAGGGAAGTGATCATGGCAGCAAGCCTGCCGAAGTTCAAGAAGTGTTTGGACAATGCTCTCAGATACATGGTCTGTTTTTTTTTTTTTGTTTGTTTGTTTGTTTTTTTTTTTTTTTTTTCTGGGGTGTGGTCCTTTGGGGACCCAAGAGTTGGACTCAATGATCCTTGTGAGTCCCAACCAACTTGGATAGTCTATTATTCTATGATTCTATATATATAGAGAGAGAAAATTTATAATTACCTATATATATGTATACATTTTTCAGTTCTTGTGTACCTCCAAAACAGTACCTGTAGCAACACATCCAGAATTTTCCAAAGTCACTGAGGCAAAACCCTGCAACAGAAATCTGTCAGAAGTGAGCTAAGAGACTTGTGCCAATACACAGAGTGTGGGTCAGATTTCTACAAGCTGCTGACTACCCACTGCCAAAAACTGTGTGTCCTTGAGTTGGAGAAGATCCAGAGTAATTCAATTGATTTAATTGTGTTATTTCAAATTCACCATAGATCTGACCTCATCGCTGTGGCCACAGTATGGAAATGCAACATCAGACTTTCTGGGGTAAAGATCGTTCCATCCTCTTACATGCTGTCAGTTTCCTATACTGTCTTGATTAGTTTGCAGATACTTGCTTTTGCACATACAGCTTTTCTAATTAAGAGAGAGATTGTGGTTAAATGCAGTAAAATATATACTACTTAAAACATATGGTTATTTCTATTGCCTAAGGGCAATACTTGATATGGCTGATAGCACTGATATTATGAACAGATATTATTATCACTATATTCAGATGATGGATTTTTAAAATGTTCAAGGTGAATTCAATGCTACTTGAAATGAACTAATATTTTTTCTTAATACAACTGCAGTTATTGTTGCACGTAGCTAATACATATAAGTTTTCCCTTAATTACTAGAGCATCATTTTACTTGAGAAACTACATTTGTTATGGTAGGTAGTTGCACTGGCATGTCTTAATCATCTATGCCTTTGTTTGCCATTCCTGTGATTCTTGTTAAAATCTCTCTACAACACTGGAAGTAATGTTAGCTAATGGTGAGTTAAACTGACCAAAAGCTGGAGTACCTCTAAAATACCTTCAGCACTGTTCATTCTTTATACCAATAGACTCTGTCACTGTTCCATTTCCCTTTTAAGGTCTCTAGACTATTAAATTTGCCAAAAAAAAAGTATAACCTCACCTTCTTTCTTCTATTCTCTCAAAGATTTCTCAAATTTACAGAATTTACAGATAAAATCTCTGGGACTTAGTCGATTAAAAAAAAAAAAAAAAAAAAAAAAACAGTTAAATATTATGCTTCCTTTTTTATTAATGTTATAAATTTGTGGAAGTCATTAATAAAAAGAAGGCAAAAAGATGTGAAAACTAGTAGCATTGCACTATTTTACCTTAGCTTTCTATCATTGTTACTCAGAATACAAAAGCTTAACAGAGTATCCCATATTAAAGACACTAATATAGCATAATAAATAAATAAAATAGCATATTGGTGTACATTGACATGAGTTACTTCATCAAGTCCGTTTTACCATGATGTTTCTTCAGCAACACAGTATATTACAAGGATACCAGGTCTGCCTTCTACATGCCATTCTTACACAAATCTTGAGTTGACCTCAAGATCCAAAGGCCTAAATTTTCAAATTTATTTAGGCATTAAATATCAAGGACAGATCCAAATAAGGATTTTCTCAGAGGTTCCAGAGTTGATCCAATGTGTATTTCCCAGTGATTATAATGAATTACAGGACTAGTCCACTCAGTCCTCGAGAAAATTTTCAAAAATGCCTATCTGCATCTCAAATTGCTTAAATAACTTAGAGAGATTAGATTTGGTCCATGGTTGTTATCTCTGCAGTGTTTGGTAATACATGAAAACTTGCCTAAAGCTGTAGGTTGAAGATCATAACCTGAAGAATATATCTGTGGGCACAATGAAACTCTCTGCAATAAAATTAAAGCTCTCCTCCAAGCTAAATAACAAGCTTTCTTTAAGGTCCTTAATATTAGATCATATTTTTTTCCAGAAAACAAAGTTTTTTCATTTATGTAACTTTCAAATATATATTTCTGTATATATTTGTAACAACAGAGGAGAATACACATTAGGCAGAGTGATTGTTATCCCTGGAAGAAAGCTGATGAGATAATTGTAAATTAATACTAAAAAGTGTTCAGATATATGGCAATTATATTATAGGAATACTATAAGGGCAAGAAGCCATTTAAATATTTTAACAAAACTATTTGTGCTATAGGTAAAGAATTAAGTTAAAATCCAACTGAGAAGAATTTGGACCTAATTTTGACAATTTAATTTGTGAATTAAGTCATCCTAGGATTTACAGAGACAAATGCTTCTAGTGTGTGAGGAATGGAAGAATTATTCGTGACTTTCAGATGACAGGCTGTAGTTATCAATATACATGAAGAATTTTAGGTTGGTTGACTAAAGTATAATATTGACAGAACCAATTTCTGTGCAGACACAGAACAATTAGAAATCTCTTGTTCTTTTAACTGTAGCCTGAAGGCTGCCCATACTTAGGCAAACACATATACAGAGTCCTGCCATTAATAGCAGCCAGGGTAGTCATACATTAATTGAGAACAGCTGAATTATACTACAGCCACAGCTACTTCTTACAACCTCTGACATATCTCTCCTCTGCAAAGGTTATGTTCGTCTAAACACCATATGAATGGTCCTAATACTAGAGAAGTACCAGCTGAAGAGAAGAAAGTGAGGGGAGAGAAAGAAGAAACTCAGTAAGAGCAGAAGACGGCAGGAAAAAAAAAAAAAAAAAAAAAAAAAAAAAAAAAAAAAGCTTTTATAACTATATGATAGATAAGCCCTGATATATCCAAAAACCACTTGTCATTTTTGAAGTGAGAGTAAAATTTAGAACTTTTGAGGCAGTTTAGGTCACTAACCTGGAGTGTTAGAAAACCTCAAGCCATGTCCTTCTGTTTTGTTTAGTTGTTTGTTTCTTTCTTTAAATATATCTCCGATTATCAAAAGAATAAAAATATATATATTTTTTTTTCAATTTTTTCCCCAACATTTTTCTGGCTTACATATGCATGTGGTCAGAGTAAAAATACCTATCACTTTTATTATTTTTTTTCAGTCTAATTGCACAAATAAAAAGGAAATGTTTTAGGAAACAATATGAACACTAATGGCTTCTATACTTAAGGAGTTCTGAAAGTTTTTAAAAGCACAACCAGATTAATCCACAGGTATTTTAAAAGTTACCTTAAATGGAGAAAAGTCTACATCAAACCCTCACCTTTTCAGCCTAATTTCTACTGGTTTTGTATTATAAGTTTCTACTTTATTTTTGTATACAACTAAAGAAAAATTATGATTATGATTGACTTAACAAGTGATTAATTATTTTCTTCAGAATTAAATACATGTCTGCCAGGTTTCTAAATTATATATGCAAAACTAATCTTTCCCTGTGACATGTCACTTACTGAACTGGGCTGGGAAGTAAGATGCTTCCTCAGACTTTGCTCTGGTGCCAGCAGTCAGTCAGCTAAGGCTGTCATACTGGTGTGGTGACCCTGATTTGAGGTCCCCCATCCTATAGCTAGACTGCTACCTGCATGTGAGTTAGGTGGTTGACATCTAACCTGAGTGCACTGCACTGCAGTCAGCACCTCCAAATCAATAGGCTTTATCCTGTGGCCATAAGAGTTCTGCCACCCTTTCAAACTACATCACACGATGTTACAAGGTTCTGAGTTTAGTCAATTGAACTTTGTCAGCATGTTCTCAGCAAACTACTATAAGAAAGTAAATGATGAAATGTGATGAAATGATTGAAATGATGAAATGATTGAAAAAGTGAAAATACTTTTATGAAAGAGGATTAGGTTTTGAACTGAGTAAAAAAATGGTTCAAAATTGGTTAAAGGCATCATTTCAACTCTTCACAAAACAAAACAAAACAAAAATCCTGCAGAGTTTCTTCTTGGGAAGAGGAGACATGGCTACAGAGGAAAATGGTAAAATTACCCAGAAATGGTCAATTCCCTTTCTGCAATAAAATGAGGGCTGGTTGGAACAGAGCTGAAATAAGTTAATTAGTATCAGTCAGGACTGAGTGAAGAGGAAAAGCTTAGTAGTCACCGATGGGAATGAGGAAGAGAGAAAATTAATTCAAAAAGGTTATTAATCCAAACCCCAGCCCCATCTCCAACTCTCTGCAAAACCACTGCTTCCCAGATCCAAGCAGTTGTGAGCTGTGTGATTTTCTGTCTCAATCAGTAAATGTTATGGAAACATACTTATTAAGTATGCAGCTTCCTCTTTTCCAATTCAGACCGTTAGTCTTTTCTCAGGTTTCCAAAAGTCAAGAATTTGGCACCAGTGTCAACAGTATGATGATGCCAACCTGCACTTCCTGATGCTGCAATAGACTGCTACCCAGGGGTGTGGGCTAGCTCCCTGAAAACTAGCTTATGTACATTCACACTGTGTTGCAGTCACCTCAGATGGGAAGCCAATCACTCAAAGAAGTCAGTACTATACTATGTTTGTGTTCTGATCTAAGTTGAAACCTTATGGCCCAATTACCAGAAAGGCAGGCACTCCCAACACAGCCAAGCTTGAATACTCAGAATAGGCATATAATGCTAAGACTTTTGAAACCTCTTAACCTAAGCCTCCAAAGTGTACACATCCACTAACAGGACAGAGATGGCCCCACTTAGCACAGGCTTTTATTAAGGATGGGATTTGCCCAACATACAAACATTCTGCATAAATAAAGGAATTGTTTGTGAAGTACCTAACTTTTTTTCATTGTATGTAATTCTGAACAAAGAAAAGATTTTGATAGATTTTCAGGGGTTCAGAGAGCCGAAAGAAAATTAAAATGTCCATGAAGAAATTCCATTATTGCTCAAAAGATGAGGCCAAGCAACTTGCACAATGAATGACAGAAGTGTCCTATGGAGAAAATATAGGAGAAATATGTCTGTAAAACTGAAAAACTTAATGGTTAAGCTTCATGATTGTGGAGTGACCTTGACTTCTGAGTTTTGACAAACTCAAAAACATAACATAATTAGATATGTTAGTAGAGCAAACTTTGCAAGACATTTCAAAAAAAAAAAAAAGTAAAATGCAAATGAAGACAAAGAGACTAATTCTTAAGGCTCAGAAAAGCAGCAAACAAAAAGACAATAGTAGAAAGACATCACTAGCAAGGATGTGCTACAAGGTCTCAAAGGCTAGGAAAAAAAAAAAAGTTTTGGAAGATTATAAAACAAATCATGTACAGCTACTACAAAACATAAGGCATAATGGAAGAAATAGGTAAGTCGGTTTGCTCTGAGTAGCAGAGTCTTGATTGAATTACCAAAGTAGAATACTTCTTTAAGTCAGATTGCAGGAAAGTGCAATAATCAACATATTAGTAACTTATTATTGCACTTTTTGTTTCTGCATGGATTAGTATGGGTAGAAGTTTTTTAGAGAAACCTCTATTGGACATTTGAGCACTGACACCCCTCTCTATTCATGCCCTTTATTCATTAACATTAACATCTGCAAGATATCCTGGGAAATTTCTCATGACATTGTTCAAACTACTAAATCACTGCAATACTTGTGTATTAAGTATGGAATTTAATTCTTGGCCTTGCAAAAATTAAGTAAATGCATTGTATATTTGCTTCAAAACTTGGACTTAAGTCAAGAAAAAGTAGCATTTTATGTGGCAGGTGGAGTGTTAGATATTCTATATTTTAATGTTATTAATGCTTCTAATTAATAATGCTGTTAAGACATTTCTGTTCCAATACTTGGACAAGAAAGACCAGAAGAGCAACCTAGCTTTAAAGCCATTTCCAGCTGGATCTATAACTGAGACAAGAGCACCTTATGGTGGATATGAGATGATTAAGACTGTAGCATTAATTCAGTCCCGGATCTTGTAATTATTTTCCTCTAAAGCACTAAAGGAAATTCATTATTTTGTATAGCTTCAGTGTACTTCAGTGGTGAACCCACACGGCACTTATTTTATAGAGTGTTGCCATGGGATAGATTGCCTATGGATTCTCAGCAAACAAGTCTGTTTTTTATTGTATGCTATACTTTAGGCCCTCATGATCAAAATACAAAGCAAAAATCCATCTTGAGAATGGACGGAAAGAAAGCAGACAAGTAAGGAATAAAAGATATCCAAAGGATATCTATGATTTTTTTTTCAAAGCAGGAAAAGCACTTTTAGAAAATTATATGGAACAAAATACATTTGATAACGCAAATTCCAGACTATTAAAAATAATAGAAGTAGCCAACACCTAGCAATTTGTATTCTAAGCTACTCACTGAATCATAGTTTTACAAAACAATATATTTTGCAAATGTAAATGAACTTGGGACTGATGTCAAGAGTTTGTCTTTTCTATATCAGTATCATTTTAGCAATTCAACCTCTGAATTTTTTTTACCTGTTTAATGAAATTGCAAAGGATAATTAATTTCTTAAAATACTTTTAACACTGACAGCTTTATAACTTACCCAAATCACTCTAAAGCTCAAAAAATATTAATGTCACTGGGTTGTTTTTCCTTTCCTTTCCTTTCCTTTCCTTTCCTTTCCTTTCCTTTCCTCTCCTCTCCTCTCCTCTCCTCTCCTCTCCTCTCCTCTCCTCTCCTTTCCTTCCCTTCCCTTCCCTTCCCTTCCCTTCCCTGTCCTTTTCCCTTTCCCTTTCCTTTCTTTTTTTTTTTTTTTTCTCCCATGACAAAACAATTTGACCAGTAAGAGGAACAGAATGAGATGTGTTGCTTCTGAAGTCTGGAAGACATAGCAGTTGCATAAGACTTCTGTTTTTTTCATTATTTCAATGACAAACTTATAAGTGCAAATGAGGATGACCACAAAACAGATCTAGACAATAGACAGAATATGTGCAATTACCCAGACTATATGAAGTAAATTAGATATTCACAGATCCATCAGGCTTTTTTAAAATTAATTGCTACATGTGTACACTGAAGAAATGGAACAAATAACATTCACAATACACCTTTTGTCCACCTTTTACAATTTAATAGCTAATAGCTAATAGCTGTTATTTACAGGGAGATGGATAAAGGCTTTACCGAATTGCCTTGCAAGGTATACGGCATCTTAGTTGTCTGTGGTGCATGAAATTCACTGAATATTCCTTCTTCTTGATACAATCATCTTATTTTTATTTCTTGATGCTTTTTTTTTTATTATTATTTCTCCATTATGAGCAATAAAGATTTGTGCTATTAGTCTGAATCAAAGCCAAGTATTATCACATTCCGTATTTTCATATAAAGAATAGATTTGAATATCTGTTTTACTAAGGCTTCAGCTGCACAAGGGTAAGACAACAGTTTCTCCCTTTAAACCTAGTAATAAAGTGTGATTATTTTTTCCTATATTGCTGCCCTGGAACTGAACTCAAGTGATTTATCCTCTCTGGCCAAACTCCACAAATCCACAGGAAAGTGTTTTGTCATTGGTAATCACTATAATCCACTGGAAGGACTATGCCACAGCTAATGGAGGATAACCTCCATAAAAATTCAGCTTTGCTGGAGAGCTCCTGTGGCCAGCATGCAATTGTCCCTTCCCAGTGAACAGCAAGTTCCCATACCTGCCTGTAACAGAGGTGTTTGCATGCAATTTATCATTTCTGTACCGTGTAGAATTCAGGTATGATCAGAAAAGGATTTTAGATTACATTGGTTTAAGAGGTGCTGAAAGAAAACAAGACAGATACACAGCAAGGCTGCAGAGAGGAATGCAGTCAACAGAGAAATGCAGTATATTAGCTAGTCAGTATTCAGGTTAGGATAATTAGCTCATTCTAAACAATAATATAGCAAATATTATTTTATGAAGTGGTTTATGAGATAGTTCACCAATATTTACTCACATGCACTGTTTATGTTCAGTTGTACTATCAGTAGACACTGCAAGAGTACAGCAAGCCTTGTGTACATCTTGGAGTTCTTTACTGGTGGGAATACAACATCCTGGATCTGCTGTCGTTGACTATTCTCTACAAACATGCTGCAAAATATATATATATAAAAAAAATATGAACTCTTGACTGAAATAATGACTTGCTTCATTCACATCAAGCTAATGGCATGAGAAATTTGAACCCTTTGCTGCCCAGTTCTTCACTTGAAGATGGGTACTTGGTTAGGATGGAGGAAGCAGAAGGAAGAATACATTCCTGCCTCAAAGATGTGCAGTTTTAAATGACTAATTCATAATAATTAATAGCAAAATCCATTAGAACAAGTGGAAAAAAAAAAAAAAAAGTTATTGCTTTGCATTGTCCGTTGTTTCTTCATATAGCTAGAGTTGCTAAACATTAATTACGTAACAGCTGAGGAGGCACTTCAGCACAAATATTTAAACATATCTGTTTTGTTATGTAAGGTGGTTGGGGTAAGCAAATTGCAATACGCTCTACCGAACACCACATTCCAACGCATTGGTGATGTACTTGGTTTAATTCAAGGAGTATCACTTACTTACTAACATAGGTATGCACCTCCCTAAGGAGACAATCCGCATTGTTTACTAAGGCATACTGTATGCCTTTACACAGAAAAGAGGGGTAAGAAAGTCAACTTGTCCTCAAAGGACTTTTCAGCTTCTCATACAGCCCTGACAGAGGAGGCTGGGGGTGCACCAGAAGCTGGGAGGGAACGCAACCAGGACAGCTGACCCAAACTGGCCAAAGGGATAGCCTGTACCATAAGAAATCAGTCTGAAAAATAAAACGGGGTGGGGAGAAGTTGGCCAGGGGATGTGACCACTGTTGGAGAGTGGGATAAGCATCAATCAGTGGATAGTGAGCAATTGCATTGCGCATCACTTGTTTTGTATATTCCTTTATAATAATTATTATTTTCCCTTCCTTTTATGTACTGTTAAACTGTCTTTATCTCAACCCACAAGTTTTAACTTTTTTTTGGTCTTGAATCCTGATTCTCTCTCCACTCCCACTGCTGAGAGGGAGGTGAAGGGGAGCAAATGTCTGTATTGTGCTTAGCTGCCTGCCCGGTTAAACCACAAAACAGCTCCAGGGCAGGATTTGCAATAATTTATTTTTATCTTTAAGCTAGGCACTAAATATTTCTCTGGAAGTGGCAGGAATGTCAATGCCTGAAGTCTGCTGCATTTTTTTCTAGTTGAAGACAAAAGCCATTGGTAGGGAGGGAGATGGGATTTTATGAACAAATGGATACTTTATGCTCTACATGTTCTCAAGGAGATCTTTCACAGCCAGCACTGCCAAAATATTTGCCTTCCAGTCATTGTTTTATAAAAGCTCCATGTAATGCCTGGTGACCTCTCAAATACTACTCACATCTGTTTCCACCTGCTTAAAAAGCGTCCAGCTCTTCATTGTTTTGACTCACAATTTATTTTTTCCTTCTTTCAAGACTCTTTCTTTCAAGACTTAGGTGATGACTGCTAAAAGTTCTGTTTAAGGCAGGAAGTCAGTTCATCTTCAGAGGGGAACCCTGCACTGCCTTCTGGACCACTTCAATCCCCAGAGCTGCAGTTCAGGTCAGGTCTGCTCTGCTCTGCCATGGTCGTCCAGTCCTGGCTCACCTAACATCTCTCTGTCCCTCTACAGGCCCTGCTGATGCTGGTTTGTCACAGCGTCTGCTGTCAGGAGGGTGAGGTTCCATTGTACAACTGGTCCTGCAGCTCTGTGAACCTCCACAAGCAGTTACTGGCCTGAACCAATGACCCTGTCTCTCCCCAGCATTACTGTGGCCTCAGCTCACAGTGGCAAAGATCAGTGACATGCATGGCTATGCAGCACCACCACCCACTGGGCACAGTCCTAGTGGCCACAAGCCATTGTGGCCCCTTGCTTCACAGACAGTCCTTCAGTTGCTTGGGGGACGTGACAGGCAGCACCAAGGCTGGGTTGTGTGTTCAATGGTGTCTTTCTGTCACTTCTCCTCTGCTTCTCCATGCTTCCTACTCATCTTCCTCTGCCCCCTGCATGGGTCCTACTAGGGTCCCAGTCCCTCAGGAATGTCACTCCCTCAGGATGGGTTGCCCACAGGTCTTAGTCCCTCAGAGCAGCCTTCCACCTGCCAGCATCAGGTCTCCATCCGTGTGCCCCACACTGTCACCTCCCTGAGTCCCTCATGTTTCTCTTGCCCTCACAGCTGCCACTTGCCCCCAGCAGCACTAACTGGCCCAACATGAGTCAGGAGGAAATGGCTGCAACCAGCACCAGGCCACTCACACCCTATTCATGCATGGGCATCAGGTGCACCACGCATGTGTCCTGGGCAACCACAGGACTCACAAAAATATGTCTGTTTGAAGGGGTTGACTCAGAGAAATGAAACCCAAATTCCTAAATCAGTGTGTCTTTTCCATGATTACAAGGTTTTTCTCAATTTTCACAGTTTTCCTCCTTTAATACTGTCACTTAAACAGGATATAAAAAACACATGAAATAAAATTAATAATAATAATAATAATAAAGACATTGCTTACAGTCTTGCAGCTTTTGGCTGTTACATGAGAAAGTAAAACCACCCTGCTGCTTAGACAACAGGTATGTGAAGTGCCTTCCTGCTTCAGTAGCTGACAGGGCTTCAAAGTGTGGACAGGCTTTTTTCATAACTTGTTTCTTAAATCTTCCTACAGAAGATGGCAGAACCTGGAGACCTCTTCTGCCAGAAGGCAGCAGAAAAAAAAAAAAAAAAAAAAAAAAAAAAAAAAAAAAAAAG
>NC_048893.1:120877529-120886202 GCF_011077185.1 Oxyura jamaicensis
AAAAAAAAAAAAAAAAAAAAAAAAAAAAAAAAAAAAAAAAAGGTCTGTGAAGCATTAGTAGAAGCTGTGATCACATCAAGCCTATGGAAATAATGGAGGCCGTGCGTGCCCAGCCCACTACCAGCCACACATCCCAGCTTGCTGAGTGGCAGCCCACAGATCCTGCTCAGAGAAAAACTCCCATTTCCCCTCCTCTTCTCACTGCAGTGTTCATCCCCAGCCCACTGAAAAACATCCTGTTGCACCTCAGTGTGGAAATGATCTTTGGTAAAGGTAAAGGGAGAGGAGGGGAAAGCTTTAGTGAAATTATTTTTTTCAGAAGTTTTGATCAAGGGAAAAGGTCCCCAGGCTTTATATGCTACAGGATTTAGTTTTTACTATATTGCCAAAAAAAATGTAGAACCTTATGAAGTGAACAGAAATGGCTTGGGAAAGATGACAGAAATAAGCATGCAACTACTTTGGGAAAAATACTTCAAGTTACATTTGTATAATGAGAGTTCTTAAGTCAGCCCTTTAAAGTAATTTTACTTTAGGAGTCTTACATAACCCTTAAGATTTAAATGACACTCTTTACTCTTAATGTTGTTTTCTTGCCTGCAAGCTATAACCATAAATCTTCCAGTAAATATGTCTCTTCATTAGCAGCAGAATATCCTTGGCTATTCTGCATGACAATATGGAGCATGAGGCAAAAAATGATGCAGTTTTCTGAGACTGTGTGTGCTCATACATCAGATGGAGAGGTGGAAACGGGTTCTCAGCCAGAATATCTGGGCAGTTATTGTATAAATGGAAAGAAATATGTCTTGCCTTATCATCAAAGCTATTTATCTTGAGTGTCATTTCAGAGATAACAGCACTCTTTTCATTGTGTAACAGAGAGAGTACTTCTGTCTAGCTTGTTGAGCTTCCATTCTTTACCAGCTTTCAGGTTGCTTTCTTCAAGTGTTTCACTGGGAAGCAGCAAAGCCTCAAGATCCAACTCCAATGTCACTTTATATATGTGCACTGTAGTCTGACAGCCTAAGTAAAATAGTTAGGAATATCAGAACATGAATGTTTATGTTTTCTATCTCTATTTACATACAACCACTCCTATATCTTAAGAAAACAATATCAACAGAATTTGACTAAAATATGAACATTTAAAGAGTTATCTCAAGGTAATATACTTCAAGTTAGTGAGCTGCATTCATTGAAAAAAAAAGGTGCAGGATGATCCTTCTGTTTACTGTACACAGAGGCCATGTACAGGCAAACAGAAGGAGATCATTTCCAAGCAACTAGAAAATGTTATAATGGTATATAAAAGTCAGAAAATCTTAAGAAACAAATCAACTTGAGAAGATAAATAGGATTTGCTGTTTCACCTTGAACAGAACCACAATTTTTCCTTTATTTTGCACAATAAATTATAGTGTTCCTGTGTTACTAGATGTAATTAGAGGATGCAATAATAGCATCACTGGGAGAAGAATAACAGTTTATATTCTGTAAGAAAGTCTGGTGAAGGATGCTCTAATTTGCTTTTAGGAAAAGTTGGAAGTTGAGATAATGAAAGGAGCAAATTGAGAATAAAATGGGAAAGACAGTTGTTCCACAATTCTAACAGGATTTATAAATAAGATTTCCTCCATTTTCAGATAGTTCCACCTAGAATTTGATACTAAAACTAAAGGCATCTTGTTTTATAAATGACCTCCTGAGGGCCCTTCACACCTGAATTATCCAATAATTCTACGCTTTTCTTCATCTAAGTAACAGAAGATCCTTAAAATGTTGTCACTTCTGAATGGTTTTGACTTTTAAAATGTGCAGAGGTGCTTAACTTAGTGCTTCCTAATTGCCGATACAATCTTACCACACATTATCTTTCCCACTACACTCCATAAAATACGTTCATAGCAAACTACATTAATAAAAAACAAACTCAAAAGCAATATTAAAGTATAACCATTACCAAAGGAAATAGATGTTATTACTTTATTGCTTTAAATTTGGAATCAGTATGTACAGTATTTTAAGCTTCGAAATATTTTCAAAAAAAGCAAGAGAGCTTTCACGGCAACTGTGAAATGTCTCATTCTCTGCAAACAAACACGTGAAACTTGGATCTTCTACAGCTAAGATAAATCTAGGGCTGATGTCAAAGAATATGATTGCTATAAGGTTACATACAATATTCATAGTCTACCAGAAATTTTACAACACATTTGACTGGAGTTAACAAACAGTTTCAGGATAACTGGAAATACTGTATTAGAATATACGCCACTTGCTAAAATTCATAATTGTAAGTTTTGTCAAATTAAAAATTAAAACTAAAAGTTAAAAGGTTGGGACTAGAACTATTAGTTAATCAATATTTTTAGGGGATGGTTATCACTTTTCCATGTTCAAGTGGTCTATAAAATTGAACATTAAAATGTATTAGTTTCCTTTCTCATGAAGCACTGTTAGGATCTGACTATGTTAAGGCCTCTTCAGAGAATGTATGCATGAGTATGCATGATAGGTAATGATGTAAACATTCATTGAGATTATGTAATGTATCTAAATAGCAGTAAGTATTTTTTTTTCCCTATGACAATGTTATGACTTGCAGTCAGTTTACTTAGATGGTTAGGTTCAGTAGAATACACCAGGATTTCATCGTTGCATGCCTTCCAATCTTCATGAGAACAATGAGTAAAGAGAAAAAGAAGCATGTTCGTTCTAGGAGCAACATAACTGAGTTTTTCACAATTTCATTTGAATGTTTTCAGCTAAAGATGGATAGATGATGTAGCATGGTGTTCCTGTAAAATGCCTCATTTGTTTGAAGAAACATTGCTAAAGGAAGCTAAAGGAGGAAAAGAGAGAGTAAAGACAGGAGTGTAGTGTGGAACTGGTAATGGAAATTGGATATCACTGCTTATCCTCAATATATTTTGCAAATTATTTAACAGAGAGACTAACAGAAGTGGAGGGAAAAATATCCTCGGAAATCTTCTCTGTTTAAGAATCAGAAAGCTAATGTCAACTTAACTTAGAACTCAGGGATAACAGTAAAACAAAAAAATATCAGATGTGTCCCTAATCAGAAAGATAAGAGAACAGGAAAAGAAGGTATGCAACAGCAAAAGTAGGGTTAAGTTTAAAAGAGAACTATATGATGACTAAAAATGAAATGAAAATGTGCCTCATTCAACTGCTTCTGAATAATAATAATAATAATAATTGTTATTTTAAAAAAAAGATTATTACTCATAGGACAAGAAAGAAAGAAAGAATAAGAGTATGAAAATGGAAAATATCACAGAAGAGGTAGAATGAAGCTTAAAGACAATAATGCGCTCAAGCGAGGGAAGGGACCTGCTAATCGCTGTTTGAGAAATCTGAAGCAATTGATGCATGAAAATGCAGGCTCAGGAACATCTATGCTTTTAAAAAGACAGTGAAATGATCTTGTGTCTTTCAGGCTCATTATTCTGACATCATCTGTAATACGCAGTTTTATGTAGGGGGCAAATGCAACCCTGACCTGAATGAAAGGCTGAGCATCTGTGCAACCAGAGAACATGAAATCCAGAAGTATTTTCCATGCCAGTCAGTGCTAATGGAGTGAGGAAATGAAGGAATAAGGAAATAGATATATTATCAGCCTAGATGTAATATCTTTATGTGTATAACTTTTTTTTTTTTCTTCAAAGGAAGTGTGAATCTCATTGTTTGGACAACAGTAGAACTTTAGAAGAACTGATATTAGAAAACTTGTTAATTAAGATGGAAAAGATGAGAATCAGTGAAAGAATTATGACGCAAGAAAGGATCTGACTAAAAGGTCAACACTGAATAGTACAAGAAGAAAAAGTATTAGTCTGAAATGAAGTTTCTCAAGAGGTACTCTTCAATTCAGCAGATCTCAGTATTTTTATTAATCATTTTGGCACACGAATCAGGGAAGTGGTGGAGAAACCTGATAGCACTGTTTGGTGTAATGTAGATACATTTATTGGCCTCATTCTGAGATATAGAAGCTTTCAGTTACCTGGAAGCAAATATATTACTAGCTGAACCTAACACACGTTATTGGTAGAGAAAACTGCAATAAGCAATTATCTGTTCTGTGAACATACAAAAACATCAGAAACTGTGTAAAACAATGGTACAGAATTTATATGGAGATCTTCAGTCTAGACTTCAGGTCATGTCTGCATACATTAAAACTTATGATTTACCTGCAGTATCTCAAAAGAAGATCTTGTTTGCTCTCAAGCATTGCTAAATCTACTGGACTTGAAACTTCTCTTGTGTGTATTGTGTGTGTTTTGTTTTGTTTTACTTTTAGGTAGTGACAAAGAAAGCAGTTGATCTTTGGGATTGTGCCAGGTGGAGTCAATCTGTGAAAGAGGAATAAATTTGAAGAAAAATCTGCAAAATACAAACAGTATTTCATGATTTCTGTAATATTTTAGCAACAACAAAGGGCACCGTATTCTAGTTTTTCTCTTCTGAATGTTTCAGCATTAACCTATGTGAAGATGCCTGGTCTATATCACAGACTGCAAACACATATTTTCAGTTTTGACTATCACCACAACATGGGAGTACAGACTGCAGTTTTTCTTGAAAATCTTACTGTACAGAATGTTTTGCTAAATTTAGCTGTTTCCCACAGACGGCAGTTCCCCCCAGACCTCCTGCTCCTGCGTGGGCTCCTCTCCACAGGCTGCAGCTCTGGCCTGGGGCCTGCTCCTGTGGGGGCTCTCCATGGGCTGCAGCCTCCTCCAGGCCAAATCCACCTGCTCCACGTGGGCTCCTCCACAGGCTGCAGCGTGGAGATCTGCTCCATGTGGGACCCATGGGCTGCAGGGGGACAGCCTGCTCCACCAGGAATCTCTCTGCAGGCCGCAGGGGAGCTTCTCCTGCATGCCTGGAGCACCTCCTGCCCTCAACCTCCACTGACCTTGGGGTCTGCAGGGCTGCTTCTCACTCCTTGCTCTCCAAGTTGCTGTTGCGCAGCTTTTTTGTTTTGTTTTGTTTTGTTTTGTTTTTTCCTTTCTTAAATCTGCTCTCCCAGAGGTACAATCAATGTAACTCATTGGCTTGGCTCTGGCCAGCAGTGGGTCCCTTCTGGAGCCAGCTGCAACTGGCTTTTCCCTAACATGGGAAGCTTCTGAGCTATTTACGCAGAGGCTGCCTTGCAGACCCCCTCCTAGCAAACCCTTGCCATTTAAACCCAATACAGCAGTCAGCACAGAATGGGATCCAATACATCATGAACTCCAAGTTCACAGAGGAAATGGTGTAGTTGGAAGACACAACCTGGGGTGCTGAAAGCCATGTATCCATGTCTGGGGAGCTGTGTGGCCTTGACACAGCCAGTACAGCATCAATATTGTAAACAGGATCAAAGCATGTGTTAGGAAGGCCACATGTAATCTATTTTAGTGAGAGATAGCCACAGGAAACAGAACCCTACTGAGAATTGGGAGGCGGGTACATGTAAGGACTAACAATTGTTGCTGTTTCAGAAAATCAGAAGGAATGGGTGGCAGGAGCAGAGATCACTGCAGAGCTAAAATCCTCTATCCAGTTCAAGATCCAACTCTCGGTTTGCAGGTCCCATCTATTTCTGTGATGAGCAGAAGCTGAGATGCTGCCAAAGAGGATGAGACCTTCACTGAAAATCCTAGTCATTGCAGTCCTTCGTCTGTCATTTTGCATTGTCAACTTTCCATACTTAAATTTGTTATTCTTAGGTATTCTCTTTCCAACTCTAGTTAGCTACTAATAGCCATTTCATATGATTCAGTACATATTTATCCTATTCTCACTTAGATGGCAGGAACATCAGTGGGACATAATTGGATATACCAGGAAGTATATCCCCTCCCACTATCTACTTTCTCACTGTTTATCAAAGCTATTCATATTCACTACTTTTTATATTAATCTCTGTCTCCTTTCCTCTCCTCTCGCTTTTTATCTTGTTTTGTTTTGTTTTCCTTAGGTAATTCTTGTTGTTTTTGACATTCTGAAGCTGAAAACTACATGTATTACAGATTCCATCCAAGACAGGAATTTCTTTAAAATGTGCCTGAGGGAATAAGGCATATAGTAGTTGTGGAATTCCATGAGCATTTGGATACTGTGGAAATCCTAATTTAGGATTTTGGGGGATGACTCACGTTTCCATTGAGAGAATCTTTCATATGGATGTCTCAGTGGGTGCACCTCAGATGATTGATTGAACCGTATTTCTTTTCCTCTAAACGGCACTAACAACATAATTTCCCATTTGACTGTTTGGTTAGTTTGTTTGTTTCCCAATATTTCCTCCTGAGAGAATAAGGTCACAGTGAAGCTGGAAATCACATAACCCAACACACATCTTTGTGGTACACATCTTTAACCCTTTGCTTCTTTTACGTATTTTTTACCAATTCAAAACCACATTTCATATAATAGCTTCTGTGAATCTGCTACTGCAATATTTACCACTTTTTCACTTTTACATCAAAAATCAAACACAGGATACCTATGTATTAAGTAAGACCTACCTTTTTCTTTATGTTCAATCTATGATCGTTGTCAACCAATGATCATGTTATAGATTCAAACCAAAGCTAATGGGCACAGTTTGTTGGTACTAATTCCATAAGCAGTAAACTCAGTAGCTTAGAATTTAAAATTATTCATTTGATGAGCCAAATCCTGAAATCTTTCCTGAGCTGCCATTCAGTCTTAGGCAAAATGTAGCAATCTTTTTTTCTTCGTATCTAGAACTGAGACCTTACATAAGCAGGAGTTTTATACAATGTACAGATACACCAGCCTTGCTGAAAACCATTGTTGTAGACTCCAAGTGTAAAAAGTTGGCTACTTCAGCACATCTTTCAATCATTCTAAGTCAAACTGCGGTATTTAACCCAAGTATTACACTACTTAGGAAATAGTGCTTCTGCTAAAACTGCTATTTTTTAAATTTTATTCATCTTGATCACTTTTGTTCCATGTGTCTGTCTCATAGAGGGTTTGGAAATGTTTCACAGCACAGTAACATCCTAGGCATAGAGCATCTGGGTGCTCAGGAAGGTCCCATCAGCTGTGCCTGAAGCCTCCTCTGTAGAGGAGGATACTGGGGACAGCCTCATGCTTCTTTGCACAGCCAGCACAGCTGCTCACTGACTAATCAGCTCACTCGAATCCCACTGATTAGTAAAGACACTTCCCCAGCATCTGAAGTTACAGCTAGTGTTTATAATATGGCTAGGTATGTGTAAAGCTATGAAATGGATGAAATAATAAACATGGTGTTGTGTTTTGTTGTTTTTGTTTGTTTGTTTTGTTTTTGTTTTTGCTTTTTTTTTCTCACAGAACCTAGACATGCAGTTTGTAAGCCAAGTTTTGCCAGATGTTATCTAACATAGCCAACGTACAAACCTTTGAAAACTGAGGTTTGTAATACAAATGTTGACAACTTCTTAACTAGAGCACAGCACCAGTTCATTCGGTGTATATATACTGTCATTTTCAATACTGCTGTGCCATCTGTTCACTCTATGAGTTGTAAAAGGTTTTTCATCTGACTATTGGTTTTAAAATCTGTTGGATAAATTGAGTTGTAAAAAGTGAAGTCATAAACTGATGGCACCTTCTCTTTTTCTTCCCCTTAATTACACTATCTTTCCTAACAGTGTCCAAATACTGAGGATGGAGACATTATTGAAAACTGTCATGTTATCTTGCAGCAAATCATTATTATAGCTGTCATTTAGAAGGAAATGCCATCATTAGGCTTGCAAAATATATTTAATAATCACACCCTGTTTTCTGACAGTGATAACTTCCCGATACCTTTCCTTCTGGACTAAAAAATTCCAGATTGCTTCCTGGACAAAGTTGTTTTCTTAAAAGATGTTTCAATTAAGTCCTTTCAATAAGTGTGGAATTCTCCAAGTGTGAGGAAATTGCATGTCTCTCTACATATATATTAGGAGGGAGGGAGAGAGGGAGGGAGGGAAGGAAGGAAGGAGGGAGGGAGGGAGGGAGGGAGGGAGGGAGGGAGGGAAGGAAGGAAGGAAGGAAGGAAGAGCAGAATAACTCAAAAATGACAAGGCCTTGAAGACTGAAACATAAAAAGCAAATACCTCCTTTTTAGAGTGGTTTTATATTAATATGGTAAACACTAAGTGAAGATGCCATATCTATATAGTAAGAAGTCTGTTAAGACTTAGAGCCAAAATGTTACATTCAAACAGTCTGCTTGGATTTAATCAGTGTCACAGTTATCATTAGGACAGTATATCTGATAATTTAAGGATTCTTGTGATAGGAGACAAGCACAATATTGTAGGGCAGCAATATGCATCATTTTATTAATCTTTTTACTGTTCATATACACTACTGTGTTTAGGATGTGGCTAGAAGAACTGAGCAAAATGGAACTTGAGAAATTAGAATATGAATAAACACAAGTTTATTCATAAACTTGGCTTAAACATCAAAAAGATGGCTGACTTGCTCCTTGGGGCTCAATGAGGAACACCTTAGGAATGACAAGATACAAAGCTGGCTGACCATCTGCTTTGTAATAGAAAGTGTGAAACGCAAATTTCAAATTTTCACAAATATGATTGGTAATAGGAAAAAAAAAAAAAAAAAAAAAAAAAAAAAAAAAAAAAA
>NC_048893.1:120886302-120900003 GCF_011077185.1 Oxyura jamaicensis
AAAAAAAAAAAAAAAAAAAAAAAAAAAAAAAAAAAAGCTCCAACTCCTTTGGTTGTTCAGTCTTTCTCTTTGGGAAATAGACTGCCATAATGTGCTATATGAGATTGTCTGTTTTATTGGGTTTACATGGCAAGGGGTTTTGGTGGTGGAGGCTACAGAGGCAGCTTCTGTGAGAAGAGCCAAGTAGCTGCCTCCTGTTAGGTAAGGGCTAGTTTTAGGTGGCTCCAAAGGGACTTGCCGCTGCCCAGAGCTGAGCCAATGAGAAACGTTGGTTGCACCTCTGTGAGAGAATATTTAAGAAAGGGAAATAAAACTACCGTACAATGTCATCTGGGAGAGCAAGGAGTAAGAAGCAGCCCTGCAGGCACCAAGGTCAGTGAAGAAGGAGGGCAGGAGGTGCTCCAGGTGCTGGATATTAAGGTCCCCTGTAGCCTGTGGAGAGGCCCCTGGTGGAGCAGGCTGTCCCCCTGCAGCCCATGGGTCCCACACGGAGCAGATCTCCACGCTGCCGCCCATGGAGGAGCCCTCGTGGAGCAGGTGGATGTGGCCTGGAGGAGGCTGCGGCCCATGGAGAGCCCCCGCAGGAGCAGGCCCCGGGGCCGGAGCTGCAGCCCCTGGAGAGGAGCCCACGCGGGAGCAGGGGTCTGGGGGGAGCTGCCACCCGTGGGGGACCCGTGCTGGAGCAGTTTGCTCCTGGGGGATGGACCCCGTGGTACGGAGCCATGTGGAAGCAGTTCTTGAAGAGCTGCTGCCTGTGGGCAGCCCCTGCAGGCTCAGTTCTGGAAGGACGGCATCCCGTGGGAGGGACCCCACGTGGAGCAGGGACAGAGTGTGACCGACTGTGAAGGAACAGCAGAGACAAAGCATTAGGGACTGACTGCAACCCCCATTTCCCATTCCCTTGTGCTGCTCAGGGGGAGGGGCATAAGAGAGGATGAATGGGGGGGGAGAAGTGTTTTTTAGTTTGTTTTTAATTTCTCACTGCTGTGGCTTGTTAGTAATAGGCAGTAAATTACATTAATCTCCCTATACTGAGTCTGCTTTGCCTGTGACAATAATTGTTGAGTGATCTCCCTGTCCTTATCTCAACTCTTGAGCACTTTTCATTGTATTTTCTCCCCCTTTCCCTTTGAGGAGAGAGTAGTCGTGGGGAAACTCCAGCTGCCCAACTGAGTAAAACCACACCTGTAAAGATATTTATACCCATTTTTTTAGGTCACTTAAAGGTTCATCTGTGATGACCTAGCATTCATGATGATGACATTTAGGTCAAGAGTTCAGTTTATTTCTGTCTCTTGTTTGTTGCATACATTACTTAGTATTATCAATTAATTAGTATGCCTTCAAACAACATAGTACTAATTTAAAGATATGTATTACATCTTAATAGGGAAACTAACCAATAGCATTTTTTTAGTCTTTCTTGTAATGTTACATCACTATGGATTAATTTTTTTTTTTTTACTAGTTTGTTAATAAGGAAAAACAAAAAGGAACTAAACCACAGCATTCAAAAGTTATGAAAATAAAACAAAACAATAAAGAAATCAAGACTTTACTGTTCTATTTGCTAAGGGAGTGTGCTGTCATTTTTTATTGTGATTTCTTTTGTTCATGCTGCATGGATGGTTTTATTAAACATCCTGAGGGTAATTCTCTTTGTACATCTGTTATTTCTGCCTAGAGCTTGTTTTCAAGCAAAATTTGAGCTACAAAAAAGTTTATAAATATTGTTATCAAATTGCATAAAAGGATCAGGTACAAAACAGGACCTCTTGTAGTATCTGTTAGATGGTAGTAATGTGTAAGAGTATGTTGCTTGCTATTAAATTTTTTTCTTATACATATATCTATTGCCTCAGATGAGACTTGTAGCAAGACCCTCAGAGTTTACAGAGAATCTAACAATAAGTCTCCCTATGCAAAGCTTACCTCACTGTTAAGTATTAATTGTTCATACTGCATCACAAAACATTTTAAGATGGGGTGATTGGAGTAATGATGTCAAATTAGAAAACAGAAAAAAAATAGGTTAAATAGCTGACAAATGGTCTTCCTGACAGTGAGATCTCTGAAATCATTGAATAATTTTTCATAGGAATTAAATGGGTGTTACACTGCTTTATGCTTTTGAACAGGAACCTATAAAGCACTAGGTGTGTACCTTAGGGAGCAGTTTCACTAGCAAGGGATGAATCAGGTAGCTCACCTCATTCATCCTGAGCCTCACCTCTGTGCCTGGGAAGGTCATGGAACAGATCCTCCTGGAAGCAATTTTAAGGCACATGCTTTAAAGACACCAAGACAGCTAGCATCATTTCAGCAAGGGCAAATCATTCCTGACCAATTTGGTGGTCTTCTATGATGGAGTTAATCAACAAGGGAAAACAGTTTCCATGCCACTTAGAGTTTTATGGACATGATTTGAAACATCTTTTCCAAGCTGAAAAATCCAAGTTGGACTACTTGTTCCCCATACATAGGTTGTTCCATCTATTTTATCACTTTTGTTACTGTCTTTGAACCTTGTTGAGATCAGACACAGATTTCTTGAGACAAAGGTACCAGAAAAGTTCACAGTGCTCAAACACAGATAAATCATGGAGCTATGCAATGTCATAATAATAATGTTCTCTGCATATTTCTCTGTTCCCCAGCTACAAGTTTCATGAAAACATCAACTTCATTCTCAGCGTTAGTTAGAAAAAGACAGCAGATTTTACGAATCATTCGTCCTAAACCCCTAGAAGTCTTACTTGAATGATAAAATCAGCTGAAGTATTTCCAGAGCACATTTTTTAAGTGCGAAAAGAGTTTCTGTTTGTCACCTGACCACCATCATATTCATTGCATTATGCTGAATTTCTTCTGCCATTTTAATTAGTCAGGAAATATCATAAGACCCATCTTATGTTCTCTAGAATTGGCCCTGGCTCTTAAAACCTTGAAGAGATTAATATAATTAGTAGCATGGTCCACCCTGGTATATATTATTTTCCAAGGTAGTTTATGAATACAGCATAAGTCCCAGCACAGATGCCTGTAGAGTTCCAGTTTTGCCTCCTTTGTGAAAACAGATTATTTAGTGTCTTAACCATGACTGCTTCATGTTCTTTAAAGTCTTGGAAGATCCTATGTTGAAAGCCTTTCAGAAATTCAAGGAGACTGCAGAAAACAGATCACTC
The DNA here is from genome assembly GCF_011077185.1 of Oxyura jamaicensis. Classification (NCBI taxonomy): domain Eukaryota; kingdom Metazoa; phylum Chordata; class Aves; order Anseriformes; family Anatidae; genus Oxyura; species Oxyura jamaicensis. The sequence goes on from NC_048893.1 coordinate 120,889,488, forward strand.
CCTGTCCAACTGCTGAGGCCTTATAAATTTCAGTAGGCTTGTAAGATAGGACTTCCATTTGTGAAAGTTGTACTGGGCCTTCAGTATAGATTATGTTGGTAACACCCCTTCTTTTCTCTCTTTAGAATTTCTACTAATTTACACTGAACAACTAGATTAGTCTCAGTTCCAGGAGAAATTCAGGAACTTCACAGAATCACAGAATCGTCTAGGTTGGAAGAGACCTCAAAGATCACCAAGTCCAACCTCTGACCTAACGCTAACAAATCTTCCACTAAACCATATCCCTAAGCTCTACATCTAAACGTCTTTTAAAGACCTCCAGGGATGGTGACTCAACCACTTCACTGGGCAGCCTATTCCAGTGACTAACAACCCGTTCAGTAAAGAAGTTCTTCCTAATATCCAACCTAAACCTCCCCTGGTGCAACTTTAGCCCATTCCCCCTCGTCCTGTCACCAGGCACGTGGGAGAATAGACCACCCGCCACCTCACTACAGCCTCCCTTCAGGTACCTGTAGAGTGCAATAAGGTCACCCCTGAGCCTCCTCTTCTCCAGACCGAACAAACCCAGCTCCCTCAGCCGCTCCTCATAAGACTTGTTCTCCAGACCCTTCACCAGCTTCGTAGCCCTTCTCTGGACTCGCTCGAGCACCTCCAAGTCCTTCTTGTAGCGAGGGGCCCAAAACTGAACACAGTACTCGAGGTGCGGCCTCAGCAGAGCAGAGTACAATCACTTCCCTGGACCTGCTGGCCATGCTGTTTCTTATGCAAGCCAGGATGCTGCTCTGGGCCCAGCCATCCAGACAGCTCTTAACCCAATGAAGTGTGCACCAGTCCAAGCCACGAGCAGCCGGTTTCCTGAGGAGAATGCTGTGGGGAACGGTGTCAAATGCCTTACTGAAGTCAAGGTAGACCACGTCCACATCCTTTCCCTCATCCACTAAGCGTGTCACCTTGTCATAGAAGGAGATCAGGTTCATCAAGCAGGACCTGCCCTAATAAATAATAAATAAATAAATAAATAAATAAATTTATTTAATTTTATCATATTTCCACCATTAAGTTACAGGTGCCAAGGTTAAAAGAGAAGTTGTGTACACCATTGATTAAGTTACAACACCTCTCAGGTCTTTCAGAACTCTTGAATGCATGCTATTTGGTCTGGGCAACTGTTTACTGTTAGTTTTGCTTCAAGTCTTCCATATATGCTTCAGTTTCTGACAGATTTTCTGCTTTCTCCACAAGGGAGAAGTCTGCTGTGAGAACCTCCTGAAGTGATGCAAAGAAGTAATTTAGTTCGTCTTAATATTGCTTTTATGATTCGGTACAGAATCCTTGGCATGTTTTCTGTTCCAGGTGTGTCTGAGAAAAGATTTATTATTAGATTTGACTCCTTTTTCTATTTGATCCTTCAGACTGTCTTTTTGTCTGCCTTATTGCTTTTGGTTCTTTGTCTTTTGAAATTTATGATTCTTTCTCATGTCTGTATTCAGACACAGAATAATTTTTTTTTGGAGAACATCTTCTTGCTTCTAACAACATCCGTTCACTTGCTTTTTAGTTATGGTGGTTGGCATTCACGTTTTCTCCAGCCTTTCATACCTGGTAGTGTGTCCATTTAGTATTTTGTATTTAAATGGTGAATATTTTTCAAATGCTTCCCTATGATCTTGAGCTTGTTTGGAGGTTCAAGCAGGGGAGTGCAGCTACCATATACCCTTGACCGATGAACAGTGTGCCTCTATTGGGGAAGGTCATCCTCTTCAACTGAGCATGCAGCTTCGGGAGGGACGCACATTGCACAGTGAGGGAGGAAGGGGACACCCGCCTAGCCAGCCAGATCAGCCAAATCAACCCTGGTGACCAATGGGGTGATAAATGTTGCAGCCAGATCACGCTCACATCTGTTAGAGTATCATGCATTAATACTGGTGCTCAAGTTTCCACAGTAGAACGATAGTCCCATTTACTTAATAAAAGTACTTATATTCAAGTTATGTCCATACTCAAGGTATTTTTGAACTTCACTAAGAAAGAAATTATTTCAACATGGAGTAGTAATCAGATTTTTTTGTTTGTTTGTATCACAGTAAACAGGATGTCATTATTGTGACTCCGCTATGTGTTATATTCAGATTTATTTCAGAAGAATTTGCCCATAAAAAATACTTTTTCTTTGTGTTATATCTATGTCATTATGACATTCAAAGAAGGTGAACTCATAAGATTTCTTATTTAACAGTAAATTTATGAAAAATGTTTCAAGAGAATGTTGTATTCTGCTTGACCACTGTTTTGTGGACATTATCATCAATGAAAAAGCAAGAACTAGTACCAGAATCGTGTTTGCAATTTTCTGTTTAATAATACTAAATGAAATAGTAAAAAAATGTACAAAACATTAATTTATCTGAAATGAAAAAAATATATATTTTTTAAAAAAAGTTGAAATGATGTGCTTGGTTTCTCATTCTCTGCCTAGAAAGGAATACTAGTCATTTTAGTTAAACTGTCAAATGGTATATGTTCTGAATTTTGACAAGCCTAGTAAATTATCTACAGGTAATTCATAAAAAAGTTTTTTAGTTTTCCGTTGTATAATTAAAATAAATGTCTGCATGCCTTCTCTTCTTCGGTCAGAGAAGTGGTTGAGTCACCAGCCCTGGAGCTCTTCAAGAAACATGCAGATTTTGAGCTTAGTAGCATGGTTTAGTGGTGGATTTGTCAGTACTAGGTTAAACGTTGGACTAGATGATCTTAGAGATCTTTTCCAACCTGAATGATTATGTTATTCTATGATTAATACTATCCTACAAGAAGAATAAATAAAATGAGGTAGAAATACATTCAGATTGTGGACAATCCACCAAAGCATTTTTCTAAGATCTCCTTCTCTATTCTCCTAATATTGTGGAGATTTATTGGTTTGTGCAGACATGAGTGAAGCTTTACAGATTAGATTGGTTGTATTCCTAGCTTGATGTGCCACCTCTGCTCGCTTTTAGGATATGCAGCTACAATTGAAGCTCAGGTTAAAGAAAACTTTGCATTACTTTTTAGTAATAATAATAAAGCCAGTTTTGGGGGACTGCTGTTGTCAACAATCAGGTATAGATTCATTTCTTAGTATACTAGAACCTATTTTTGGTAAAATGCTGCTTCCAAAGAAGCACGCTAAAATTCACCAGTGCTTTTTTAAATTGACTAAGTCTTGGTGTTATCCTTATACAAGTCTCTGTATGTGGATACAATATAACAATAAGGAAAACAAAAACAACAACAATTTCAGTAAAAGTTATTTGTTGTAAAATAATCTATCTAGATCTAGCATTAGATCTTGAAAACTGACGAGTAAAATTGTTCTTAACAATTATTGTTGCTTCTGAATTTGCAACTGGCCCTTTTTGGTTTTGGAATCTTCTCTTTTCAAACTTTCATGCAGGTCTTTTGTCCTGTTAGCAATAAACATTTCTATAGACCTCAACTGGCTCAGTCAGTTTAGGTACAATATATCATTATGTGACCTAAAATACGTTTATAAGCAGTTGTTGAGATAGCACTGAAGAATCATCATAGATAATAGTAAAGTTCTCAACTTCTCTGTTTGCACAGACTAAACATTCACAAACCTTCCTCCTGATAACTGGGTAGCTTGCTAAAGTTCTGGCTCCACTTGTATCTTAAAAGCTGTCTATCAAAACTCTGAATAATTAAAAATTTCTTACTATATTGCCTGTACTCTAAAATCCAGGTCTGTAAAACAGTCTATGCACTTCCTGTTTAAAAACTGTACTATGTAGGTTTTAGGTTCACTTGAAGATAAATATTTAAACAGTACCAGTATAATACATATATTTCACTATTCTTTGTTTCATCTGTTTATCTATTCTGTGCAATTTCATATAAAGGCCTCTATCATTTCTGCTCTCCAGCTATCAGGGTCTATGGAAGATGGGATATCCTTGCCTGTTCATTTTGGAAAATCTGTTTTGAGGTAGCAATGACACTTAAGAATGGTTTCTGTAGTAGTTTGCATGTACTGTTCTATTCATATCAAGCTATTTCAAGGTATTTTCTCTTAGAGTTGTTGTTGTGGTTTAACCCAGCCGGCAGCTAAACACCACACAGCCGTTCGCTCACCCTCCCCCCTCCCTCTCTGGGACGGGGGAGAGAAATGGGAAAATGAAGCCTGTGAGTTGAGATAAAGACAGTTTATTAAGATAGAAAATAATAATAATATAGCTGTATAGCTTGATGGCATTAGAGTACATTGTGCACCGGTGTCTACTAAAGCCTTATACTTCTGTGCGTCTGACGTGCCAGGCCATCAAATCCACACAGTCCAATAAACTCGATTGTCCCTTTCCTGGCTGGGAGGCAGGGCCCCTCTAATCCTCATCAGAATCTTCATTCCTGTGTTTAAAGGACTGCCTGCTTGAAGTTGGAGCAGCAAACTTTTCAGAGAACCCCTTTCTCCCAATTGTTTTATTTTGCAACTCACGTACCCATGCCTCTAGGGTCATGGTGGATTTTCCATCCCATTTTCTCATGTACTCTCCATGGTCACGTAGGTAAAACCACAGGATGGCACGAGGTGTGTATCCACCATATCGTCTTCCTTGCACAGATGAGCGCTTACCCCTAATAGCAGAGACATCGGTTTGTACAGGAGGGGAGGAAAATAAACTCTCTTTAAGTTGCTGGACCTCTTCAGAAAGTTTCTCCAAAGTATTCTCTTTTTGTTGGTGGAACCTGGTTCGTTCAGGTGGGGAGGAAAATAATCTCTCTTCAAGGTGGTGGACCTTTTCAGAAAGTTTCTCCAAAGTATTCTCCTTTAGTTGATGTACTGGGCTGGAATGGCTACAGGAGAAGGAACTGGAGCAGCTGCAGGAGCAGGAACTGGAGCAACTGCAGGAGCAGGAACTGGAGTGACTGCAGGAGCAGGAGTGGCTGCAGGAGCAGGAGCTGGAGCGGCTGCAGGGTCTGTCACTAGGTTCATAGTAGCATCAATTGCAGCTCGATAGGCATAGGCCAGGCCCCAACATGCTACAGTGAGTTGTGTCACTTTGGAACTGCCAGAGTCATGACACTCTTTTTTCAAGCATTCTACCAGTTTTTTAGGATTTTGCAGTTGTTCAGGGGTGAATTTCCAAAACATCGGAGGTGCCCACTGCTCTAGCCACCTGCCCATATCCTCCCACACTCCCTGCCACTCACAACTATCCCACCTCAGGACAGATCTCTGGATGAGATTCATAAGTAGTTGTTTAACCTTAAACAAAACCTGAAGCGCATTCAAGAGACATAACAAGAACATGCTGGTTTGAGTATCCCAAGGATATTCAACATCTTGGAGAACTATTGTAACTAGCTCGGGGGATAAGATGGTGCTGAAGGAGAAAGGGAGAGTGAACAAGTAGGGAAAAATATATTCCCCTGTCCCCTCCACAGACTGGCTCCCTGATGAAAAAAGGCAGTAGGTGTAATTGTAAATAGTTTCTGAGATATAGTTTCCAAAGTACAGAGTCAACGACAGTGCTGAGTACAAATACCAAGTTAGAGTCATGGCCAGATATTTCATCATATCATAAGCTATTTACACCGCACAGTACCATAACGATCTTAAATCAGGGCCCGGAAAGGATAAACAACACAACAGGGATCACATACAGAAAGTAACGTACTATAAAACTCAGTTTGGAATACAGGCACAGCAGACTTGAGATTAAAGCAATCAACATTCTGATTAGATCTGTCGTTATCTCAACCCTTCGTGCCCCACATTGGGCGCAAAAGAGCTGTTGTGGTTTAACCCGGCTGGCAGCTAAACACCACACAGCCGTTCGCTCACCCTCCCCCCTCCCTCTCTGGGATGGGGGAGAGAAACGGGAAAGTGAAGCCTGTGAGTTGAGATAAAGACAGTTTATTAAGATAGAAAATAATAATAATAATAATAGTAATAATAATATGTACAAACAAGTGATGCACAACGAAATTGCTCACCACCCACTGAACGATGCCCAGCCCAACCCCGAGCAGCCGGCCCCCCACCCCGGCTAGCCACCCCTATATATTGTTTAGCATGACGTCAGATGTTATGGAATACCCCTTTGGCCAGTTTGGGTCAGCTGTCCTGGGTCTGTCCCCTCCCAGCTCTTGCTGCACCCCCAGTCTGCCCGCTGGCAGGACAGAGCGAGAAGCTGAAAAGTCCTTGGCTTAGTGTAAGCACTGCTCTGCAGCAATTAAAACATCGGCATGTTATCAGCACTCTTCTCATCCTAATCCAAAACATAGCACCCTACCAGCTACTAGGAGGAAAAATAACTCTGTCCTAACTGAAACCAGGACAGTTGTGAAACATTCTTTTACATGAATAGAAAAATAGATTATTGATTTCTACTTTCTGTGCACATGCAAAGATGTGCATATAAATGCACATTTATATATAAGAATCAAGAACTTATTTGCTATCTTTAAAAGATTTACTTCTTAGATTTGTTAAAATAACATTTGTCTCCCCTGTGTAGCAAACAGGCTGACTTGAATGAATGTAGGCTCATTTAGGTTAAGGGAAAATATACAAAATCTGAACCATAGGAAGAGGCAAATAGTTTCTTTTTTTTTTTTTTTTTTTTTTTTCCAAAGTTCTTATTATAAACAGAAGCAGAGAATAAAAAAGCAGTGCAGGAAGCTCTTTGCCATTAGTATCCAACTGCTCCTGTTAGAGTGAAAGCTTATCGTATTTGACTCTGCATAGCTTTGACTAAGAGTATGCAAGCTGAAAGTATGTCCTTGTTTGTTACCAGTATCATAGGTTTCAAATGAAACCAAGATAAATAATCTAAAATTTATTTTTGGAAGTCTACTGCACCATTGATGGAGTTGATATTACTCATGAAAATTAAGTCAATTCTAAAGAATGATTTCACCTGTATGGAGTAGCTATACATTATTACTGAATTGTAGCTCATTAATGTGAACTCTCCCTTTAACAAGATATAATTTTACTTCCACATATTAAAACAGTTATTTACAGGAAGCTTAGAACTGCCAGATTTTAATACTTTCCAGTGAGTTCATCAATCAATTATTATTAAAATAATGTATTGCTCCTCAAAAGGTATTATAGCAAAATGAACAAACAAACAAAAAGCTATCCAATCTGTCACACCACCATCTTCTTTAAAAAGTACCTTTATGGTTTTACTAGACATTGATTTTTCAGCTGGTATTTTTCATGTAGTTTTATCACATCTGAATATATTTTTGCACATTATTATGCGTGGAACATGCCTAGTTTTAAACCAACCTGGGAAATATAGCATAACACCAGGAAAGAGACCACGTTACTCATTTTGCAGATGAGTAAACTCTGCTTCTGAAAAGTTCTGGAAAATTCTGAAAGTGTCATTATGAGACGAAAACTCAGTCTCTTGTCTCAGGTGATCACCAGCAGCAAATACCATCCACAGGAGCACAATGTCTGAAAAATCAGTTATATCAATCTTTTCACCAATCTGAAACAGCAAGTTGCTGTAGAATTAAAATGGGCAAGTAGATGCTTCAACATTTTCTTAGAGCTTCTTCTGTCTTTAATGTTACCAAGATGAGTATCTTCTGGTATATAAAGCATGCTCTGGTATCCTCTAATGTATAATAATGTAATTCAAATATAATAATTGTTCTATGAACCCTTATATCTTCATATAGTTTTCTGTTCACATAATGAAGTCAATCAAAAATATCATAAAGAAATAGTTATAACTTAGGAATGCTTAAAAATATGAAGAAAGTCCTTTATGACTAAGAAAACCCTTTGCTATAGTGCTCATTCTCACTCAGAAGTGGTTTCTGGAGTGATTCGGTCTTGGTCTTGCTAGGGCACTGTGCATTCTTGCCAAAACACACTTTTTTTTTTTTTTTTTTTTTTTTTGGCCATAGGCTTAGGAGATATAAGAGACATGACAAAGTCCTTTAAATATGTCTTTAGGATGTAGGATGTTCCTCTGATGAACAAGAGAATTTCAGTTTTCAGATGATCCATCACAGCTGGCAGAGAAAGTAATGGTTCCATATGGAGTTTGATTCTTCTAAGGAGCTGATCACTTTTTAGTTCATTATTAATTTCCTTTTCTTCAGCTTCTGATAGTATTTCATTTGTGCCGAGAAAGTACAAAAGTAGAAATGAGAGAATAAAGTAATTGTGAAGAAATATCTAAAGGCACCTCACTACATATTTTCTTGTGAAGTCAGCTAATTTGTCTGTGACAGGCGTTAGCTTTTATCATCAGTAGTTAGATAGGTTCACCGAAACTGAGTTTCTTTCTTGTAGTACCAAAAGTTGGTTCAGTGAGGGAACACCTTGGTTTGACCTTTTGTTTCATATGCTATACTTATTTGAAGCTATGCTCTAATTACAGCATTTTCCTCTTTCAGATGTGATCCCAGGTAATTGTATCTCTGCAAGTTCTTGGCTCCCTGTCAAGTGATTTGACAGATAAGTTCCTAATAAATCAAGACTGAAAAATAAGAATTAAAGTCTTCCTGATTTTTAATATAAGAATAATATTCCTTAATCAACTTAGTTAAGCACAAATTAAACATTATTGCCAACAAATTTATGATTATGCTATCTTAACAGAAGATAGTTTTGAATCTTTACAGTAGTCTTCATGCATAGAATGCATTTCTATAAGTCCCTGCTCCTCCTGCCATCGCCCCCAACTGAGTGAGCAGGTAAGCTTTATGTCAGACCTGACATACCTTACTCAAAATGGCAGAAACTTTTGATTCTCAAGGCTGTTTGAAAGATAAAAATGAAAAACATTTGGAATCTCCATCTTTGGACATATTTAAAACATAAGTGGACACATCTCTGAGCAACATCCGTTAGCAGATCCTGTCCTGACCAGGGGGCTGGACTGGGAAATCTTCAGAGGCTCCTTTGTGCTTCAGTCATTCTGTGAGCATGTGGTATAGTTAAACTCTAAAAAGCTAATATATTGCTGAGTACGTGTGTATATGTGTTTGTGCATGTGTGTGAACTTCCAGCTATTAAAGAAGAAAATTCTACAAATACCTAAGATTTAGTTGTAAAAGCTGAACCCTATTCAGTAATTCAGCAGATTATTGTATATTAGAGTATTTTTTAAATTTATTTATATTAAAAATGTTTAAACTGGAAAAGGAAAATGGGATAAAACTTTTGGGTTGAGTTTATTGCCCAAACCTTTAATTCAGCTGTGGTGAATATAAACGACCCACAATGCTGTGATGAAAATAAAGGATAGGGTTAAATTTATCACAATAAAAATATCCTTTCAAATTATTAAGTGACAAAGCACCAAATTATTTTTTCTTCAAAGACTTTTGCTAGCTTACAGTGCAGTTCCTTCCAGCAGTCATGCACACTTCAGAATCAGGATAGAGAGTGTCAGAGCTCTTCTAGAATTGACCTTGGGCAGCTCCTGATCATTCTTCCTATCCACTCTTGGAATAAAACCTGCTCTGCACAGCTAGATATATGCATTTTTGTACTTTGGACTTTATACCACATCCTCAGTGCCCCTCAGTTGTTACAAATGGACTGGATAATTTTAAAGAATTCACTGGTAGAAGCTGTACACTATCTGCAAATATTTCAAGTCTCACTAGCAAGGGAGGGTAGTTTCTCCCAAGATGGGATGGGGGTGGGGGGGAGGGATGGGGATGGAGCTGAAAAGAAAATGTAAGTAATTGTAAGTAAATGTACATTTTAAAAATTGTTATTTAGGGTCTGTTACTGTAGTCCCTAGTATCCTTAAGTAGATTAGCAATCTCATTATTCCTGAGATTAATATATTAAAGTAATATGTCTCCTGTATACTTTCTCCAGTATTTTCCCTTATTTAAGGGTATTGGTGAAGGGAAATATAGACTATAACAAAAAAAGATATATTATATCATTTGTAGACTTTTTTTCATTGTTGTTTTATTTTGTTTCCACAGCAAAAATATTTTCTTTGAATTTAAAATCCACTATGTCTTATATTCATCTCTTATATACTCTCATACTCATCTCTTAACAATGAATGTTTCAGAAATACACTGTGGAAACCCCTCAAAATTAGGCAACTCAGAAAATTTCAGTGGTACAAGATTTCTCTGAGGAATGTTAAGCTTTACATAAGATAATTAGTTCTGGATAACTCTATCAACCAATCTTCTAAACTCCATTTTAAGCTTCAGTTGTCTTCTGAATTCATAGTACCAGTAAATCACATAACAGGTCTTCAGATTACAGCCATGGTTCTGCAATACAAATATTCAAGGCATTAATCACCAAAGTAGGTGCTCAGTTCCCAAATGAAATATTGCTGATGGATGTTACAAACACAGATTATTGATACTGTTGAACAAGCTTTAATTTCAAAATTTATTTTCCCTGGAAATTAATAACTTTTTCTCTTTTATTTTTTTCTCTTTTCTCCTTTCCTTTCCTTTCCTTTCCTTTCCTTTCCTTTCCTTTCCTTTC
>NC_048893.1:120900013-120922194 GCF_011077185.1 Oxyura jamaicensis
TCCTTTCCTTTCCTTTCCTTTCCTTTCCTTTCCTTTCCTTTCCTTTCTTTTCCTTTCCTTTCCTTTCCTTTTCCTTTCCATTTTTCATTTTCTGGAGTCCTATCCAGACTTTACAGAGACTGCTTAATCTCTGAGTATTCCTGTTCCTGTCAGCTTAGCTAACATATATTATCACTGATATTTTATTCAACCCAATTCACAAGGGATTTTTTTTTCTTTTGTATTTATATATATTAACTTTTCCTTAAACTTCACTCCTCTGTCTCATTATGCAAATCCCAACCTTTCAGTAAGCTAACTGTGGGTTTAATGTCTTCATATAAGGAACTTTATGAGTCTCCAACATCTTCAGGTTCGGGATCATGATCAGGATTTCCTGATACAAAATTTCCATTAGTGACTGAATGCACAATTAGAGGAAATAGTTAGTTCAAACCTCATAGAGGGAAGCTGCAAGATGCTGGTCAGTGATAGTCCACGGTCTGATATGACACTAAAGAATTTCCCATCTTCCCTTCCTGGAAAAATTCAGTTGTTTTGGAAATCTGAGGAAGTCATAAACATGAAGTGGTGAAAATAAAATGGGCTAAAAATAAGATGAAGAAAGTAATGAGAATAAAATTAAATAACATAACTATTTTTAGTGAGACAAGTTAGAATGTAAAGGGGACATTTTCCAATAACAGTTACTCCTCCCATGCTTCCAATGAATGCAAAAAGCACACAAGTGACAAAGCGGAGAATTCAAGGTAAAATACTTTGAAATGCTCATTTAGTTACATTTAGTCATTTATTGATAGGAATGGAATTAACAGAGTCTTTGCAACGGAAGACGAAATACAAATTAAGCTCCAGTCAACCATGCGTGTGTGTTTTTTTTGTTGTTGTTGTTTTTTGTTTGTTTTTTAATATATCAAACAGCAATTACACAGGTTATACTTAAAAACCAGTAACCTGAAACAATTAAGATACTATAAAATTGTGCTGCATTATTAGATACAGTAAACATATGACAAATTCAACTCCTATGCAAGTCAGTCACAGGATCCGGGCTTAGATGCATCCATTTAATTATTTATTTATTTTACCTACTGTTATTGTGTATGGATATTAAATATACATTATTTACTTCCAGCCTATTAAATTGTCACTGTGATGTTTTTCATTGCTTATAAAAGCTTTTATTTGTATTTAAACTAGCTTGTTTTGTCATAATTCCTGCACACTTCTAATAAGGAAAAGAAATGGAAAGTAAATATTATTTTAAAAGATAAATTTACACTGATCTGACTTAAAAAGGTCAAATTCTGCTACCATAATTTATGCTAAACACATCTCCTCTTTGGATGGATTAATTAGTTAATAAAACACTTTCTCTTCATGTCCTGCATACAAGATTTTTCTTCTGTTTGATAAAACAGATAAGCACATGGTTAATGTTATGTATATATTTAAATCCATCAGGTTGCAAGGATTTTAACCAGTAATAAAGTTAAAAGATAGTCTACATGGTTTGCTGAATAAAAATAAGTAAAACAATATTTAATATGTTGAATTTTAGCATATGTAAAATTGAGACAAACATTAAAATATATTAATATTTAACTATGTACGTAGAATTATTTCAGCTGAACACTGTATTAATCCAATACATGGGAATTGTATTACTGCAATCAAGAAGTCAAATTACTATCTGCTATAACTCCACTGATTTAATTGGAATTAAAACAGGGTTCAATATGTCCTTTCTATCCACATATGGTATTAACAGAAAATAAACGTAATCCCAACAGCTGCACCACAACTTTTGATTGCATTAACTTTGATTTTGTTGCTGTTGTTTATTTGTTTTCAATTTGGTTTTGAGGGAAAGCAAAGAAAATATAAGTTTATTTAAGTCTATCATTAGCTTCAGCTGGACTTTGAAATTCCCAGTTTACCAAAATCAGTAAAGTAAGGCTGAATTATATCTTTGTCTTTACTGCTATTTATGGTTGTTTTTCTACAAGATCAGGTTAGCAGGAAAATTTCTTAAATTCTAACTTTTTTATACTTTTATCCAGAAAGTGGGGAAAAAAAAAAAAAAAAAAGGATTTGAAAATTCAGTTCATGGGAATAGTGGGTAAAATATATATAAATATATGCATATATACATATATATATAAAGCCTTCTTCTTTGGTTGAATTATGCTCTGATTCACTTTTAATAGCTTTTCAACAAGTCTACTAGAGCAACTGTAACCTGACTCAAGCTTCTTTTGAAATCTACCAACCTCTACTCCACAGAGAAAATCTGTCTGGCTGCCACTTCTCAAAATAATTGGTATGAAAAGTCTCCAACTAACTTCTTACAGTGATGGAATTAAATCTGTGTTTCTCTAAAATGTTCTGTTAAAAAGGGAAAAGAAATCCATCCCTTTCAGTTCATGTCAAATTATTTTATGAATTGTTAATTCAGGAAATTACAGTTCTAGAAAGGTAAATGCAGCCACTGGGGGGAAAAAAAAAAAAAAAAAAAAAAAAAGATGAAGTAGTTTCAGAGAAATGCTGATTTGAATGTTTTGTTAAGCCACTCAAGGATTCTAAGTTATTGTTTCTGACAAAATAATGGGAAAGATTTTGATTTCTCAATTTGTTCCATATTTTTCACTCAATTAAAAAAAAAAAAAAAAAAAAGGCAGAACCAAACTGAAATAAATAAATAAATAATAATAAAAAAAGTCCGATTATAGGCTATTTAAGGAAAATAGAAAATGGGTATTTAGAACTGGAATTAGAATTTGTAATTGCAAGGCTTCTTAGATTAAAAAAAAAACAAACTAACTTAACACACACCTGATATCTTTAACTGCATCAATTACCACATAATTTCTGAGTGACTTTTTGAGGTCCTATAAGTAGTAATGACTTCTCACTTACAAGGACTATCTGCATATTGTTGAAACAAGGAAATATTCATCATGGAGGAGAAACACATAATTCCTAAAAAAAAAATAAATAAAAATACTGATAAAAATAAATAAAAATACTTCTAAATAAAATACTGATATACACTGAAATACATTGTAGTGTTAATGATAATGGTAATTTTCTATTTATATCTAGGTGAATATGTATAGATAAGCTATTTGGTGCCCAGCCACCACATCCAACAATTCCACCGGATACCACACTAACTAAATACAGAGTTCTGAGATGGATTTCTGATGTCCCTGTTTTGAGGAATGCTGACTCATGCTACTAGTACAGCACAGTCATCTTAACCTTTTAAATAATTAGAAGAAGATCTACCAAATTCCATTTTTCTCTGGTGGTTTCTTCTCCAGTTACAGATGCAAATCACTTTTATGAGATTTATCATACTCAAGTTTTTCAATAGCATGTAATTCTTTCATGTAATGGAAACCAGCAGCATATAAAGTTTAAAATCAGATTTTCTTATTATCAGCAAATTGTGTGTCCCTTAAAAGTTCTGATAGTTCTGAGAAGATCATCAGAAGAATTCTAGGGGGAAAGTTTCAGCAGATTAAGTATATTTTCTTATTTTACTTCAAACTGATCACTAATATGATTAATGTAATTAATTAATATTATGCAGGACTGCAGGTGTCTTATGGATACCTATAAGATAAAGCTAATGAAGAACTGGCTGGTTTGAGACTAATGGAAGATGCTGACAGAGTGAAGCAAATAACGGCAGAGTAAGAACGGGATATCTCAGTCAAGAATCAATGATGTGTATTCAGAGTGGAAAGCAACACAACATAGTTGAAAATCCTAGTCTTTCTGTGGTGAGGCCAATACACAACAGATGTCTCTGCCCCTATCATAACCCTCATGTTTATGTTTATAGAAAATAAATAAATAAATAAATATGAATGTCAGATGGTCATTAGTCTTTTGCTTGGAGCATTACTGTGGATTAAAGTGTACATGGCTGCATTAACTACATGTAAACCACTGGTTGTTTGCAATAGTTCTTTCATCCAAAACAGCTGTTATAGGATTCTCTTTCTTCTCCATGGAAATTCCCCATTCCCTGAACAGTCATTTTAACTTCAGAAATGCCACGGATGAGATGAATGCTTTCATCTCAGATATAATACCTTGGACAGGGACACTAGGTATCAGTAGGAATTAATAGCTGACCAAAGAGCACATTATATTGCACAATTCCTTTCAAAATCATGTTGGTATTGTTGGACTTTCAGCCCAAGAGCAGTAGTGCTTCATCGCATGCAGGAAGGTAGCATTTGTTGCCATAGCAATATATCAGGTCTCTGATCTAGCTTCTTATTTTGAATAAAGGGTGGGGGTTGCCTTTTTTTTTGCACAACTATGACAAAAACACAGGTGTATAAAAGTGAAAACTCCTTTCAAAACAAGAAAACAAACACCAACATTTTAAAATATTTAATTAACTTTGTAAACTTGGTAAACACTTACATTTTGCTTTTTCTGGGTCACATTCAAAACCATAGGGATGCCCTAAATTAAAAATACAGTTTCAGTAAGTAGATGTGTATGAAAATATTAAAAGATTAGTGAAGATAACAGTTTAGGTTCCTCGGATTATCTAATCATAACAAAAACTTCTGCTTGCCTTTCAGAAAGAGATTTAAAAAATGAAACATACTTACCTCCAAATTAAAGGGAGTCATCAACAAAAGTAACAAAAGTGGTAACAGAACAATTATTTTTATAGTCTACTTAAGAATTTGAAAGTATATCAGAGGCACTCGATTTATTAAATGACTTGATTAATTTTATTGAGTGAAATTATCACAGAATATTTTATTAAACTATTTTCTACAAAATTGTGTGAGGAAGCTAAGGATTATTCATTTCTGAAAGTACAAAAGTAATAAATTATTAAAGGAAGCTTGATACATAGTTTTCAGTATTGCATATAGACATAGAAAGTTGCTGACAAGGTCAAAAATGCTCATCCATTTCAACAGGCAAACACAATGATGCTGAAATCAAGTGAGCGAGCTGGAAACCACAGCACAATCATGCATCTTGTAACCATAAATATAATTAATCCAACACAGCAGGGTTCATCATGGTTTAGGTTGGAACCCACCTAATTAAAAGACCTCTTCCATTCCTGAATACATGTATACCTAAAAGTGGGGAAAATGTCCAATGGATCCCAGGACTGAGCTCTCTTTCCTGTTCAGGTTCAGCACACAACTCCTTTACCAAAAACCCTTGCCCCTTTGACAGGACCAATTCCTCAACTGCAGAGGCCTTCACATGGGTCTGACCAAGCTACAGCCAACCCCTTCAAGCAGTTGACATCCAAAACTCCCCACCCAGAACCAAAAATATTATTAAGGAAATCAGGTATTCTTGTTGATCATACTATATTAGCTCAGTGTTAGCTTAACAGAGAGACAGAGATAAGTGTTTGAGATCTGGGGTGAAGTGAGATTATTTACTGAGGTGAATCCACTAAGGACGGATTGGGTCTAACTCAACTGTAGCTGAAGGGATTTGAAAGAGCTGAAGGGCCACTGAAGGGATGTATAGCTGAAGGGCCTCTGAAGGGATTTGAAAGATGATACAATAGGAAATAGAGGACATAAAAAGGCAGACTGGGGAGCTAGTGTCTTGGCAAGGACCTGGTAGCATGGGGGCTGCAAGGGTGGACTCTGTGAAAAGAACCCAAAAGTTGTTCCATGTTGGAGAAAACCCTGTTTTAGCTGTCTCCAAAAGCAAGTCACTGCTGGCTACAGCAACACCAGTGAGCAATACTGGTTATGCCTCTCTGAGGGCAGATATATTAAAGGAAAAAAAAAAAAAAAAACCTGCTGTGCAACAGCAGCTGGGAGAGAGAGAAATGAGGAACAGCCCTGCAGGCACCAAGGTCAGTGAAGAAGGAGGGCAGGAGGTGCTTCAGGTGCTGGATATTAAGGTCCCCTGTGGCCTGTGGAGAGGCCCCTGGTGGAGCAGGCTGTCCCCCTGCAGCCCATGGGTCCCACACGGAGCAGATCTCCACGCTGCAGCCCATGGAGGAGCTCCCGGTGGAGCAGGTGGATGTGGCCTGGAGGAGGCTGCGGCCCACAGAGAGCCCCCGCAGGAGCAGGCCCCGGGCCGGAGCTGCAGCCCCTGGAGAGGAGCCCACACAGGAGCAGGGGTCTGGGAGGAGCTGCTGCCCGTGGGGGATCCGTGCTGGAGCAGTTTGCTCCTGGGGGATGGACCCCGTGGTACGGAGCCGTGTGGGAGCAGTGCTTGAAGAGCTGCTGCCTGTGGGCAGCCCCTGCAGGCTCAGTTTGGGAAGGACGGCATCCCGTGGGAGGGACCCCACGGGGAGCAGGGGCAGAGAGGGACCAACTGTGAAGGAGTGGTGGAGATGAAGTGATAGGGACTGACTGCAACCCCCATTTCCTATTCTCCTGAACTGCTCAGGGGGAGGACATAGAAGAGAGTGGATGGGGGAAAAATGTTTTTAGTTCATTTTTGATTTCTCACTGTTTTATTCTGCTAGTCATAGCCAATAAATTACGTTAATCTCCCTATACTGAGTCTGTTTTGCCTGTGACAATAATTGCTGAGTGATCTCCCAGTCCTAATGGCAACCCTTGAGCCCTTATTGTATTTTCTCCCCCTTTCACTTTGAGGTTGTGGGGTGAGAGAGCTTGTGGTGGAGTTCAGCTGCCTGGGAGGGCAAAACCACCACAGCTAGGCAGGGCTGGGTAAGAAGTAGAGGTAAAGCCAGGGTTAGAGATGGTGACTGAAGGATCAGGCTGTGAAGAAACTGAAGAAATTCTCAGGAAAATAGCACATTCACAACTAGAACTTCTCCCACTGCAGGTAAAAGAAAAAAAAAAAAAAATGCAGAAGCCTGCCTGGAGAGGTTATGAATGCCCAGGAGTCCCATGTCCTTTACCACATTTGGATAACCTGACAGAGAGGATCTTCATTAGAGTATTTCTTTGACCGTCTCCAGCAGAGACTTCTGCCAAATCCTCCTGCATGTCTCAGTGTGATTTCCTTCCAATTATTAAAGTCTGAATTCAGACAAACTTTTGCTGTTTCTTCTAATTTATATACTGAAAGGAAGGACAGCTGAATAAACTAATATATAAATTTTGTCTACAAGGATTTTCTTCTGAGTTCAGCAGAATGGACATGAGCATCTATAAATTACTGTAAATGTCTAGTTTAACTTTAATCTCTGTATTTGGTACATAAAAAATACAGTTTGAATGTCTTTTTACATATTTTTTTAATAAAATTTGCCTGTTTATCTTTGAGGGATAAGGTTCAACTGGCTGTCCTGGAAGTGGGTTGTATTATTCTTTGGATGACAAGAGTATGATATGCAAATACTTACTTTCAACTATTATATTATAATTATAATAAATAATGTATAATCTATTTGCTGATTTAAATGAGATTTTTAAAAGGATTTTTGAGGATTTTACAGAAGCTATCTTGCAAGCAATGCACTCTGAGGAAAAAAAAAAAAAAAAAAAAAAAAAAAAACTTAAAAGCTCTTGAATTTTCCTTGAGTCAGTCCTATTTCTTAGGAAAATAAAATTATATTTCTATTTTCCAAAGTAAGAAGTTCAAGTCTTTTTTTTCTTTTCTTTTTTTTTTTTTCTTTTTCTTTTTCTTTTTTTTTTTTTTTTTTGTAGCTATTAGATCTACATTTATTCTCATGGTCTATTCTCATGGTCTCACAGACTTATAAATTTACAGATTTTTTTTTTTTTTCCTACAAGAATTTTTTCTCACAACACCATAAAATTTTAGTTACATATTTCAATTACAATTCAGTTATTTCCATATTATCCATATGCATCAGATATCTAGCAGGTATTCCAGACTTCAATGTGTATGCACAAAATGTCTAACAAAAACATTTCCTAGTCCCTTTTAATTTTTAAAGGCTTTCTCTTCTATTTACTTCTGGAATTAAGTATGACAAGCTAAAGGCTCAATAATGATAATTTCAGGTAATTTCATTTACTTAGAAAGATGTTAATGAATAGCCTAGTGCTTTAAAGTGCATTTTTCAGTCCAGTCAGAATATAAATTTGACCTCTCTTCTGAAAAGTAATACCTTCCTTGACCTGCAAATATTCCAGTGAGCCTGGAGATTCCATTTCTTTGCTTGTGTGTTTGTTTTGAACAAGTCTCTTTGATTCAGCATGGCTAGTATTCTTAGCTCATTAAAATGCCTAATAACACACAATTTCCATGCTCCATAGGATGTAAAGGTCTAGTGGCAGCACTTGAGAATTCAACAATCTATATATATATATATTTAAAAAACAAACAAACAAACAAACAAAAAACTAAAAGAAGATAATTTGAACTTTTTTTTTTTTTTCTTGAATGCTTTCAGATGGAGCTTTTAAAATATCCCTGTGCATTTTTCAATATCCATGGACATCCCTTTCCTACCAGTGTCCATTATCAAAAATATTGACCATATGGATTTATTGTGAGGCTGAATCCAGCAGCCTACAGAGGGTACTTTTCAGGGCCCTGAATGGTAAGAAAACAAACAAACAGATAAATAAATGAACTAGTTTTTCATATTTGGCAATGCTATATTTTAACCTATACAACATGTAAAGATCTGGGTAGGAAAGATGTAGTTTCAAGGAAGACTTTAAAAAGAGGTGGTTTCTCAAAAGTCTTGCCATTGCACAGTGAGGTAAAACGCAGACCTTCTTAAACAGACAAAATGCCTGGAACAACTATTTTCCACTACTTTCTTCTTCCTATGTGATCTATGAGCTTTTCTCTTCTTTCCTGGGTCAGTAAGGATACCAGATCCTAAATAGCTGAAATAGAGTAATTTGGCATTGATACTCCCTTTCCTTCAGCCAGGCCCCTGTCTTTTTTGTCTGCTTAGGGCACAGTATGTCATAGCTCTCCAGCTGGTGTAGCTTTAGTTTTTCTTTGGGTGATCCTTTCTGGACTCAAAAAAAAAAAGTATTTATGGAGAGGTCATGTTGGCAGTACAACAACAAACAGTAGCCAAGCAAAATAAAGCAAATAAACCCCAGTTTTCAAAGTGAACAGAGCTTTAGCTGATGTATAAAGGAAAAAAAAAAAAAAAAAAAAAAAAAAAAAAAATTTGGAAGCAAGCTGTTATTCATATTATTTTGCTTTTTAAAATTGTCCAAGTGTATGTAACTGTATTGTCTTTCATTACTTTCTCAGAGGATACCTTTCTTCTCTGTCACTGCCTTGGAGATAAAAGGAAAATGCCTGCTGTTGGTTTCAGAAGCTTTGTAGCAAGAACAGTGTCCCACAGATGCAACTTTATTATTACAGGTGGCATAAATCTCAAAGGATAGTATTGGGGTTAAAAACACTTCAGAATTTCTTAATTCTAGCCATATTTCTGGAGGCTCTCTCTTCCCTGCTCTGCTTCCCGTTCTTGCAGCCTGCTTACAGAATCACAGTCATCTCTTTTCCAACTTCTGGCTTTTTTAGTAGCTGCTCCTTCCAGACCCCAGACAAGCTGCAGATACCTATCATGTTAAAGCTACTGTGTCATGAGACAGTTTTACACTGTCTCACTTTTCTACTGAAAGCACATAGCATGCTGGTTTGTTTAATTAGCTGTCTTGTGCCTGGAGATACATATATTGGCTTGCACACATAATCCCTTTGGAAACATTTTTAATTCAGAACACAAGATAACACCTTGTGGTGCTTAAAAGTGATTTTTTCCCTTACAAAATGTCATCTGTTGAGCATCTGACAAATGTGAATTCTTCCCTTACAGAGTAGCATCTGTGGAGCAGCTGAGCTGACAAGATACTTCAGGTTTAAAATAAAATCTAGTTGCTGGCATTCAGGATTACTGGTTACCTGACACTTTACATCTATATACTGTCTGCTTGTACAAAGGATAAATTATCTTGTCCGCCAGTTTCTTTCATTGAGTTTCAGTGTCCTGGCTTAGAAAGGGTACAGAACTAGGGTGATTCCCGTTTCTGCTAGGGACATTTTCAATAATACTGAAAAATTCTGAATGTGAAATGGAAAACAAATACTTTATATAGGAGCAATTATATTTAAAACAAGCCATTTCACTTATGAATTCACTGCCTAAGGGATCTCTGCATTTCTACAGGTGCTTTATTTTAGCATGGATACCAGACATTAATAGCTTTTACTGGTGGTTAATGACGAATGTGAAAGGCTAAGAGAGGAAGATAAAGTCAGAGAACCCATTTCCTTATTAGCCTTCAAGAAATGTTCAGTCCAGAGGTAAACATTGATATACAATGTGAGAAAATAAAAGCATCACAGGAAAAAATGTTGATTATTTCCATGTATTAAAAAAATGAGCATTTGAACTGTTGCTTTTTATGCTGAATTTTGTTCATATTACTGATCATTTTCTGAGGACTGGAGACAAGACAAGACATTTATCTGGGCACTTACCAAGGTTCTTTTAACTGGGTTACACACTCTTCATAAAAGGGAACCTTGTAAAACATTTGGGACATCCTTACTCATTTGTGTGATCCAGCCATGTCACTATTCTACAGCAGGATGAGATACAGGGTTTCAGTAACACTGTAGGTGGCTGGGTACCCACCTACATCATAATTTACACAAATGGGGAACTTGGTTTCCCTAATACTCTGCAGCTAAACTAAGGATGGTAATAGGCACAGAGATTGATCAGTGCAACCAAAAAGGACAGGGAAAAGAATATGTCCTTATGCACATTCCACAGAATTAGCCATGATGACTAAGAGGAAGGGTCAACACACACCTTCCAGTTCTCTACACTTTTAAAAATAATAATAATAATTTTTTAAAAAGTACATGAAAGTTCTGTGTTCTCCTTTTCAAAGTGCTATTTAAAATCTGGAATATATATTAGCTGGCTTGACTGTTCCCTCATTATATCTGAATTTTCCTGATAACAGGCACACTCAAATATAGCTACTTCAATTCAGCTGTATAGGTTTAGTATTACACAAGTGGAGTTATGCAAATCCATTCACATATATACATGATCTTGTGTTCCAGCCTTTTAATTCCTTCAATTCAGAGAAAGATCTCTAACTTACAGTAATCGTATATTTGTCAGAAGGCCAAGAAGTTCTCGTTTATTTTAAATGTAATGTCTCTACAATCCACCTTATTCAGAGAAAGTTGAATTCAAATGTTAAAAAAATAAATTATAAAATCTAAGTGCAACATGAAGCCAAGCACAGAAGCTTATTTTCTTATACCTGTATAATTAATACTCAATTCTGTGACTCTTTTCAATTCAAAAAGTCTTCATTGTTATGAAATCTAATGATGACTCAGGATTTACAGCATGCTATTCTTCTAACATTCACTGATTATTTTACTGGAAAAAGCACAACTTTAATTTATATGATCTATCGCCATCATTTTTTAAATAAGAATCCATAATTGATCTTTCTTCTTTTTCACATAAAACTATTATGGGTTATTAAAACTACTGAATAGTATGGACATTTTACAGAGTGCCATGTTTACAAAGTATCTGTCTTTCTACCTGAATGACCAGAAAGTTTTATGAGTCATATCTAAGATGACTATCTTAAATACCTTTTGGGTATTTAGTGTCCAGAGGAGGGCAACGAAGATGGTGAAGGGCCTGGAGGGGATGACGTATGAAGAGCGGCTGAGGTCACTGGGCCTTTTCAGCCTAGAGAAGAAGAGGTTGAGGGGGGACCTCATCGCAGTCTACAACTTCCTCGTGAGGGGGAGTGGAGAGGCGGGTGACCTATTCTCCATAAACACCAGTGATAGGACCCACGGGAACGGGGTTAAGCTGAGGCAGCGGAAGTTCAGACTAGATATCAGGAGGAGATTTTTTACTGAGAGGGTGGTTGCGCACTGGAACAGGCTCCCCAGTGAAGTAGTCACTGCACCAAGCCTGTATGAATTTAAGAAACACTTGGACTGTGCACTAAGTCACATGGTCTAAACTTTTGGGTAGACCTGTGCGGTGCAAGGAGTTGGACTTGATGATTCTTATGGGTCCCTTCCAACTCGGAATATTCTACAATATATAAGAAGACTTGTTGAGGCAAGATTAATCGAATCAAACCTTCAAAGGATCCATGAATATTTATGGTAAGAAACTGTTAGCAATAGTAACATCTACATGCAGAGGGTTTTTTTTGTTGTTTTGTTTTTTTTTTTTGTTTGGTTGGTTGTTTTTTTATGCTTTTAATAAAAGCTCTGAAGAAACAATGTGCAACATGCTGCATCCTGAACACTGAAAACAGAAGAGCTTGAAAACATCAGTCAAAAACTTTTACCTTGCTCCTCACTAAGTTGGATCAAATATTAAATCCCACATAGAATCTCTAAATCCTATTGAAATCAGAACAAAGAACTTCACATCAGGCTCATGATCCCTAAAATAGATTTTAGAATGTGAGTTCACCATGGTCAGAAGTACAATGAAGCCAGATGCCATTTGATTTCTGCTTCATGGGGCTGGAGACCTGATGCTACCTTACTTGTGCACAGATACACACCAGCAGAAGTGCAGTGAAGAGAGTTTGCCCCACCCCACCCTGAGCACACAGTCTATGCACCTATTCCAAAATGCCTGGTTGGGAGTGGTATCCCTAGCACAGACTTACATGTCAATTTTATATCCCATGATCATCTAGTTTTTATGAGTCTGAAGGCCCCTTCCTCCTCTACTGATTTTAAAATAGCTGTGCTCTTTAGATACTTCCCATACCACACCCAAGTTTTATCAACAACAAAGTTCAAAGTTGTGGCCATGAATTCCCATGATTTTCTGCAAATTTTAAGTTTTTCTGTGAGTCTAGAGGTTTAATGATTCACAGGCCTAGGAGTTAGTTTTGGCACAACTTCTCAAGAACTATACTGTCAAAGGAAATAATAGAAATAAGCCCACTGGAGAAAAACAACCTAAAAGATGAAAAGCAAGCTGATCTATCTCTGGCAAGGGAAAAGGAATGGAGTTTATAAGAAGCTCAGAAATGCCACACTAAAAATGGTGCAAAAGCCCAGGGTGGCACTATGTGAACAAAAACATGCCCCTGACTTCCTTTTGAAAGTGGCAAATAAATGACGTATGCTTCTCTACCCATCTATGGCTTACGAGCCCTGGTCATTGCAACAGGACCATTGTTGCAAATATGACAGTAGAAGACAGACTGCTGGGAAGAACAGAACAAAGAGAAAGAAGCTGCTGCCACTTTGGAAGAGCAGTAGTGTCACTTTAAAGAGCAGTAGTGTCATATAAAAAAAGCAGCACTGTCGGTGTTGGGGGTGGTAGGCAGTAGCAGTAGAGTTTCTTCTCTGAAAAATAAGTGGACTGATGTAACCTGTAACTTTCCCAGTGTTCCACATTTAAGAATTCAGGCACAGCTGCTGGGGGAAGAGCACGCTGCTGCTGAGATAAAAGTCTGTACTTGCTGCTGTTCTTTGAAGAACAGAGCTATATTTAACAAGGACAGGGAGTGGTTACTAAGGATAATTTGTAATAAAAAGATAAGTGCCCTATGTGTCCCCAGATTTCAGAATTAACAAAAAAAAAAAAAAAATTCTTTATACCCCTTTCTCTGCCAAAGCAGAGGTGATGTTCCCAATGGCCAGTGTAGGATAGTCCACTGTACGAGGCCTTTCAGCAGGTTCAGCCCACCCCTCTGCCAGAAGGACGCGTTTCATGTATACCTCTCTGAACCCACTGTCTCCATCCAGAGGCAAGTCATGGAGGAGCAAAAGGAGTTGCAGCAGTGGTCCAACCCTGAATTTTACCCTCCTCTTCTACAGTGAACTCTGAGAAGGAGAGAGAATTACGATGTAATGGCCCTTGACTGTCAGAGGACTTTATGTTGAAGCCTGCAGCTGGTTGCTTTTCCCCAGGCATTAAAAAGAACCTCAGGGACAAGTATCTCGGTGGGGTAGTGGGAATGCCTGGATTGGCTTGCTGTTCTCCTTATAAGCCTCACAGAATGGCACAAGAAATTCACCTCCAAGCAGATCAAGGCATTGGATCTTGGTAAGGACAACACAGACTAACAACACAGACTGACAACAATATAGAGTTCTGCCAAGAAATAAGAGTCATTTTAAAACCTTTGTGTGTTGACAACCTGAAGCAGTATTAGCAACATCTCCAAAAGAGAGTACCACCACTACCTCTGTCTCAGCTCAAGAGCCCCGACAAAGTACTGGCATACCTGCAAACACTCCTGACCATTTAAACTGTCTTGACATGAGGGCAAAATCATAGACTGTTTTCAGAACTGTACAGGTGCTCCCTAGGACAGGGGCACAGAGGTCCATCAAAAAACTGCAAAACATGACACGTGCCTTAAAGAAGGAGTGCTCTACATGGCTCTTCCATGAACAAATTCCTTGGTCTCATGAAGACAGCAGCCATCTCACACATACCAGTAGAGCTGCAGAGAGCTCTGAGTGGGGTTGTGAGATTTCATTTAAAAATCACCTATGCTGAACCATACACCTTATAAGGTGTATGGCTCAGCATACACCACTAATATGTTTACAGTGTATTCAGACCATAAAGCCAGGGTCAGGTGTTCATAACGGCTGCTTGTGTTTAAGACCTAAAACTTATGGAAGTTTATATCTGTCCATCATCTGTGAGTTGCCTTGTGTTACATAGAAAAGAATTTGGAAAGAGGACAGTATTAAAACTGACTAAAATTTGATGATGAAAATTTCCCTTTTAAAAGATTTTCCCTTTCCTTTCTCCTGGAGAACTTTTTACATGGACACTTAAAAGAACTTCTGAATCTTAATTGATATCTTTCCTTGCTTTATGTCTGTTTATCCATTTCCCTTCTTACTAGACTAAAATAAATCACCCATGGAACTATATTCAACATCAAAGATTTCAAAGGTGAAATAACACCATTGGGAATAATTTAAGGTTTTGATTTTTAGGTCTTTTTTTTCTGAATTTCTATTATTGAAAAAAATCAGTGGAAGCTTGGTTACAACATTATGAAATATATGCTTTGGATAATTCTGAGGTGTTCCTATAACATTCACACACTCTCATTATTTATGTCTACATTCAAACTGGTGGTTCTTGATGGAGACCTTTCCTCTTTTCTAGCTTCAGAATAAAATAAAAGTAAAATACCCTGAAATGTATGTTTCATACACATGTAGACTTAGAGAAAATTCCAGAACTCTTTCCTTATACTGGTTCACTCATAACATCTATTTACTTTCACTTTGACAAATACTGCTCATAAAATAATGAAAGGACACACACACACACACACAGACACAAAAAAAAAAAAAAAAAAAAAAAAAAAAAGCTCTCAAGTAGCTCTCAAATTAATTTTATGTATCATTATTTTCTTTCATTATGTATCATTATGTCTTGCTCCTCCCTAAGATTTGTCTAAAAGAGATAAAATATGACATTGGCAACATATGAACTCTCACTCATAAAAATTTACATGAAATAGTGGGCTGTTTTTTAAGCTCACGGGTATCCAGGGAACAATGAATAAGAGATAAATTGGTATGATGCTGTACATATTTATTCAACCTATATCAACAATCATAAACATTTTTACAGTAACAAAGCAGATTACACAAGAGGAACCTTTCTATTCTGTCATCTACAAGCAGGCAATTGTTTCATATAATTATTTGTAGAAATTAATTGAGCTTCATTGCAATGCCACTTAATTTTTTTATTATTATTTTGATTATTTTTTTTTTCCCTTTCAAATCCCACGTAGAATTGCTACATTTAATTTTGATGGAGACGTTTGAGGGCACTGATATAAATGACTCCAGAAAGCAAAGGAAGTTATTTTCCTGGAACTCATATTCAGTCATCTCATTCAAATTTGAAATAGTTTACAGAAACATGGCTTTGGGAACAGACAGGGACCCACCCCAGAAATAAAATTTGTTACTAATCACAGCAGGGGGGCGTAGAACCAGAAGGCAGTGTCTTTCATTAGTTACTGTGGGCAGATTATGACATTTTGGTGGAAGCTTGGTTACAAAATGATGAAATATATGCTTTGAAAAAATGTTGGGCTTGGTGGGAAGCCCATGTTTTATTCTGGTAGTGAAATATCCCAGGAAAAACTGCATGTATATTGTCTGTTCTGGACAGTTGTGTGTGTCTGAAGTTCAAAAGAAAGTGACAAGTTTTAAACTGGAATAGGAATATGGTACACAAATAGGTATTTACAGTCTTAATTTTGATTTACTCTACTTATACTACTACTGCAATAATTTCAGTGGTGGATAAGTAATGTACTAAGAAAAGTAAAGTTATATCCCTCAGCTTACTCCTGTGTAATAATCCCATGATTTCCTTTGTAATACCAACACTATTTGAATTAACAAATTATTATCTCATCCCTGGCACATCCTGTAAACAGCAAGTTCCCCCAGTGTGTTTAAGAATTCAGAAAGAGTCTAAATAAAAGCTTTAGGTAGCCTTGGCAGTGTCAGATTTGCAGTTTAATATGAGTGTGCAAATGCAAGCTCATAATGATGAGAAAGCAAGATTGTTGAAATGTTAATAATCTAAGTTAGTGTGGTGGTTTTACTCAGCTGGGTGGCCGAGCTCCACCACAACCACTCCCTCACTCCCCCTCCTCAAAGAGGAATAGGGAGAAAATACAATGAAAGGGGCTCAAGGGTTGAGATAAGGACAAGGAAATCATGCAGTAATTATCGTGCTGGGCAAAACAGACTCAGCATAGGGAGATAGTAAGATTTATTATCTATTACTAACAAGCTAGAGAAGTGAGAAACAAAGGAAAGAAACCAAAAGTACCTTTCCCCCATCCACCTCCTCCCCCCGAGCAGCACAGGGGAATGGGGGAATGGGGGTCATGGTCAGTCTATAGTACTGCTTCTCCACCGCTCCTTCTCGGTCACTCTCATCCCCTGTGCTGTGGGGTCCCTCCCACGGGATGCAGTCCTTGCTGAACTGATCCAGCGTGGGCTGCCCACAGGCAGCAGCTCTTCAAGAACTGCTCCAGATATGGGTCCATACCACAGGGTCCATCCCTCAGGAGCAAACTGCTCCAACCTGGGTCTCCCATGGGCAGCAGCTCCTGACAGGTCACCTGCTCCTGCATGGTCTCCTGTCCATGGCCTACAGGTCCGGCCCGGAGTCTGCTCTGGCAGGGCTCAGACCGCAGTCTCCATTGGTGCAGGTCCACCTGCTCCATCGTGGTCTCCTCCACGGGCTGCAGCGTGGAACCCTGCTCCACCGTGGTACTCCATGGGCTGCAGGGGGACATCCTGCTTCACCATGGTCCTCACCACAGGCCACAAGGGACTTCTGCTCCGGTGCCTGGAGCACCTTTCCCCCTCCTTCTGCACTGATCTTGGTGCCTGCAAGGCTGTTCCTCACTCCTCTCCTGTTCTCCCACTCTCCCAGCTGCTGTGTGGTGCAGCGTTGTTTTTTGTTTGTTTGTTTGTTTGTTTTTTTCCCTGTCTTCAATACGCTCCCACAGAGGCACAAACAACATCACTTATTGGCTCAGCTCTAGTCAGCAGTGGGGTCCTTACCAAACATGGGGCAGCTTCTAGATCCTTCTCACAGAAGCCACCCCTATGGCTCCCTGCTACCAAAATCTTGGCACGTAAACCCACTACAGTTAGTCAAGAAGATGTTTCACTCAATGTTGTCATGCAAGTGATTTGATTTTCACTATAGAAAAATGCATTTATTATAATTTATTATTATAAAATAAGTTATAATAAAACAGCTATTGTTATTATAAAAATACTTTTATGTATTATATAACATTTATTACAAAAATATTTATCCATTTCTTATTCTGTCTGAAATAAATGTAATTCTTTGAATGCAACAGAGAACATCTCAAGTAGTGTGTTTCCTCTAACCAAATAAGAAAATTTTTTGAATATGTATATATTTCAGACGTTATGCAATTCTACTTGTATGTCTTCTGTGGCTAAATCAAAGACCTCACAATAAAAGACAGAACCCGTTACTCAGTTCAATATCTTCATAATACATCTTCAGGTTTTTCCTCCTGTGCTGTATCCTCATCTGGGAGCCAAAATAACTACTTTATTCACCTTGGAGTCAAACTGATTCCTAAATATCTTCTGGTGACTTACCTCACCCCTATTTATTCTCATTAGGAGGCTGCTATACATTGAACTCAACTGATGCAATCTCTAAGTGTTCTCTGAAACTACTCTGTTCTCTAATTTCAGCATATGCTATATTGCCCTTCCAATAACTTGTCTTACTCGAACTAGAAGTGTGAGACATTATAAATGCAATAGTAAAGTACATCTTTGTGAAATGAATGGCATATAAAGTAACAAAGACTCTTAAGAAATTCCAGGCTTAATGTTTCAACTGAATTTCATTTTTAGAGCAACTTCTCTTATCAAAATTGAGACGCAAGGGGAAAATTATTTTCTCTATCATTTACTTCTACATAGAAAGGAAGGAATAAATATAAAATGCTATAACTTGTTTCAATATTATGTTTACTGTTAGCATGTAAAGATACTTAGTCATAATCTGTGCAGCTCTCTGTCAGACCCAATAAGAAGATTGAATACAAGTTAATTAAACCTGACAAAAGATATGTTCTCTCTTTTTTGTTTGTTTGTTTGTTTAAATTCAGCCATATTTTGTCAGTTTGATAGCTTATGGAACTATCTATCAGTAAAAAGAACCAGTGAATATTTAGGCTCAAAAAATTGTGCCAATTGCCTTTTCTGTTTAACTCTGCATAAGATGGTATATCTCTTTAATGGCCTGCCTGTTAGTTTGTTGGTGGTGATAGTGGTGGTGTGTCTTTTTTGTTGTTGTTTGTTTGTTTGTTTTTGTTTGTTTTGTTTGTTTGTTTTTCAAGAAAGGTCTTGTTTAACTTGTGTTTAATGTTTCTGGTAGTCAGGCAAACTAGTCTCTGTGTCAAAAACTTCTTTCTTAGGTGTCACATTCATGGAACATGTGACCTATGAAATAGTAAAAAGCTTTCTGAAATGCTTATAGGGAGTATGTGTGTGTATGTGTTTATTAGGTTGTTTCATTTTTGAAAACTATTAATGTGACAGTAAAGTGGTTGTTCTGCTCACTTGTAAAATCCTATACATACATTTTCTCTACCCATTAATTAATTCTAATGATTTCTTATTAAATCATGTGCACTATCAAGCTAGCATGTAATCTGTCTCTTCTCTTTCTAAGTATGTTTAAAATATGTTGATTTAAATGGATTTGGCGAGTTTCTTGGCCTGGTGTAGAATTTCCATTAACGCGACTTTTCTTGTTAAGCTAAATATCATTTTTCTACCCGATTGCTTTGAAAATAATGTTTATCAGCATATGCATGTCTGCATTTCATTTGCTACTGAATGAAATCTGTTACAACTCTTCTCCAGTTAGTTTGACTGTCTGGAGGCTTATATGTCCATCCATTTTCTTCTATGACAAACAGAAATCACCAACTGCTCTGTAAATAAAAGTGAGTTGAAGTAATCAGTGATATAATGCAAACTATAAAAAGATATCATTTGGATTAAGTATATTCAGCAATGGCTATTCCTGTAGTCTACAGGAATAAAGCAAAGATAAGAACATTTGTCACCTTGTTACTGATCAGTAATGTTTGAAGTACTGTGCTATCTTAAATACCACTTCGACAAAATGCACTATTCATCTAAGATTTATTATATTTCTCCTTTGCAGACTGGTTTTAAGATATGTATTTATAGGATCAGATATTTGTTTTTTAAAGCAGTCAAGGTATGATAGGAATACAGTTCTCCTACACCTCTGCAGTTTCTAGTTGATGTTTATCCAGTAAAATAAAACATTAAGTAAATCCTGCTGTCTTATGCCTTCATACTTTAGGAGGAAAACCTAGCTGCTTCCATTAAAATTTTTAACAGGAAGGTGAAAAGGAGTCAGAGTTGGTCTTGGTCTGTCATGCTATCCTTTTTCTAAGTTGTCACACCATTGCCATCCCTTTCTCACAAGGGAGCCTCATGAAATTTAAAAAAAAAAAAAAAAAAAAAAAAAATCTGCATCTCAAGCTCTATAAACATTTTTGTTTGTAAATAGATACAGCTTGCTCCTTGCCTCTCTTATTACTGTAAGTAAAACTACAAAAATATAAACCTTAGCCTTGACTATCTCATAAGTTTGGGCACCTTACAAAATCTTCTGTCTCTTCTCATAGCTCTCTCAGCTTCAGAAAGAAGGCAATAACTCATTGACTTATTTGATCTGGCTCTGAGAGTGAATCAATAACTGTCTTCCTTTGCAGTTTCTTAAGTTATTGCTGTAAGAGACAAAGGAATGACATCCAGGGCTACCCAAGATCCCTTTGGATGTGCTTGCTCCAGTACTAGGCACAACATGTCTGCATTAGCCTCATGCTATCGTGAGTGTCCAGGCTTATTTGTCTTCATTGAAAAGAAAGGACAGATGCAGCTTCAGGGTCCCAAACTAACATTATTTGGCAGCAAATATATATATATCTACACACAGGTAGACATACTGAACCATTTATAGGTATCCTGGAAAACCCTACTACATTGCTATTGTTTGTTATCTTATAGTGTCTCCCATTTTCGAAAGCTAAAGTTACAATGAGAAAAGAAACATAAAGCTAAAACACATTTCCTTAAATCAATATATTGAACAAATTTTAACAGAGAATTTGTTATTTCAGGACTCCCAGTATTAGTGGGAGGGCACAGGCTGGTTTTCACTGTCTTCTTTGCTCATCCCAAAGACTATACAATGAGAAATGTGGGGAAAAAAAAAAAAAAAAAAAAAAAAAAAAAAAAAAAGAAGGTAACAGCAAATCAAACACTTAATGGACAGCAGGTGTTTGTGTCATGAATGTACAGTTGAACTACTTCTTTTAAGATTAAAAGATACTTTGATGTACTCATATACCATGGAGACAGTGAATAAAATGAACACTTTTTTATTTCTTGTTCCTCTAAATATCTCCATTTCAGTGAGCACTGCAGTGAAGTTCAGTACTTCACCATAGTAACGGTAAATGCTGCTTTTTTGATGCCACCCACTCAATAGCCTCGGGGAAAAGAAAAAAAAAAATCAAATAAGGCAATTTAACTGAGAAATTTCATACATGAAATGAAGATTTCCTACTTTTTTCTTTGTCGTAAAAAGTAGTGCACCAACTGGTTAGAGGCAGAAGGAGAGGGTGGGGAGAAAGAAATTACAGCTTTATAGGGCCTTACAATGTCATTAAAATAAAACAATCATATCTTACAGCACTGTGCTTGTCTCTTTATGAATTCTGCTTCCAGGAGTAAAGTGTTTAATGATCAGAGCCCAAATGACCAACAGCCCACTCCAAAGCTGAAATGCGTTGTAACATGGAATTTCCATTCTATAAGAATTTTAATACTTTTAGCTGTCTTATGAACCAATAATAATAATAATAATAAATTCCCCCCAGGATAAAAGGTTTCTGAAATGCTATCTGTGCTTTGTAAGACACAACAATTCTGTCAGATTGACTAAATCTGATAGTTTTCCTTCTACCTCACTAGTGGAAAATAAGATGAAGCTGACTAACGGTTAAAAAATATAATGAGAACTACAATTTTGGATTTGCTATATCTTGTGATATAACATTATTTCCATCAGCTAACACCAGCTCTCTATACATATAGAAAATCAAATACAATTTGAAGAATCTACTGAAATATACCGATGTCCTTGTAACACTTGAACTGTAATTATTTAAAAGAAATAAGATAATTTAAAATACAGTGCCCTTTAAAAGCAGGTCTTCCTACATGGAATATTTGCAAGGATATATGACAGATCAGAAGTTTGACTTTTCACTGCACCAGAGAAAGACATTTTAAAAAGAGGGAGTCAAAGTTAAAAGTACGTCACCCACTCTAACTACTTTGGAGTAACTAGATTTAGATGTTACAAGAATGAAGTCCTGACAGTAGTGCATTAATGGAACGTATTCAATTCCGGTCTGTTTCAACAACTTTACCTTTTTCTATCTTTCAGCATATTTGTATCTTTTGTCCTTAAAGCATTTATTTAGAGATGTTACAAGATTTTACCTCTAAAACCATAAATCGATGAAAAATGAAGTGAGAGGAAGAGGAGGAGGAGGAGAGGAGGGGAGAGGAGAGGAGAGGAGAGGAGAGGAGAGGAG
>NC_048893.1:120922294-120949316 GCF_011077185.1 Oxyura jamaicensis
GAGAGGAGAGGAGAGGAGAGGAGAGGAGAGGAGAGGAGAGGAGAGGAGAGGAGAGGAGAGGAGAGGAGAGGAGAGGAGAGGAGAGGAGAGGAGAGGAGAGGAAAGAGATATATAATCATTGTACCATACTATTGGAATGGCAGGTGTGCACGTATCCCTGAGGGGTAACTGCTTTTGGCAGCTACAAAACAGCTTTTCAGATTAATGTTCAAGAGGTACTTACTGAAGGTACAGTGAAATTACACAGCCTTTCAAATTTTCAGTCCATTTAACAAAGTGTTTCCAGTTTCCATTTTATAACAGGTGAAACAATGAATATTGAGCAAAATGTTAATCTCTATCATGAGCTTTTTATTAATCTCTGTATTCAGAGCAGATCATTTGTTTAATAAGGGAGTTAGAAGAATAAAAAACAATGTAGAACCATTGGCTTTTGGCAGTTCTTGTTCATTTATTTTTCTCTGCTGGGTCTAGTGCAAGATGTTGCTGGACATCAAGGAAACAAGTTTAAACCTTCAACTTCCCTATTTTCTCATTTTAGTAGACACTTCATCAAATGTGTGAGTTCCTCTTTTATGAATAATATCCTTGTATCTTCTTATATAGTATAGCTCTGCAGCTGGTTTTATAAAGATGTCAAGTAGAATAAATCCAAGAAAGGTAGAGAAGAGATGGTGAGAAGCAGGATATAGGAAGTTCAGATCTGATTCTGATCTGATTCTCCTGCAGACCTGATTCTGCTGCAGGAGGGGAGGAAAAGTCCCTGTATGCCAAGACATTGTTTTACTTTTTCTCCAGTGTTCGTTGTCCTTTTTGTAACAGAAGCCACTCCCAGTTTGTCAGCAAGCCACCTGATGGTACTTTCTGCTGGGATGTGGCCACAAACCAATCTGAGATACAGGACCACACTGACAGCTGGTAGGAATCAGCACTACTTCAGCAGAGTTATGCTGTCTCTCGACTTCAGCATTTTCATAAATTTTGTGAAATGTGTTCATTTGATTCATGTCAGTATGGAACAATGCTAGGGCCACGTGATGAAATATAAACTTCTATTTAAGAAAAACAGAGTGATTAGTGTACATAGTTCTTGTATCATGCAGAGGAACGATCCAGCAATTTGCATAAATAGAGGGTTTGAAGGGCGAACATTGAGACTCTAGTCTGGGAGATAAGAGGACCAAGGAGTTTTTTTAGGAAACTGCAGACTTTTGCATGGGACGCTGCGCAAGCCTCTGATATCCAGCAAAGAGATCCACCAAATAAGGAGAAAGGGGGAGTTGAAGGACGACCGAAGGACAAAGCCTGGGAGGAAGACTACAAGCCTTCAGCACAAGAGACCCCCAGAAAGACCACCAGAGACTGATACGCATGCGTCCGGAGAGGGTTTGGATTCCGGGAACTAGTTATAATAACCCTGCCTTTTCTAGGAATAGTGATGAATATGTATTAGTCTAGGAGAATAAAAATCAGCCACCTGATGTAACAGGTGTGCATCCTGGTAGAGCAGAGACTCCCGGTGCACCCAGCACTGTTTGCTTGCCTCTATTCGCTTAATAAATCACAAAAATCCTATTTGGGACTTAATCATTTATCACAATTTTCTTATTAGAAAAGTCTTAGCTTTGTTCAAAACATCAACTGAATATAACAAATAAAATGTCTCTAATTTAGCAAAAGAATGCAAAACAGTATCACTGACAGGCCCATAAACACTACATCCTCTCTTAGTTTAACGACACATGCACACTTAGTGCAAGTTGGGTGCACTAGGTTGGCTATGGGATCGTAATGAGAAATCAGTGTATTGTCTGCTGTGTTTTGCACATTACCATCATCTCAAAGTATTTGTAGGTTTGTTCTTGTTTGCTGTTTACTTGGCAATTAAAGCTAGAAAACCAAAGAAATACACAGTCTGACCATACATCTTCAGCCAATTATTAGCAACATATACAGAGTTGCTTAGAGAAAGTCAACAGAAAACTGCAAGACAAATAAAGGCACAAAGGCACATCTGGAAAACAGAAGGCGTATCCAAATACTGACAATTGCTACAGTGAAAGACACCGTGCAATAAAACATGCTCACAGGATAAAAAAAAAAAAAAAAAAAATCTGATTATAAAACAAGGAAGCAGCCCTATTAAGAAAAACAAATCTAACCAGGGAGATAAAGTTGTTTTCTCCTACTCCTGGCACATATGCACTAGCACAATGAAATAGGACAGATGAGATGCACAAACACCTGAACTAATTAGACAGCAGTGCAATATCTGAAAATACCATGTATATCTTTTTAGGTGCACTGTGTAGGTACAGACTTAACATGCCCACACACAGAAAAATGCACATACACAAACAAAAAAAAAAAAAAAAAAAAATCATTTGAAATGGGATTTCTCATTTGTGAAAATTTGCTCACTATATTGCCTACTAATGGGTTAGATTCAAATAACAGGTTATGTTTCGTTAGATTCATGTCTGTAGAGCATTGCTGATTTAAGGAGAGGAAGCAGTGGGGTAAAACTGAAGTGCAGAACTTTCCCTGTGGGGAAAATACCCATACTGTCTTTTCTTAGTGTGAAACGTTTTTTCCATGTAAACTTTCTCTATTTTTAAATCTACAGCACAGATATTGGGATTTTTTTTTTTTTTCCTAGAGTATCAAATTCCAATTTTTTATCCTTCAGTTCTTGGTTAAAATTGCAGATTTTACTTAAATGCCAGCTTTTTCAGAAAGCAATCCTTGAAGCTCTCCTTTTCATTCTTTCTGGATTCATTTTATAGAAGTTCCGTGTACCAAAGACTCATTCTTCATTGTTTTTCAGAGACATTATCAATAAGATTCATAGATACAATCTTATGTACAACATGTTTGTAAGCACAGTAGCTGTGGTCCCTTGCTGAAGCATCTGTCAATAAATATATTTTTCATGTTTAAAGCCAATTTAAAAGGTAAATACTGAAAAATATCACACATTTGGCAGTTTAGATAATAATTCCATGTTCTGAATCTCTCTTTGGCATTTGTAAACTCCATTTTGAGTCTCTCCAGTTAAAGCCTACTCATTTTTATATCAGTACCTAAAGTGATAAAAGCTAGAGGAAAAACTTTTAGTCCTACAATAGATAAAGAATCTGACTCTTCATGATGGGATTCTACATTCAAACCGATCTAATTTGCTCAGATACAGCAAGAAGGAAAAAGCACATCAGAATCAAAGGTAAGATGCTGCCGGTAAGATGCTTAATCAAAGGTAAGATGAATATATTTATAATATATTTATATTTATTTATATATATAATATAAATATATGAATGTATTTATTTATTCATCATCGTGTCTCTTTTTCATTTGATAACAATATGGTACTAATAGGAAATTTTTACGCAAAGGAAATTTTTCAAAGAACTGGGACAAAACAAAGTAGGTTTTAAACTGCTTAGCTCTGGGAGTTTCTCGTTTAAACTTCACATTCCTATGGGAAATTTCTGGAAGTGGAAATATGGGAGTGATCCGGAGTAACGACGCAACCTCGATGCGAGTATAATCGTTCTCCTTTATTGCAAGTTCTAACAAAGAATATAAAGGCTACTAACTACAGCACACACTGACAACAACTTATGATTGGTCTAGCTTCTCTGTATACGTGTCTCTAGCACTAATATAACCGGTATAACAGTGTTGTTCACACTGAGTGATGTCGTCTCTCCTCCTACACATAGTTCCGCATATTTTAGTTGTAACATCACTCGAGGTTATCAGCCCTGGGCCCACATTATCTTCACAGTCCTTCACAACCTGAGTTGCTCATTGCAATTAAATCATGCCCCTTCTCACTTAACCATGACTCCACAATTCCCCCTTGTTTTTGAGCAGCCCAGGCTTGGTCTACTACCTTTAGCACTGCAGACATTGCAATAAGCAAGGTACAATAAGCAACAGAGTGAAAATCACATGCAGAATTACGATTGTAAAGTAGTGTGCCTACTAGAATCTACATCACTCAACAAGCCACTAAGCACTAGGGATGGTGCTTCGCAGTGATGCTGCTTCTCACTCACACAGCACAATCACACAATTACGCAAAGAGGCCTCTTGCACTTTTCATTCATACCACAAGAAAATATTACTTAAAGTAATTTGTCCGTGGCTTCAGGAGGTCCATGTCTACTCCCGTGGTGAGCGGCTGAGAGTGGAGACCCCTCTGAGGAAAATGCTCGGGGTGCACCTAGGGGCGTCCGTTCCACAATCAATCCCACAGCCGAGCAGAGCTGCTCCTGGCACAAGGAATGATGCTATTATAGTTTTGTATAATTACACCAAAGAGATGCATTGTGATAAGGAGTGAGTGTGTCATTGACAATTTGTTTCATGGTTTGGTTTTTGCCCATATAGTTGAACCTTTCACATGATGTAGCTGTTACACGTCCCAGGATATCTAATTCCTGTGGCTTTAGGGACACTCACAGCAAGCATGTTCTAAAAGGCTCTGTTGCAGAAACAAGCGATAAGCAAAAGGCAAACTGCCCCGTCACATTTGCCCAGGTAACCTACATATTTTCCCTAGGCTCAATGTGATAGAGGGCCATTATTATTGGGATTACTATCCCCAGAATCAGGATTCTTATCATCTTGGTTGCCGGATTGATCCCGACGATCCAGCACAGGCTTCACCACTCAGCTAGGCACCCACACCGGTCCGTGACCTGTGGAAACATACATATAACCTCAACCATTAAAGATAACCGGAACAGGCCCTTCCCAGATCCCGGTGGCCAGATCTCTATACATCACTTTAAATTGGGGTAGGGTTGTTGTTCTATTAAACTTGAGACTCTGGTGGTGTATCATCACTGGTGGTTCTTCTCGATCACCCGTCAGGCATGGATAATTCAAGGTAAAAAGTACTCGATACAGTCATTGTTGTGCCTCAGTCTCTACTCCCTTTTGCTTGTTCAGATAGTCTTTTAAGACTTGATGAGTACGCTCTATGAGTCCTTGCCCTGTCAGTGAGTGTGGAATCCCTGTCATGTGCTTGACATCCCATTTTTGCATAAATGTCCTGACTTTCTGACTAACATATGCAGGCATATTATCTGTCTTAATCTGTTCGGGGACTCCTAATACTGCAAAGCAAGCAAGTAGATGTTTACACACATGATGCGCTTTTTCACCCGCCAATGCAGTCACCCATATCATTTTTGAAAAGGTGTCAACTGTTACATGTACATATTTCAGCCTACCAAATTCTGGGACGTGTGACATCCATTTGCCACAACTCTAGTGCCTTTAACCCTTTTGGGTTAACTCCTTGTCCTATTCCTGGCCCATGGTTCCCGCATTTTGGACAGGCCTGAACTATAGATAGAGCTTCATTTTCTGTCAACTCAAATTGCCTCCTTAGGCCTTTGGCATTCTGGTGGAAGGTATCATGACTTTGTCTAGCCTGTTCAAATCTGTCCATCAGGGGTGCGTGGCACACTGGACTGACCAGGCTGTCAGCCAACTGATTACCTTGCCCCAAACTGATATTCCACTGATGACTTCGCATATGTATAATGCAACTGGCCTTAGTTCGCTGCGAGAGCATGGACCTCAACTGGATGAATAGCTTCCCTAGTCAAGGGTTAGTTGTCTCCCTAAGCAGGGCATCTTCTAGGCACGGCACTATACCAGCAACATATAACGAATCTGTCACAACATTCAAAGGATTATTCAGCCAGTTATTTAAGGCCTAAACCACCGCAGTCAGTTCTAATGTTTGTAGAGAGTCTTGAGCTTGTCTTTCTATAACATGCTTTCACCACTGACCCTTTTCTTGTCAGACGCAGGCTGCCCGCCGCAAGCGCTTTCCTGCATCTGTGTACACCATAAGGCCATCGGCCAATGGCTCCTTTTGAACCTTAGTTTTCTCCATCCATTGATTACGTTTCAGAACCTGCCATAGCCTTCCCTTTGGCTGCTGCGAGTGCACTTTACCCCCACAACTCCACAAAGTTCCCTGTATGGGGGTTGCATTCTGCAGCCACCACTCTAAATCAACTGTGTTAACAGGTATACTAATATCATCTGGCTCTCGTCCACTCATTTCTACAATTCCTGCTCTGCCTTTCCTTATCAACTCTCCCACTGCTTCTGGTCATGTTTGAATACTAGTTTTTGGCTGTACACTTAGAAATACCCACTCTAAAATTCTAAATACATCCCCATCCCCATCACATTTATCAATGTCACAGACGGGAGGAGGAAGATTCCCCCTTTTTGTTTTGCCATTGACAAATGACCGCATAAGGTGAGTCCTCAGCATTGCACAATAATAGAGAGATAGGCAGTTCCAAGATGCCTACTTGGCATGTCAACTTGTCCACGCGTCTCGTAGCTTCTGTTGTGGCTTTCGTTGCAATGCAGCCTGTTGTGCTGCAGACAGAGTAATCGCATCAGCTGGATGCTGTCCTCGCAGAAGCACAGTCAGAGGCGCAATGTCCATATTGGAAATACCAACACAATTGCGTACCCATTGGATGTCCCCTAAAAACGTATGCACATCAGTTAACATCCCTATTTTGGTTGGTAACTCTGTCTTCTGCTGGCAAATCTTTGCATCTGCTATGGACCACCCAACGTATTTCCACGGGGCTGTGTGCTGCACTTTTTCAGGGGCAATTACATGTCCTTTCTTAGGTAGAGTGTCAGCTAACTGTTTCAAAGAGTCATCTGTAAACGGCTCTTGCTGACAGCAGAGAATGTCGTCCATATAATGGTAAATTATTGTATTAGGCCATTGTTTCCTGAGAGGCTGCAATGCCCAATCCACGTATAATTGACATAGAGTAGGTGAGTTTTTCATGCCTTGTGGCAAGACTACCCATTCATAGTGATCCGCAGGTGCCGCTTTATTAATCACTGGTAGAGAGAAGATACTCAAGACCCGCTGAATGCTTTCCTGCTTTTAGCAGGAGGGTTGGACTTGATGACCTCCAAAGGTCCCTTCCAACCCCTATAATTTTGTGATTCTGTGAAACAGGACCCTGGAAGTATACCAGTGTGAAAACATAGAAGTGCATGTTTTGCTTAAATAAGATCAAAGTGCAGAGATATTTTCAAAACCCACTATTATCTGCTTTCAGATACCCTAATGCAGTAACCAGGTATAAACTGTCATGCTTCCTTTGTCATGAGTCTTTTTTACCAGCTAACTCTCTCTGCTTGAGCATTCTCTCAGCATGCTTGACTGTTCATATAGGTCTCTGCCATCCAGACTACATTCCTCTTCACTAATAAAAATTCAAAGTAAACATAAATTTCTCAAGCCACTTTCTAGCCTATAATTCTCCACATATCACTTTGCAGAGGAAACAAGAACAAGATACATACAATGTTGACAGAACTTCATGAAAAATAGCAAGATGCATGACAATTCAAAGTACAAAGAGTATTATGAAAAGGAGAGGACATCTTCTCCTAAGATATCTCTTACTATCTTTAATATAAAGTGAAAACGAAACAATACAAACATACTTGAACCCAAAACTTTAAGCCGTACCACAAAGATTATAATAGGTCCACAGACAGGCCTTTAAGGAGAAGACATACTCTGATTTCATGTTCAGAATAGGAAGAACTATGGCCATTAGCAACATTTTCATCCTGTTCTTTTTGCAGGATCTATATTTTTCTAGAGAAAAGAGTCGCTAACTCTAGTTAGTGCTCTCTACTCCCCTTTCTCTTCATCTTGCAAAAAAAGGTTCTTCTCTATGCTGTCAGGCAGTGAGAGAAGAGAAAGAAAGTACATGAGCTCATACAGAGTGGGAATGTAGAAGCTCATATGGATTAGAAACTGCCAGATAGATACTTCCTTAATGGATTGGAAATTGTGTGAAAGTGTCTTTTCACAGCAAGAGGCCAAACCATTTGGAACAGGAACTAAACGCATGTTGCCAGCCAGGAGCACAGATCTGCAGAGCCACAGAGCAGTAGCACAGAGCTATAAAGTATCACCAGTCTCCAGTGCATCAGAAACTTGGCAAAGGGATCTACTCCTCTCTACAACTTCAGTGAGAAATGTTTTTTTAGTTATGTAAATAAGCAAGTTCTTCTCATGTGTGGGTGATAAGAACAAAGCTTAATTTTCTGCACATCAGGAAAATTTTCAATTAGTCCCAACCTGAGATCCCGTAGAAGCGGCAAAGGGAACCATCTGCTTCACAGACAGTTTGTTATCCAAATCAGATTGCAACAGTGAAGACAACAGAATTATTGACAACAGAAAGGCAGTAAGAAATGAAAATGTTTTGCTAAAGAAAGTGTTATAACTCTTCAAGGATCTTATGTTGTGTATAACTTCAGCAATGTAGTCATCTAACACATCAGCAAATGTATAAAAATAGTAACAGATTCCCCACATTGTTCTCTGCTATGAAGACCCACCTGCGCACCATCCAGGTGTTCTAACTTGCTTGAAGAAGGTAAGGTAAAGAATACTGTTGTGCTGAGGCACAGAATATAAAAATTAGTAGGAAACTGACCAGAGACATGACTCCCAACGTGGCTGCTAAAACCACATTTAATGTTCTGTTCCCTCCTGCCATCCTGCATTCTGAAGCCACCTGCATTCCCTACTCTCTTCTTATATGGAGGCACCCACAGATGGCAGCCTATTCCCATCTCTCACTTCAGACACACCTCTACCAGTGCTGACTGTCTCTCACTATGTCTCACTATGTCTCACTATGTCTCTCCTCACCACTTTGCAAAATGCATCAGTAACATAGACCCACTTCTGGGGAACATCCATTTGTGCCCCTTTGTGCTTCATTGCTACAACCCACAGTTGTAGCAATGTTGAACCATAGACACAGTTGAACCTTCCTTCAGCATCAAGCCCAGACAATGTCTTCTGCTTTCTGAATAACTGCCAGACACAGAGTCTGTGCCCTTTCAACAGCCTTGGTTTTCCTCAAGTCAAAACCCAACCTTCTCCATAGCTGAACAGTCAAGATTTGTTCAGCAGCTCACTGCAGGCACTATCACCCTGTAATGTGCTCAATTTAATGCATTACCTGTGTTTAAAAACAGCTTTTAACACTTGCTGCACAAGTCGTTCTGGCCTTTCTTGTGGCCTAAAGCAAGCACTGAGGAAACTGCAGCCGGTAGAAAGAGGAAATAAACGGATGCTCACAACAAAACATCATAATAGCTATGTCTCAGAAATGCTTTGAAAATCACTGCAGAGAATTCAGCTAGACTGAAATAGTTGCAGGTATCCAACTATTCCGTAATTTCCTCAGATCAGTTCTGGTGGTCTGAGATGGCAGGCATTTTTATTAGCTTTGCTACTTGACTTTGAATAGGGACCATGTATGCCATTCACGTCAGTGGCTTTCTTGAAATATATTGTGTGCATATGCATGCACTTGTGTGTGAGCAACCAGACAGACACACATATAGGAGGGAAAGCCTGACAGAGAAAGAGAGAGTATGTTTTTGGTGGACTGAGTAGTTATCTGAGGCAAGCTGTGAAACTGAAATGTAAAGTCCTCATGTTACTTCAGTCTGTCACAGTAACAAGCTTCCAGTTTTTACAAATAACAGAAAAAAAAAAAAAAAAAGAAAAAAAAAACTATGCCTTATACAGAAAAAATAAATTCAAAAATCAAAGATGCTTGAAGAAGAAGTTAATTTCATTTGTTTTCTTTTAATCCTCTTTCATAATTTCATTTCTATATGAAGCTGAAACTTAGCTTCAATGATATCTTGGTTAACTTACTCATTTAAAATATGGTGATCTTAAAGAAATGAATGAATAATGACTGGAGATCAGTCTGATGACTGCTATGAAGTCATTGATGGGGACAGCAAAACATTGTATCTTTGAGGAGCAGTCTTTTAGATTACTGTGAATTTTGTATGATTCTCTTTTTAAAACATGCTTTAAAATCACAGTTTTATGATTTTAAATGTAACTGCCTTCTACACATCCAGACTTTTCAAGTGTCTGCCTATCTGTTCCTGAAGGTGAAGAGCTTATATTTTCATGCTGTAACAATCTGTTAGCAGTGATGGAAATAATCTGTTGCTTCTCAGATACCCAGGAACATACACTGGATTTTATTGATATGCCACTGGAAATTAGGACAATCCACTGATATGCTAAATATGACTCCTGGAGTCTAACTTTGCACAGCTGTCAGCACAGTAACTTAATTATCTTGTCAAAATAAAATCTCTCTTTGATAATTTAAAAAAATTGTTGGACTGGGGAATCATGACATAGTACACTAGATTTTACAGCAGCAAGTCCAGCATGAGAATGGTCTGTTGGAGGAAAATCAAACAGCTACTGAATTTAATAATCACACCATCTAGAGTTCAGACATCTACTATAAAATGAAATTAAGATATATAGCAAAGAGAAGAGAATATCATAGAATATTAAAAAAGAAATAAAAAAACAGATTTCATATGGCCAAGAGACAGACATAATAAATTTAACTGAAGGAAAAAACTGCAACTTGGATAACAAGTTAAATCAAATAAGACCTTCACGTTAGCCTGTAATTTCCTCCACCTTTTCTTCACGTTAGCCTGTAATCTTTGAATATTTTCTATTATTTTTTTAATGATCCAAGTTATCAATTATTGTTCAGAAATCAGCCAACAGAGGAAATACCAACTCTGTGCTTCTTCCATATATTCAAAATAGGATTCTGTGTAAAACAGACATAGATGTCTGGCACTCTTGTTTGTTTCTTTGTTTGTTTTAGTTATTTAGGCTAATTACTTCTTAAGATCAGATTTCCTCCTCTTTACTTAGATGTTCTTTCTGTCATACAGGAATTCAGCTTTCACTAAATCACCTCAGTGCTTTTCTCAAAGGAATTGTCATGAGAAATACTTTATGACTTATAATCTAAACACAAAGCTTATACTAGGCCTTATTAAACACTGTGAGGCAAAACAGAGTCCAATAGATTCCCTTTGTTGGGTTATAACAACATTGTATTCAGTTATGATCCACATAGGTTTGCATCTCAAGAGTATCACCCACAGTGATATCAGTGGGTGTTCCGTGCTGAAAGGGAAAATTATCCATTTCTTAAAAAAAAATAATAATAATAATAAAAAGTTAAATTTTTTCAGAGAATCAGAGACATTTCTGTTAGTTCAATGTTCAAAAACTTAAATATTTTGTTAGAAATCATATGTTACCACACATTTGACATTTTTATTTTACATTCTGTTAATGTATTTTTGGTTTATGGGTTTATGTGCTGTATGTAAATGGCCATCTATCTGGGAGCATTAATGGTGTTCTAGCCTTCTGAGAAAAATAAGGAAGGTAGGTTATGATATGATTCGATTAGTATAATATAATAAAATTTAACATAGCAAATAGTATAAGCAAGACTAGGCTTATAAAAAAAGAACTAATAGTATCTTTAGGGAAAAAATTATCTGTTGTAAAAAGGAAAAGCAAACTTTTATTTTAATTGAAAAAGAGATTTTAAGAACTTCGTTTCCTATGTGACTAGGCCATGTAAAGAGGACATCTAATATATTTCTGAGGATGAAGAACTAAAGACTTTCAGTTACAGAGTCCTTCCTGAAGCTGAAGAATATGTGAAAAGCTTTACTCTTTCTTCCCCAGTTTTGTCACTTGATGAAATAGAAGTGACTGTCCCTTCCCCCAAATTTCACTCTAAATACATTTGAAAATAATATTTGTGTTATAAAAGTAACAGCTACAGACAGCAAAGACTAGAAATCTAAACTAATTATGTGAAAGGAAAATTTAAAATATCTGTTATAAACTTTATCTTGATTTAAGTCTTCCTTTTGGATTTTATGAGCAAGAAAATCCATTCATTTTACAGACTGACACCAGTCAAGTGTCTAAAATCATAATAGAATTTTCACATTTTATCTTGATTTTCCTTTGAAAATTGTTATAAAACTTGCCAAAAATTTGATCATGTTGAAAC
Organism: Oxyura jamaicensis; assembly: GCF_011077185.1. NCBI lineage: Eukaryota > Metazoa > Chordata > Aves > Anseriformes > Anatidae > Oxyura > Oxyura jamaicensis. The sequence goes on from NC_048893.1 coordinate 120,934,279, forward strand.
TGAAACCAAAATTCTGCAGCAGCCCAAATAAGCAAACAATATCCTAAGTATGGAGTTTTGATTCCTTATTATAAGATAATAAATACACTATCAAAGATTTTTTTCATTTCTGGAGGTAATGCATTTCTCCAGCTTTTCTGGTTATTTCTAGCTTTCAGGAGTTACCATTTGTTAACTAAAGAGATTTATGTCTTCTCTTTCTCAAGACAAGGCAGAGAAGGTGAGACCCTGAGAAGCCTAAACCTTAACAATCATACAAACAGAAGTCACAGCACCCCAAAATATGAATTTGCATTAGCTGAAGAAAAAGCAGTTCATGTATATTAAATATAAATAGTTTAAGATTTACACTATGATTGTAGTTAATAAACTGTCGTATCTAAATATGATAATTGTGCACATATATTTTGTATTAACTAGAAAGAAAAAAAGAAAATATAACTGTTAATGAGGTATGAGTTAGAAAATGCTTGAACTAATACAAACTAGATACAAAGGAACAGAGAAGTGCTATGTTTAGACTGTGTTTTTTGAGAGCTGACTCCACAATATGAATTATTTTGTTGATGTCGTTGCTGTTTGTTTGTTTGTTGTTGTTGTTTTTTAATATCTTTAAGTGCCAATTCATTACAAAATATAAATAAGAAAAATTAAAAAATATATATTTATATTGATGGACATAAAACAATAGAAAAATATCTTCAGCCTGTTATCTGTGTTTTGTACTCTGATGGGAAACAAAAAAAAAAAAAAAAAAAAAAAAAAAAGAGAGAGAGATTTAGCTTTTAATGGCAGGATAATGTTAGCGCTTGCCTCTTGGTTTCCACTGAAATCAAGCCATGGCCTTCCTGTTACAATTTTAGAATAGTTTAAGATGGGTGAACCTAACAAATTAAAAAGTGTTAAAAGTTATTCTTATCTGATGTTCAACACTATTCTGTTCTTTTCTTCTATCTTTTAAGCAAATAAAGCTTGCTGTCATAACTTAGCCCTAAAACAAATCTTAAAACAGAGTACAAATGTAAATTTGGTTGTAATATGGGCTGGCAGCTGCATGAAGACACAATGTGTTATCAAAACTGCAAAACTGACCCCAACACGACTCAAGAGTGTAGAACAAGAAACCATCAGCATCAGTGGCATGCCCCTCTCAAATAAGGACTTGGTTTAGTGTTGATTCCCTGTAAGCTCCCTTCCCATGCTGAAATCATTAAACTTAGAATCAAGAGGCAGAGTGAAATGGTGGGCATGACACCAGAGAAATGTTGAAAGTTTGTGAATATATAATTTTAACTGCATATGATTTTAACTAAAAGTATTAGCATCATTGTAACTGGAATAATTACCATTCTTTAAAAGGATTGTTGGGACAATAAATTACTGGTTTTGTATAAACAGTGTTCCTTCTGTCATCAGTTAGATTTCTCATGTAACAAACTGGTGCAAGCAAACCTCAAGCAACCTCTTCTGTAAATTGGTTACAACAAATTGGTAACACCTCTGGATAGAGGAGGAAGATCATGTCAAATTATTGATTGGTAAAGTTGTTCTCTCACTCACGCCAATTTGCTATGCTTCTGGGGTAATGGCTGGCACATTTAATGAGGAAACAAAAAGAGAAGTGAAGCTTATATACATGCCCTGCATATGCAGCAGGGTCTCCACTACTTCAGAAAACAACTCTCATTAGCTAGCTATACAGTAAATAAGAGAAGACCAAGGAGTAAGTTTAAACCCATGACCCTCAATTGTCAGTGTAACCATTGATTCACCTTAGCAGAAAAGGATCAGTAAGTCAAAGCAATTTGTTTTGAGCTCTCTCTGTCTAAACTACGCAAGGTTTGGAATCTTACTTCAGGCTATTTCAAAGCTACCCCAAAATAAAATGGCCTGAGAAGTCTGCAGTGGAGTACCAGCCACACTGATGTTTCAGTACTGCTACCTGAAACAATATAGATCATATCTGTAATTCATTTTGCTGAACAAAGAACAAACCTTCATTTTCCAGCTTTGGTTCTTGGTGCCTTACTGTCCCATAGCAAAACAACAGGTATTTTCATTAGAAAGAGGACTTTTTTCTCTATTTGCTTAGTAGGGTGATCAAAGAAGCTTTTTTTTTTTTTTTTTTTTTTTTTTTCCAGAAGCATTCCTATTTGTCAATTTAATAATTAGCTTGTTTTAGTCTGTAAAATACCAAATTCATTCACGTAATCGAATTAAGACAATAAACAAAACCAAGTTCTTATCAGCAGGGGAAATTTAGAAATGTGGGATTACCACATTAAAAAAAAAAAAAAAAAAGTAACTTGGTAAAAGCACAACAAAGTGGAACAATTATTTTCTATTCACTAACAGACAGAACAACAAAATGGTGTTTATGCTTCTGACATAGTTAAACGATGTATGTGCTTACTTACCCAGACTCAGGGAGTACTTCTAACTCTGCTGTCTGGTAACCTTAGATAAGTAACCTTCATGTCTCTCTCTTCTTCTTGCATACATTAGACACATGCATAGCCTTCAAACTTCAAATGTTCCCTATAGCAGAAATAACACTGAAATAATACAGAAAAATATGTGCAGGTAAGAATGTTTTTTGTGTAGTATGCTTGTGTCTCATTTTGTTTGAGCAGTGCACAAATGAGTGTCTCTGGATGAAATTAGACAAATAATTTAGCACCTAAAGCTTATTGAAACAAATCCATGAGGTCCCAGATTTAAACAGCTTAACCCTTCTCCCTCCCCTTAGTCTATTAGATTAAAACTGGTGGTTCATACTCTCCCCTTTTTTCCATCTCATTGTTCTGTTGTCGCCCACGACATCTGTCAGCCCAGCAGAAGGTAATAACTACATGCCATCCTCAAATGAGACAAGATTTGTGCTCAGACTGAGGGAATAACCTTGCATCCTTAATAAGAGCACTGTTGCCTATTATGTGGGTGTGAAGACAGGCCTATCACATTGCAAAAATATTCAAAAACATGCACATTAACACAAGTGCCTATACACTACAGATCTGCATATCAGCTTTAAGTAGGAAAGGCAACATTAGAGAGCATTCGTTCCTTGAATCCTGGTGTGTCTAAGACTGATTCTAAATCCAAGACAAACCTTTCTGATACTTCAAGGATATTTGTAATGCCACTTATAATAATCTGAATTTTACCTCTATGGTGCATAAGCATTATATATGCCATGCCACAATTATATTTCTTTTAGTTTTAATTTGTTTCAAAACAGGTCACTTTATTTATGGTAAGACAAAACAATTATGTCTTGGAAAATATTATTCATTTAAATCTTCTGCCATTATTCTGTAAGCCAAAAGTTTGCAAAAACCATTAACTCTTTTTATGCCTCTGACCCTTATATTGTCTGCATTTTAACTTATTTTTTTTGGCAGTTAATGAACATCATGTTAAAACCGTGAGAATAATAAATGGATAAGAAAAATATTTTTTTCTAAATAAAAATGTTGGTCATTGGCAATGCAAACTTGCTGAATGGTTGCAGAACAAACCACTTTTTATGCCACGTGGTCTTTGGACATATGAGTGATAGCTTGTGAAAAATGTGAAAGAAGACAGATATTGAGCATGCTGATTTATGGCCTCCCTGACCCTATTAAGCAGAAGAGAGCTGAAGTGCTTCTGTGTAAGGCAGAAATCCTTCCTTGCTCTAAGACAGATGAGTTGTGAAAGCACATCACCTAAATCTGGACTGAAGTTTTAGTTTAGTGAACCATAACCCCTTCCTTCCCAAACTCCCTCTGAGGTCTGTTTGTGGCACCAAAACTTCTCCATCTGTCCAAGGTCATGACTTGACAAAATTTTTGACTGATGCCAAGCAGATCAGCAGTCCTGCCTAACTTGGTATCATCTGTGAACTTACTGAGGGTGCGCTTGATCCCCTCATACAGATCATTGATAGAAGGGTTAAACAAAACTGCCCCCTGTAGTGAGCCCTGGGGAGTGCCACCGGTGACCAGCCACCAACTGGATTGAAGTTCATTCACTGTGACTCTTTGAGCCTGGCCATCCAGCCAGCTCTTGACCCAGGTAACCATACACCTATCCAAGCCTCATGGCCAGTTTCTCCAGTAGAATACTGTAGGAAAGTACCAAGTGTTTTACCAGAATCCAGGTGGACAGCATCCACAACCTCATCTACTCAGTGGGACCTCTTGTCATAGAAGGAAATCAAGTTAGCAGGACTTGCTTTACATAAACCCAGGCATGTAACATGATATCTCATCTTACTGAAAGATGAAATAGTGTTACATATAAGGATAGTAATAACTTTTATTATCAACATAATTTTTAAAGTAACCCTGTGGCTGACATTACGACAGTAATGATATCATTTGACATGTGGCTATGGTGTCAAGAAACCATACTCATTGACTCAGGAGATCCAGTCTCTCTCTACTGATGCCAGAGAAACTATAGCTGACTGCTGACTGGCAAACAGTAAGCTCAGCATCTAATTATAATTCTATAGGCCTTTTATTTCTTTAATCATATATATGTTTAAAACATTAGTTGTCTTAACCACACTCTTAGGATGCAGTTCTGAATCTGTAGCTGAGCAGACATTTAGATAAATCACTTCCCAGACACTCCTCATTTTAAACAAGAAACTTCATTCATTTTCTTGCCAATTCCATATCTTTACCACTGTTTAAGGATACTTCAAAATTAATGTAAATAGAAATTTAATCTTAACAATTCCACGTATATAATTTTTTTCCTGCTATTGGTACGGGGGATAGACAGGTTAAATGTGGGCATGCCACAGAAAACAAAACTCATTCTTCACCCACACCCTCAAACCTGAAAATAATTGGAAAGAAAAGGTGATTGTTTATATGTCCAGAATCATAATAAATAGCTCTAGCAACATATTAGCATCAACTTGTTGTGGCAGTAGGATCCCTGACATGATCAAACTGGGAAGCTGATAACTTTATGGACAAACTTTATGAACCTCTACGTGTTTATTCTTTGAAATGAACAGCTCACAGAGCTAAGCCACCATTGCTGCAGTAAGATGCAATGGGCCATCCACCTCTCTGGTCTGACATATATATATATAAGACTGAATTAAAAACAAAAACTCTCTTCAACTTTGTAAAAAATTGCAAGTCAGTCAATCTTTACAGCTGCTATGACTAAAAAGCTATCAGAGATGCCTGGATTTTCTTTTTTTTTTTTTTTTAAAAAAAAAGACAATTTCAGAAGACCCACACCCTTTTTTGTCTGCCATTCCAGTAATGCCTATATGCTTTTATAACATGTACAGTCTTCCTTAGAACAAATAGAAATCTAACAAAGTTGTAACACAATAACACAAAAGCGCATCAAAAACAGTTTAAAAAGCGGTAAACATTTTCCTGCAGTCTAAAATGGTAGCAACTACACACTGTAAAGTGATGGAGTTTTGCATGCTTGAGCACCTGTTAGATAGAACAATGAATGTATGGTACAAACTGTACAGAGTTTTTTAAGCTGAGTTCTATTAAAGAAACTGTTGCATTTTATATTGCTCAATTGAACATGTTGAGAACGTGCAGAATTTTTTATCTGGATTGGGAGTTAAGCTTTCTACTTTTTCCTACTGATAGGGAGCCACAGGGGCAGGATGCTCTACCAGGGAAATGTAGCAGAGGAGCAGGAGTAAGAGCAGGTGCAAAGTCGCAAGGCTCCCAGTGCCAAGCAAAGCCAGTGGAGCTGGTGGCCACTAGGTCAGCCAGGAGCCCAGAGCAAGTCCACAGGGATGAGACAGGTCTGAGGTCAGACCAGGATGGCACATCTAGTGGTCAATTTTGTGGCTGGCACTTTCTCACGTAGAGTCCGATCTGTGATAAGGAATATGAAATACTTGGAAAGAACATAGGAGATAAATAGATTTTTGACAGAGTTTGTTTAGAAAATGCTTCTTAAAATAGTTTATCAGTAGAGTAGATTAGTTTGGTAAAGACAGGGAAATAGATAAAGATTTGACTAAAATGGTCTGCAGGAGTAATTTGAAGTTAAAGAGGGAAAAGTGTAAGGTAGGCAACAAAGGAAGTAGAAGCACAAGTTATGCTGCCTGCTTACTTGGATCATATGGGGAGAATTGCTGCTAAGGAAGAGGAATGACAGCAAGCAGTGTGACTCTTCAGCTTTAATGGTCAAGTGTCAGATCCTGCAATGTTCTCAAGAAGGCTTGCACACAGACTTTCCTGCAATTAATGATTCCTTTTGTCATCGATAAAAATCTCAAATAACTCTAAGTGAGACAGTAAATTATGAAACTGTACTTACACCAAAATATGCTGATTCTGTTACAGACCCCGAAGAAAAGTTTTTGCCTGTTATTCCAGTAAAAGGTATTATACTTACTTTTTTTTTATTTTCTGAGTTCAGAAGGCTACCACTCTTAGCTATGTAATCATAAAACATACTTCATAATTTTCTTCTATTGTACTCAGAAATGTAATGAGCTTAACTTTATCACAGTACATTGCTATACAGGAAATGAAGATCTTTTCTCTCCAGATTTTGTCTGAACAACTTCATTAAAGTATTGTACTGAGTACTCAGCAGGCAGTGTTTTATAATGAGAAGGGAACTAAAATAATGTTAACAGAATTTTGCATAGCTGCAAGACAAGTTATTAAATTTCATCTACTAGAACATAGTAGATGTATGCAAGTGTTTTAAAGCATTTTAAATATTAATATAAATTTTAAAATGCAGAATAAAAAAAAAAATTGAATTCCCTTTTCCTCTCCATAGGTGGTTATGTTTAAGACTTCAATGAAAGAATTCCTAATCCAAGTCTTCAGAAATGGTGTCAGTAGCAACTTCTCAAGAACAGGGTAAGGTTAATGTGTGATACACAGGATTATTAGCAAGAAACTATTTAAAACCCATATTATCATATTAGGTTGAGAGTTACATCAGATTGGTTCTGTACAGTAACAGCTAAGGTTTTCCTTTCCTGTCTCTTTTTGTGGCTGTGTACACATCTGGTTCTTGTGACTTTATTCATTGTGTTGTGAAGCCTTATGACATGAATTAATGTATGCATTAATTCAGTGGGGCCAGGGCCACACTGCCATGCATGCCCACTGTTTTCATCCAGCAGGTCTGACGGAGGGGGTACCTGAAGCTCTTCCCATCAGGTGGGTTATGCTTTACAGTACTGATCTGTCATGTAGCCAAAGTACTTGGATGGAGAGTATTTCTGGTCATATTTAAACCTAGTTTGGACAGCAACTTAGCAACTGTGGCATCTTGCTATGGGAGTTGCTGGTTACATTATTTTTCCAGAGAAGAGAGACATTTCTTCAGAGAAACAAGGCTGTCTTTCCAGCCAAGACATGAAGAACTGTAACCATAAACTTCTCACTGTAATCCAACTGGACAAGAATCTATGTCCTGTGTAGCAAACATTCAATTTGCAGCATGCTGACCAAAGTCAATAGCACCAGAACACTAGGCACATTATGTGTGAAACAAAACAGGTTTTGTTCTTAACGTTTTTGGTGGATCACCTTAGGAAGATGAAGAGGCATTCTTGGACCATTGCACAGATAATTATGGCAGGATATTCATGTATTGTATCAGCTCTCCCCAGAGAATAAGTAGTATTCAGTAATTGTTAATTCATGGAAAAAAGAAAGTCCACAGTTTACAGTGAAGAAGAGTTTTTAAGGGATAGACAAGAACTACACATCATTGGAACTGGTAACTGAGCACCCCAAACTGTTTTCTAAGAAGAAAACTGTTTTCTATCTATTTGCATTAATGAGATATTTTACCATTAGCAAAAAAGTGCATCAACTGTTTCCATAGCAGCCACTCTTCACCCACTCCAAGGGCAGGCCAGATGTTCTTGTCACAGCCCTGTGCTGGGCTCCAGCACTTAGCTCCCAGCAAGCACAAAAAGAAATGCAGCAGTTGCTCACTGTGCCTGCAGCTGCTCTGCTTGCCCCTTAATGCTAGGGTAAAATGAACCATGATTGCCGTATGGAATCCAGTGGCTTAGGCACTTAGATGCTGCAGGAATAAAACCAAATGGTGTTAGGTGCAAAACAAGGACAAGTATAGAAAGGCTGCATGATGTGGAAAGATATTTTTCTTTCTTTAGAAAATAACTGCATGATGTGCATAACAAAACCAGTGCGATCCATAGAAACACATTTCCTGTTTCAAAGTAAGGACCAATTACTTTAGTTATTATAGCATGGCAAATGTCAACCGGTTCAAAAATTGCTGTAAAAGCTAGGAAGATCTCTTATCACAGAAAATAAGCTAAATGAACAATAAGCTGTATCTCACAGGCATACATGTAACAGGCCTCCCATAAAGTGAGCTTTACACTATGACCTTGTAAACACTGTCTAGATCACACAGTCTAGTCAGGTTGTGACGATACCGTGGATTTATAACTTCTGATTTACACAAGAACAATCTGTCATTTCTCTATAATTAAGAAATCACAACGAGCCACACTGATTGATGCAAAATGTGGTATGATATATCCTGAAATGCTGTACCATACCTTTGATTGACAATCTATTTTCTAGAAAGGCATGAATCCAGGTGGTTACTTTGAAACAGTTTCTCTTCTGTTCTGCACATTTACCCCACAAGTTAGGTGTCAGAAGCATTCAAATTCTGAACAACCAAGTAGGAATTACAATTCCGCTGCAGTATGTCTGAGGTAGTACACAGCAGTTTTCCAGATGAGCTCTAACTAGGAGAATCAAAATAAATGTTAAGTCCAAATTAATTCTACTAATTCAGAAGTTGATAATTATTACTATGTCCAATTTGATTATGGCATCACATCATCAAGATAAAATAAACAGATATGTAAATCTATATTCACATATCGCTAGACTCAATGTTAATATATTTATATTTTTAGGTTTCACTCGCTGTAAATCAGTGGAATACTGAAGATACGTTTTTGATCTCATGCCCAGTATTAGATTAGATCGAATATGCGCTATCTAAATTTACTGCAGCAGATGTCATCTTCATCTCTCCAATTATTTTAGTACTATTTGGTACAAAGTAATTTAAAAAGACCTTGTATGCAGGCAAAGTACTTACTAATTCCCCAGCAAATTAATCCCTTTGGTACAATACTCAAAGGCATGATGATTTAAAAAAGTAAAAATAAAAGAAAAAGAAAAAAAAAGAAAAAAGAAAAAGAAAAAAAAAGCCCTGTTAACGCAAGTGACTTGTTTTAACTTGACATTTACCTTACAGCACAGGAAATGGATTACATTCCCACTGTTTGAACTGCTTGATAACATTCAATGCTGTTTGGAAAACCAGACTCCACTTGCCTGTTAAAAGTACACATGCTGGTTACACAGCTGCCTGTGCTTTAACGGGGAATTCCAGGAAGCACCTGAAAAGTTCATAGTAATATGGTCAAAATCCACAGTATCATCCATGCTCCTCATGTAGCAGGAAGTGGCTGAGGCAGTATTTGTGTGATAAATCTTAAAAGGTGGGCAGCTTAAATAAAAGGCTTTATGAAACCAAGCATCTAAGAGGGAAAGAACTAGAAGATAGCAACACCCTTCAAAGAATAATTATTTGAATATGGTTGAGTCAGAGCTGATAAAGCCTTCTTAAGCTATCATATAAGTAATCAAATGCTTAGCAAGCAAAATAAATGGAAGAAATGTGTGTCCCAGGAATTCTATTAAAATAGATCAATATAGGATTATGGATATAAAATAAGCATTTGCCATTTCAGCATGAAAGCAGAAATTTCTCAGATGTCTACTGAATAAGAAGGAAAGTCTATTCAGCACCATAAACTTTGCTAGTAGTACGCTGTATGTTTAAAGGCATGAACCAAAAATATTAAGAAGGTATCTGTGCAAATAACCAAATTCTAGCATCAGAAAAATAAACTCAGACTCGGTAATATCTAGATAATCTGCATATGTCGTGTCTGTTGTGGATGCCGGGTATGACTTTCCTACTGCATGTCCAGAATTATAGGTCTGAGAAAGCTGTAAGAAAGCACAAAAATGGTATCCAAAATCTAGTCACCTAAGGACCTGGTATAGTGTTGTCTTCAAAATATACCACTGAAAAGTGTGATTAACTATTTCTTTCAGCCTCCGAGAGTTCATTGAGGAACTTGGAGGGTGTTGGAGGGAATATAACTTTATAAGTCATTTCCTATAGTTGAGTTGTATTTGCTATGCCAACTATAACTGGAAACTACAGATGAAGCTAAGAGCTAGTGACAAAAATGCTTATCTGGTGATAAGTATCATAGGCTTTTCCTCCAGGGTGATGACCCAATTAGTTTCTTAATCACTTCCTAACAGTACATTCTTAATTTGCTGGGAGGTGTGAATATGCATGTGTGATTACAGATAGTAACTGGATCATTTGACTAATGATAGAATCATAGAATCATAGAATCACAGAATCATTAGGGTTGGAAAAGACCTCCAAGATCATCTGGTCCAGCCATCACCCTATAACCAATGTGTTGTGGTTTAACCCAGACAGCAGCTAAACACCACACAGCCGTTCACTCACCCTCCCCCATCCCTCTCTGGGATGGGGGAGAGAAATGGGAAAGTGAAGCCTGTGAGTTGAGATAAAGACAGTTTATTAAGACAGGAAAATAATAATAATAATAATAGTACTAATAATAATAATGTGTATGAAACAAGTGATGCACAATGCAATCACTCACCACCCAGCCCATCCCCAAGCAGCCGGCCTCCCAACCCCGGCTAGCCACCCCTATATATTGTTTAGCATGACGTCAGATGGTATGGAATACTCCTTTAGCCAGTTTGGGTCAGCTGTCCTGGGTCTGTCCCCTCCCAGCTCTTGCTGCAGGACAGAACAAGGAGCTGAAAAGTCCTTGGCTTGGTGTAAGCAGTGCTCTGCAACAATTAAAGCATGAGCATGTTATCAGCACTCTTCTCATCCTAATCCAGAACATAGCACCCTACCAGCTACTAGGAGGAAAATTAACTCTATGCTAGCTGAAACCAGGACACAATATCACCTACTAAACCATGTCCCTAAACACCAAATCCAACATTTCCCTAAACACCTCCAGGGACAGTGACTCCACCACTTCCCTGAGCAACACATTCCAATGCCTTACTGGTCTTTCTGAGAATGTTTCCTAAGTTCACCAGACAGCCACTAGTCAGCATGTCAAGAAAAGCAAAAAAAAAATTGTATTAAAAAAAAAAAAAAAAAAAGTAAATCTATTTATGCCCCACAACTTGTCATTCAGAATATTCAGAAGAAAGTTAGGACTTTGGTTTCTGCATTTAAGAGATGGCATTTCAGATGATCAAGTTTCTTGCATGCCAAACTGGTGATCTATAAACACACAATTAGAAGGATTAGGGAAAATCTGAGTTGGCTCTAGTTATTTCCATGATCTGTGTCCCATATTCTTTCCCCAGTCCTACTGATCGGGTGCTAGCACTTCATTTCCTACGTACAGTAGCAATCTCTTTCAGACAAATGTATACACAATTGATTTGTGTATCTCTTTGCTGTGGCTATGTAGATACTCAAGAGAACCACCTTACATCTCCACATGGCATCGTGTTATGCCATACAAGTTTTATGGCTTTGTACTAGCTCACTGTCATTTCTTTTCTTCAATCCAAATTCATTTTACATCATGGATACTAATTTTGAGGAATCCAGATTTTTTACTGCTCTTTAATGTAATATTCATAATAAGCCAAAAGTCATTTCTTTCCTGGTAATTTTTTTGCAACTGCAACTGATTACAAAGAGTAAATCAAGTAACATTTCACAAGTCTCTTTTCATTAGTCAAATGGCAAAATTCCTCAGGAGAAGGCTTAGTTAAAAATTTAGTTACCCATTATGTTTTACAGTCTTACTGTTCTCCCAAGAGGGAACTAGAAACTAAAAGTAAAGCACTGTAAAGATTTAACTTCACATTAGTGAAATTTCAAATGGCACTAAATTAGCAGGAATTGCAAAAGGCAATGAAAACTGACAAACAGAGAAGTAGATGTTACTGAAACTAAGCACATTATTCTTTCTTGAATTATACTCTCTGACTAAACAGGAGCTACCTCACTGTGATGTGAATATTTTCCACTGATATTACTCCATTGCTATAGTTATATTTTGTCATGGAGATTCAGGGAACAACAATACTTTGTACCACAGTGCCACAGTGCAGAAACTGACCTATGCATATACATATAATAATCTGAAACACTTTGGACTTTGAAATCTTGAAAGCTGCTGGATTCAAGGGGACCTAGGAATGACATTGAAAAAAATGTTAGGCATTACTTTGCAATGCACTTTGGCTGCCAGAGAAGCCACTTTAGGGCCATTTATGTAAATGCTTCATGCCAGAAAGCACGGACATAATATTCTCTTTCTAAATGATTCTATTATAGGGGTTCTCAGACTTATGGTTTTGAACAGACTGAACAGATATGACAGTCACAACCTCTTTGACCTCCCCATTACTATAAATAAGAGGGAGATAGCAACTAGATGTGCATGTATGTGACAGGAGTTCAATATAGGAAGGATATACACAGAAAGCTGAGTGTTATTTCTCAGATGTTTATATGGAATATTAGTAAAATCTCCTTGTCCAAATCAAGAAAGAAAAAGCAATGGGCATAAATAAATTAATTAGCTCTAAAATTTGGTACTTTATGTCATATTCAAAATATTCATATGTAATTATTCAACAGAATTTAAAACTAAACTGATCCACTGAGGGAAGCAAGACAGATTTGGGATTTCTGGAGAGAAATACAAGAGAGCATTCAGAGCATTTTTCATAGACAGGGATATTCCTGAACTGAGGATCTTGGTTGCCAGTGAATTTTCACTTTCTTGATCTTCTCCTGCTTCATGTTTGAGAGTAGCTGTTTAATTTGATGTTTGCAATACATATTTAGAACTATCTGCAATTGCAGAACAAACAAGTTTTGAAGTTTTTAGGAATGATCAAGAGTCTTTCCATGATCATTCCATGATCATGCTTGGGCCTGGATTTCCACAGAGGTAAGTAGAGTCCTTCCCTACCTACAGGACACCTATCACTTTTATATAAAAATGATAATGGTGCAACACCTCACAGAGCCCAGGCAAGAAAATCAGTAAAGACCTGATATTGCCTAAGGAGAAAAAAAAATATCAATGAAAGCAGAAATTATAATATCATTACAACTGACAGTGTTTAGTGTAGCACTCCAGTGCAGAGTACAGAGAGAATGGGCCAGCCATAGCAGCTGTGAGTTCTGAAACAAACTCTGTGCCCTGGGGACTCCTCCTCCATCCTCTAGGCAGCAGCACCCTGGGTTCAGAATGCCACCATTCCAGGAGTGGGACAGGGCTGCAAATGGTGGCGGGAGCTGCCACTCCCAACAACAGCCATGGCCTCCTGGGTTCTCCCCAGGGAGTCCATGGTAGGCTGGAAGAGAGCATACCCTGGGCTTGGGCTAGCTTGTGGTCATCCTGCAGAATGAGCAAGAATAAGAATAATAGGAACCTGAGACTAAAAAAAATAATAAAATAAAATAAAATAAAATAAAATAAAATAGTTACTTTCCAAACCACAGAGGAAGATTAAAAAAAAATATATATATTAAAACTACATATTTGCTCATAGGGAGCTTTTAACTTCAAAAACGTCTATTAGGGGAAGAGGGCTTTGCTCGCTGAGTCAGCCAGGTTTGGACCTTATGTAGTTGAACACTATTTTTCTGCCTGGTTCAAGTAGCTATTTACATGACTTTTATTAAGGTTATATATCTATGCTAAAGGTTAGCTCAACTTATTTCTTCTGCTGACTGCTTTTATTGAGAACTAGGTCTCATGACGTTTGCCGTAGAAGGAACATAAGCAATTGCAAAGAGTATTAACTTCTAATATGGCATAAAGCAGCATTGATGAAATATGGGTAGTTGATTCCAGAGTGCTAATTATTCTGGTTTCAGATAAAATTAAAATTATTTCAAGTAACTATTTTATTTTCTAAATGTAACAAGCAGCATAAAAAGGTCATTCATAATAAATAAGCAAATAAATAAATTGAACATCATTTTAGTGCAGCAGGCAAAAAACAATGTCAAAAGCACCACATTTAATCAATTTTCTTTAAAGTCACATTTCATGTACTCTTACTTCACAGAGTTTAGATTCTTTTCGTCCATATGTATGTGCTGTTTGTGTATTCAGTCCTATTGCCTCAAGTTCATTGTTACAAAAATAGTTCGTTATCAGAAAATCTGACTTTTGTAAATGCACAGCATTATTATATAAATCCTGTCCTATTCATGTATAAAATAACCTTGTATCTTGCAGGATCAAGGCTCGTCTCTGAAAGGCTGTACTATACATGGCTGCTCAGGTGATTGTATAACTGTCAACATATTGCACTTTTTATTTTTGTAGTTCTACAAGTAATGTTTCTTGGGGGAGTTCACATAGCAGGAATGCCCTGCACAAATGGAACAGCCACATATCAGCAGATTATTATTATTATTATTATTATTACTATTATTTCTAATGGGGCAAAACAGTCAACACAGTTGTGTAGGTTCTAAAAATATACTACCAATAATACACTATTATTCAGCTTCAGTCACATGAGATATAAAAATTCTCCTGGCTGCATGTACTCACAGCAATCACTGAAATATTCTGTGAATCTGGAAGACACCTGAGTAATTAGACTAAATGGAGCAGTGAGAGAGGAAGAAAAAAAGAAAGAAAAAACAGAATGGCTCCTGATATTAACTGTAAAACCATGAACTATATTGTCAAATGACCCAGGTCCAGAAAATATCAACTTAGGATGCAAACTAGTGGCAAAAATAATAGAGTCATCTAATTAAAGAGTCTGATGTTTATGATTGATTTTGCCTTTCATTATATGGTATTCATCTCATTGGAAATTAATATGAATATAGCAGATATAACACAAGGAAAGGAAAGGAAAGGAAAGGAAAGGAAAGGAAAGGAAAGGAAA
>NC_048893.1:120949326-121028342 GCF_011077185.1 Oxyura jamaicensis
AAGAAAAGAAAAGAAAAGAAAAGAAAAGAAAAGAAAAGAAAAGAAAAAGAAAAAAGAGAAAAGAAAAGAAAAAAGAAAAGAAAAGAAGAAAAAGAAAATCTTCAGGAAACTTTTAATTGTATATAGTATATCAGATAGTGAGTATTAGCATTAGCATTAGCATAGATAGCATTAGCATTACTGTTATGGATTAATATGTTTAGTGGTTTCCTAAATGTTTCCCAGAGACTTAAATAGTCAATAAGGAATAAAATGGTTTGTGGAGGGCATTTCTTGCTCATTTTAAAATATTTTTGTCAATAAGATATTCTCCTGGAGCAAGGGTTCCAATCTCTTGCTATTAATGTTTATCTTTACCTTCATTTGATCTGTGGGATTTCTACTGAAAAGCTTGATTTGACAATGCAAGCTTGTAATATTTTATTTATGGACAACCATAACGTGGAATGCATAAAAATCAGCATAAAAATCAGCTTTATTTTAAAATACAATGGTTATGTATTACTAACTAAAGCATGTAGTTTGGGGTTGCATTCACTCAACTATGTTACTCAACATATGCTACCTTTTAAGGTAGCATCTGCCTTAAAAATCATGGGATGGAAATTACCCAGCTCTTATCCTGTGGGAAGCAGTAAGCTTCCCACACAGACATCTTTGGTGCTTTCAGACAATAATTTTGGAGTATAAAGTGTAGGACATGGGACTGCAAACAAGACAGCCCAGTCCTATGATCACATCTGAGCAGTTATGATGAGTAAATTGGATCATAGTGCATTCAGACAGAGAATAACAAACACAGCACAAACATAGCTCCAGGTTAGTTCAGATCTGGATTGTTTGGATGAACTGGATCTGTATGTAAGGCCATGTATGGATTTTCCTTTTCCTCTCTTCAGGAAACAGCACTTCAGTTTTAGCCTCTGGCCTTCCTCCAGGACCACAGTGGTCCTTGATCTCTGTCCTGAGGGTAAAAAAAAAACATTCTCCAAACCATTAAATATGCAGCACTTATGTTCTATCTAACCACACATGCTTTATGGCCTGGATACTGACTCTTGACAAGATGTAGGCACACAGTTTAAAAGGAGCTGAATCTAAATATATATATATATGTTAATAAAAAAGGAAAAGATAACCCAAAAGTGGGGTGAGGGAAGGGGGGGCAGGCACGACACACAAGAAGACACCCCTACACAGAAAGAACTGCCCTAGAAAGAACCACTGAATCACACCCAACTTATTAGCCTGGCAACAAGAGGTATTTCTTATCTCAGAGGTACTCAAGAAGGTTATAAAAGCATATAACATATTTAGAAGTGATTTTACTGCATACTGTTCTCTCAGAAAACTCCAATCCATTTCATCCGGATCTGCTGAACTGTAAACAAGGACTGTGTCTTCACAGCTATTCACTAAGTAAAACTACTAAACACCATTAACAGGAAATATATATATATATATATATATATAAGTCAAAGCCTTGCTATCATAAAATCTTTATTAAAATTATATGTCCATATCTCTACATTTTCTTCTATTTTAAACCCAAATAAAACTGTCATACTGTCTCACCAAAGGAAATGTAATTACAATAACTAATTTGATATCTCAATATGTAGTACCATGCTGCTCCCACAGCCCAATATACACCTAATAAAAGATACAGCAGTATGAATGACTCTGTGAGGGGAAACTGTCTAGTAGCGTGGTATAAGAGAGAAGGAGCAACAGCTACCGGAGTATCTATGTCACAATTGGAAATCATGTTTGGAAGGAGCAGGGCTGGACAGAAGGACACAATTGCTGTTAATTGCTGAGGAGCCAACAGCAGGAAGATGTAGGACTGTTCATTGCAAGGAGAAAACAACAGAATCAAATTACTTTCATATCAACCAACCTGGACGGTCTGGTATAGGGATCATCATTTTGAATTTGGTTCAGTTGCTCAAACGAGTTATGTCCAGGACATTTTTATCTTGTTAGTCAATGTTCCTACACACCGAGATTAAGGGAAGTAGAAAATAAATTAAAGTTTGCCCAGCAACAGACCTCAGGGCAGTTCAGTTAATCTTAGTCTCTTCTGTTCCCAGGATACCAATGTGAGCTGTTGGATTCCCCATAATGGCTTTTGAGAAGGGTCAGTCTTCCCTTCTCTCATTTTCCTATTTTGACTAAGCAACTTAAGGAAAAAATGTGTCGTCATTATTAATTTTGGGCAAGCCTGCTGTCATCTTTCTCTCTTGTGGCCACATGCAGTTTAGAACAACTTTTTATGCTAAAGGGAAGTGTTACTGCTATTATGAATTTTACATGAATCACAGTGGCATAAAACTTCCTTCCACAGATCTGAAAACCAAGCTTCAAATTTTACTTCCAAGAATCAGCAGGATGTACAATGCCACAGGTTCATACCTAATGAGCTCACTCGAAACAATGTCCCTTGTTTTTTCCCTGGTGCATGCACTAGGAAATCACTATCCTTCCCAAAATCCTGGGTCAGAACTGCATATGAAGTCTCCCAGCCTCTGGAGATCAGCAGCCACAAACTCAAGAGGCTCATTAAAACCAGCATGCTATAGAAGATCAGTGTGGGTCAGTCTGTGTGGACTGTGGAACATGATTATGATTGCCGCCAAAGCCATATACCAGATGTACACTACCTCAGTTGCTACTGTTTTTAGGCCAGTTAATGTGGCTTTTTTTTTATATTGTCATTGCTGTCTAGTTATTCTAAGTTCCACTCCGAAAACTGCCATCTATCCTTTTGTCACGAAACAGTCGGTTGATAACTAGAGTAAAAAGTATCATGGTGCTTCTATGTAATTAATTAGAACTTTTGGAATAATTAACATGCTAATTGAAGACATTCCCAGATGCTGCACTGCTTTTTCTTCTTCAGGCAAAATAAATAGATAGATAGATAGGCAGATAGATAGATATTTTTAATAGCTACAAACTAGGACTGGAAGGGGGGGAAAGGGGGACGGCACAGGACACAGCTTCAAAGTGTGTAATCTAACACAGAGACCCAGTTCTGATTTGTCAAATTAAAGTTAGCAGAGAACATATTACATTTACACACAAATATCTTCAGTGGCAACACTTCCAAATTTGCTTCTGTAATGAACATGCACTAGTGGCATTCCTACCAGAGCTGAACATCTTGCTCTTTATCCATCCATCTTTCTAGAAATGCTTTCACATAAAGGAAAGCATTAAAATGTATTTGCACTAATACAACTTACGCATGATTTTTATGTCTGCAGTTGCTTTTTTTTATAGATTATCACTCCTCCAGGGTAATCTTTCTACATGATATTGCAGTCAAATCTAATGTTGTATCTCTAATATCACTGCCTCTTTCACACCTATTATAGGCTCTCATGCCCCTTCCATTATTGCTCAGCCTTAAAGCTGCTTCAATACCAGAGCAAATTTATCATTGAATTTCTAGAAAAAAAACTTCTGCTATTCTTTGCATTATTTGAACATCTATTGAGCTGCACAAATGTCATCAACTATGTCTCATCCCATAAATCACAAATTTGAAAATATTAAGCACTACTAAATATACTCCTATAAGTTTGAAAGTACTGTTTCATTAGTTCTACCTTAGACATCTGGTGCCTTTTTATTTTTGTCCTATCCTTCCTAACAAGGTTTACCTTGTATCTAATTTTTAACAAATCTTCTCAGTCTCTCCAAGAGCTTTTATTTGATATTTTTCTCTAGGAAATCTTAAGAGCCGAGTTCATCTAAAAGAGAAGCAGTGTTTATTTAATTCTGTTATCCATTGAATATTTTAAAACCAACCCCTACCAATGTCTTTAGCATATGAAAAATTACTAAAGTAATCATTTAGACAGACAAAACCACAGCCTTCTGATGAAAAGTGGTCTTTTCAGTATCAGTCCAAGCTGTCCAACTGTCTCCCTCAGATCCCTGACTCAGATGGTTTAAAAGTTTAAGAAAAGCAGCAGAAAAGGACAAGATGCCCTTAAGGGTTTATTTCTGACCTTAACTTCAATCTGAGGATCTTTATTTATTTTCAGTGACACTCTTCACCTTTTGTCATCTTCCATGTATTCAGTAACTTCAGAATTTTCAGTTTGCATGTAATCGCCTGGATGGTGGTTTTAGAGAAGGCATTTATCTATTTCAGAACTTGATGCTTCTCTTTTCAAGGACCAAACTTAGATCTTCTCTAAGGAAAATTCTTACTAAATAATTCCCCGTGAATATGGGAGAGCATACAAAAATAGAAGTATTCTTTTTTACATATAAAAAAGAATATATTAGAAGCAATTTGTGTAGCTGTTGGCTCTTATTTTAGTCTTTTGAATCAGCCGTATTATAAAAGTGGTTAACACTACCCATACAAACATGTATATACACAGACCTGTTAACATGTGAGTAGAAGTGGTAGTGAATGTGGGCAGCTCAGGCAGCTAGAAGCCCTGGGCAGCTGTAGCTCCTGTTTGAACAGTAAAGCCAGCTTTATTTGATTTTCCTCATGTTATCTCCTTTCTTACAGCAGCAAGACCAGTTTTCTTGAGTGATGCTTCAGGAAAATCATGTGCTTTGGAGCTACAGAAAAATAAATGTTCTTTTTTGTTGTTTGTTTGTTTGTTTTAGTATACAGAATTTAAGATGGAGGGATCTCCACTAACAATCCTTCTGGTCTACTCACCACTCTGCCATAGACCACAACACCAGAGCAGAATTGATTTTTTTTTTTTGCCATTCAAGAAAATAAAAAATATTTTTCCTCCTACTTTAATTTTGTGTGTGTGTGTGTGTTTGTTTGTTTGCTTGTTTGCTTGTTTTTTGTTTGTTTACATATATATATGTAATGGCAAAATCTAGGACAGATTATTCAGTTTTGTCCAGGCTTTTAAAAGACTCCATGTACCTTATGTTGTTTACTATGCCTTGCTCTGTTAAACACTTTAATAAAAGGTCAGCATAATATTATCAATCAAGTTTACTTCATACTATCTCAGTTAGCAGTTGCAAGCACTTGAACAAACTCTGCATGCTCCTACAAGGAGACCTAATGATCAGTGACTTGAAGGCCCCACTGATAACTACTTACTTGACCTTATTTGAAAGTCTAAAAGTTTGGTTCTATGCCAAAGCTCATTGTTATATCTAGTTTTTAAAATTTTCTACATATTTCTTAAGTTTCTCAGAGAGTTTTTTGTCATTTTTGTTTGTTTGTTTGTTTTCCAATAAAAATAAGCATGAAATGAAGACTGTAAATTTTCATACTGGTATTTAATTATTAATTGAAATTTAAGTATTCTTAGTTTTTGCTGTGGAAAAGACAAGGCCAAAATTCTGTTCAATGTTAAATGTAAGTTTTGGTCTGCTTGATACAATAAATCATATCAGTTATGAACAACATAATTGTCATTAACAACTGATCATATCAGTTTGTGTTCCTGTTTCCTTTGTGTAAAGCATTTTAGAAGGACTACACTGAGCAATCAAGATATTTAATAATAAAAATAAAATTTGCTGTACACAGACATGTACAGACCCACCATCCTATCAGCTGCCTTCAGTCTTGTCAAATAGGTCTTGGCCTTATCATGATGAAGCAATAAAAGAACTGTGGAATAGTAATACTCTACTGTCCCTCATCCAGAGAAATTTCATCTCTCCCTTTAACGAACAATCACATCTAAGCTATATGGTATTTCTTCTCCCAGTCATAGGGTTAAAATGAGAATGCTGAACTGTCAGCAAATCTTTAATGCAAATCAGTTGCCACTAGATTTCCCTAGTAGGCAGAAGAATATCATAATGTAGCAATCTGATCATCAAAAAAGAACACTTTTCCACTTCAAAAATAGCTAACTTTTAGTAAGCACCTTCTAATTTAACTTGTCATAGGTCAGCATTTATTAAAGGATACAGAAGAATCATTGAAATTGCCATGTGCGATAATTAATACATATTTGAGGTGGAGAGGTATTCTTAGCTACCTGCTATTTAAAGACCACTAAAATTCATTTAGCAAAGGAATCTGCACAGTACATTGCCAAATGTACTTAATATCGTTAAAAGAATAGTGTCTTGCTAGGGTTGTATCAACAAACGAGAACAGAACCCTGTTTTTCTGATCTTCATGTTAGATGATTTTATAGATAATTATGGCCAAATTTGGAGGTGTGTTTCCTTGTACAAGATAAGATAAAGGGAAAGAAATAGGAGGTAGGGGAAAGGTTTTGATAATCTTAGCAATTAAAAAAAGTATTTTTCTGGATTCTAGATTCTAAGTAGTTTGTGTATCTAATATTTTATCATATCAGTAGTATAGGTCAGCTAGGTATTATAAAAAGAGCAATATATTTCTTTTCTATATTGATTAGAAGCAACTGTTAATTACAAATTAAGTCACACTTAGATACCTCTTAAATATCATCAGCTGAGCATTCATAAACCTGAATTTTCAGAAGTTATCTGTCATCTATGTAGTTGTCAATCAGTACCTGCAGAATTTTTTTAAACACATGTACCTCCATGTCCCATTTATTCTTCTACTTGTCTTCTGTTAAACAGGCCCTAAATGATGCAGCTGTTACTAAAGAGTTTTTAACCTTGGGTTCATGTTTGCCAAGAATGCACCTTTTCTTTCTGAACAGCTGTCTTCATACTCAAGAATCAATACAATTATACTAGAAACATTATGATCAGTAACATTTGCAGATTTATAATACCTGTATTGATCTGTGAAAGGCTGGGTAATTTTAAGAGGATTCTCCCTTCTTTTGTTCAGATTCTTCTTTCTAAAAGCAAACAGAAATTAAAGCTTTCTCTTATATGTGCTGTCTTCACCTAATAATTACTTATTTTGCTCAAACCTGTGCCTGAGCAAGGGATTTCATGAACTAACCCATGCCATGGAGCTCTGAATTCCCTGATATTAGCATCAGACAGAAGTTCATCTAAAACATCAAAACTTTTTCTCCTACTTTGTACAAAAAGAGCTTTGGATACCTGACAGGAAACAGAAAACGAAACCATTATTACTCCTCTTCCCTACTGCCTTCCCTTCCCAGCCCCCCACCGCCCCCCTCCCCCAATATATACATATATATACATATATATAGATATATATATATTTACAGCTATATGAATACCTAGGGAGAGAGGTAGGTTATCTAATAACCTTGAGAAGTTTTTATGGGTACTGTGTCACAATTCAAAGACCTCATCTAAAGACAGGCTGTGATCCAACTCAAGAGTTTACCATCTGTAAAGATTCCTTGAAATTAGAGATCTGTTTAACCATTTACATTTAATAATGTTGCTTTTAAAAATTAAATTTCAAACGGTACTTTCTACCAGGAAAAAAAAAAAAAATCCTGAAATAAGTGTTTTTCATTGATTTACTCAAGTGCTACATATTTGTTGCACCTTGATATATGATCTAAGCCTTACAGATAAGATAGAGTTACTTTATTTCTCGATCTTGCTCTTCCCTTGTCAGGATGATACAATCAAAATTGACTAAATTTGAGAATTAATATCAATTCCATCCCTAGTTTTCACATACACACTGACTCTGAGAAACTACATTCCACACTAGACTAGAAATATTTTTAGGGAAATGTAGAATATTCTGCTTTTCTCAGCTATTTGTTCTTTGCCATATTTATAAAGTACTATGAAGCATGCCAAATAATCTGTAAAACAAACAGAACTTATTTTTTGCAAGTTACATTATTCGTGCCTTTCTTATGCCTGTTCCCTGTAAAATAGTGCTGGAATAAATTTTGAAAACAAATTTCATTTCATAGAAGTAGGTGACTCATAACATTCAGAGTATATTTTAATGAACTAGGAAAAGACTGCATTATTTTAGTGTATTGTATGTATTGCATAGTAGATCCTTCTCAACCCACACTATCAGCTACCCTAACCATGCAATTATGTTTTAAAAACATTGTTGCTCTAATAAAAGTAAAACTTCTGTATGACATCAATAGCAAATTTTAAGTAATATGCAGATGCACAATAAGTCTATTATATTAGGTTATAAAAACGTCATACAACCTGCAGTGAAAGCTAACTTCATTGCACTAGGTTGTTTGAAACACAGATCAATGGTATAATGGAATTCAGAGGAAAAAAAATAATATTAGACTAGGGAATATTAGATTAAAAATACATGGAATGCTCATGACAGAGCAACCCTCTGGGGACAACTAAAGGATATGCAGACTTTGTGAAGCATTTTTCTAACAGTTGCTGTTAGTTGCATTGACTCTGGCTTGAGAGTCATCTCATGAAATTGCTTATTCCTGCTCTTCACAGTAGAGTACCATTACCATTCTACTTCTATTGAAGAATATAAAATAGGAAAGCACGCAATGCTTGGTCAATTTAGTTACCATGTCACACCTGACATCACAGTAACTCCTTCTCCTCTTTCCTGGGAGACTAGCAGTTCATTGAAATTCATATCTGATATAAGGTCTTCACCAAATCCATCATTATCCATCCATCTTTCTGAAGTACATACTCATCTGTATGCTTCTGGGAAATTACATCAGAACTGGCATTTGTGAAAGAAGTAGAACAAGTAGAACAAGTGTCATGCCATGACCACAGAAGCATTCTCTGGTTTCACTGAAGAAACAAGAAACCTAAAAGTACTTTCATGTCTGTGTGTGTGTGTGTGTATGTGTCTGTGTGTATGTGTGTGTCTGTGTCTGTGTACACGTATATATTCCCTGTAAGGAAGAGGGGCTGGTTAATATTCAAGGACTGGTTAATATTCAAATACTGGTTAATAATAATCAAGGACTGGTTAAAATTCAAGGTTAATATCCAAGCTCAGGAGCAATGCCTGCCAACAAAGAGGAAGTCAGGCAAAAACACCAGGAGGCCGATATGGATAAACAAGGAGCTCTTTGCCAAACTCAAGCAGAAAAAGGAGGCCTATAGAGAATGGAAGCAAGGAGAGGGAGTCTGGGAGGAATACAGACAAATCATTCAAGCAGCTAGGGATCAGGTTAGGAAAGCTAAAGCCCTTTTAGAATTAAATTTGGCCAGGGACATCAAGGGCAACAAGAAAGGCTTCTAGAAGTACACCAGTGATAAAAGGAAGACAAGGGAAACTGTGGGCCCTCTCCAGAAGGAAATGGGAGACCTGGTCAGCTGGGATATGGAGACAGCTGAGCTACTCAATGACTTTTTTGCTTCAGTCTTCACTGGCCAGAGCTCTAGACACATAGCCCAAGCCCAAGGAGGCAAAGGCAAGAACTGGAAGAATTAAGAATCACACTCTAGGAGATCATGTTCAAGACCATCTAAGGAACCTGAAGGTGCACAGGTCCATGGGACATGATGATATGTATCTGTGGGTCCCGAGGGAACTGGTGGGTGAAGTTGCTAAGCCATTGACCACCATATTTGAGAAGCTGTGGCAGTCCAGTGAAGTTCCCACTGATCGGAAGAGGGGAAACATAACTGCTATTTTTAGAAAGGGAAAAAAGAAGGACCCGGTGAACTAGAGGCCAGTCAGTCTCACCTCTGTGCCTGGCAAGATCATGGAAGAGATCCTCCTAGAAAATGTGCCCAGGCACATGGAAAATATGGAGGAGACTGGGGACAGCCAACATGGCTTCACTAAGGGCAGATTGTGCCTGACAAATCTGGCGTCTTTCTATGATGGGTTTACAGCATTGGTGGATAGAGCAACTGACATCATCTACCTGGACTTGTGCAAAGCATTTGACACTCTCTCACATGATACCTTGTCTCTAAATTGGAGACACACGGATTTGATAGATGGACCACTAGGTGGGTAAGGAATTGTCTGAATGCTCACACTCAAAGAGTTTAAGTCAACAGCTCAATGTCCAGGTGGAGAACAGCAACAGGTGGTGTTCCTCAGGGACCAGTATCGGGACCAACACTATTTAACATCTTTGTCGGTGACATGGACAGTGCAATAGAGTGCACCCTCAGCAAGCCTGCCGATGACACCAAGCTGTGTGGTACAATCAACATGCTGGAGGGAAGGGATGCCATCCAGAGGGACCTGGACAGGCTTGAGAGGTGGGCCCATGTGAACCTCATGAGGTTCAACAAGGCCGAATGCAAGGTCCTGCATCTGGGCCAGGGCAATCCCAAGCACAGATACAGGCTGGGCAGAGAATAGATTGAGACCAACTCTGAGGAGAAGGGCCTGGGTGTGTTAGTTGATGAGAAGCTCAAAAAGAGCTTGCAATGTGTGCCTGCAGTGCAGAAGCTCAACTGTATCCTGGGCTGCATCAAAAGCAGTGTGTCCAGCAGGTTCAGGGAGGTGATTCTCCCCCTCTACCCTCCTTTCCTGAGACCCCACATTCAGTATTGCCTTCGGCTCTGAGGACCCCAGCACTAGAAAGACATGGACCTATTAGAATGATTCCAGAGGAGGTCCATGTGGATGATCAAAGGGTGAACACCTTTCCTATAAAGACAGGCTGAGTGAGTTGGGGTTGTTCAGCCTGAAGAGAAGGTTTGGGGTAGACCTTATTGCAGCTTTCCAGTACCTAAAGGGGGCTGTGGTTGTTTTACTCAGCTGGGCAGCTGAACTCCACCACAACTGCTCTCTGACTCCCCCTCCTCAAAGGGAAAGGGGAAGAAAGTATGATGAAAAGGGCTCAAGGGTTGAGAAAAGGGCAAGGAGATCACAGCAATTATTGTCACTGGCAAAAACAGACCCAGCACAGGGAGACTGATATAATTACTATTACTAACAGGCTACAGCACTGAGAAAATAAAAACAAACTACAACCACCTTTCCTCCATCCACCCTCTCTTATGGCCTCCCCCTGAGCAGTTCAGGGGAATGGGGAATGGGGGCTGTGGTCAGTCCCTAACACTTCATCTCTGCCGCTCCTTCATGATCACTCTCTGCCCCTGCTCCACGTGGGGTCCCTCCCACGGGGTGCCGTCCTCCCCATACTGTGCCTGCAGGGGCTGCCCACAGGCAGCATTTCTTCAAGAACTGCTCCCACATGGCTCTGAACCATGGGGTCCATCCCCCAGGAGCAAACTGCTTCAGAACAGGTTCCCCACGGGCAACAGCTCCCCCCAGGCTCCCTGCTCCTGCGTGGGCTCCTCTCCATGGGCTGCAGCTCCAGCCCGGGGCCTGCTCCTGCGGGGGCTCTCCATGGGCCGCAGCCTCCTCCAGGCCACATCCACCTGCTCCACCGGGGGCTCCTCCACCGGCTGCAGTGTGGAGATCTGCTCCATGTGGGACCCATGGGCTGCAGGCCCAAGGTAACTTCTGCTCCATGGCCCCCTCCTTCTTCACTGACCTTGGTGCCTGCAGGGCAGTGTGGAGATCTGCTCCATTTGGGACCCATGGGCTGCAGGCACAAGGGAACTTCTGCTCCATGGCCCCCTCCTTCTTCACTGACCTTGGTGCCTGCAGGGCTGTTTCTCACTCTTCTCTCTCCCTGCTGCTGTTGCACAGCAGTTTGTTTTCCTTTTCCTTTTTTTAAATCTACTTTCACAGAGGCACAAACAACATCACTTATTAACTCGACACTGGCCAGAAGCAGGTCCCTTTTGAATCCGCCTGAAACTGGCCCTTATCTAACATAGGCCACCTTCTGGACTCTTAACAGAGGCCGTCCCTGAAGCCCCCTGCTACCAAAACTTTGCCGCATAATCCCAATAGAGGGGCCTACAAGAAAGCAGGAGAGGGACTCTTTTTAAGGGATTCTAGTGATAGGACAAGGAGCAATGGCTTAAAACTAAAAGAGGGTAGAATTAGATTAGTTATATGCTATCAATTCTTTACTCTGAGGGTGGAGAGGCACTGGAACAGGTTGACCAGAGAAGCTGTGGATGGCCCATCCGTGGAAGTGTTCACAGCCAGGTTGGATGGGTCTCTGACCAACCTGGTCTAGTACAAAGTATCCCTGCCCATAGCGGGGGTTTGGAATTAGATGATCTTTAAGATCTGTTCCAACCCAAACCATTCTCTGATTCTATGATTCTATGATATATATATATTTACATTGTGCCCACTAACCTGTCCCTAACCTGTCTATTCCCACTGGAGACAGTGGGAACTGTTTCATTTTCAATTCAGACAAAACGACAGACATTCAGACAAAGAAACAACAGTTCTTTGCCAGGACACTGAGGGAAAACATCAGTTTCTGTGAATAAATTTAAAAAGCTCCTAAGATGTAATTTTATAATTCTTCTGTAGTATCTGCTTTAATGTAAAGGCTTTTTAAGAGCATTTAAACTTGTGTAAATCATGCAACTATCATGTAACAACAATCTTGTACATAAATCACAATATCTAAAAGATTTTCCTATTTTTTCCTGTATGAAAACTACAGATAATCCTCCTCTCCTATCAGTAAAGGTTACTAGTATTTATGATGGCATGAACAATGAAGAGCTGGGTATGCTGAAGAATAGCTAAATGTATTTTTCCTGGAAACTTACACACATTGTCGTTAGTAATATTCAGATAATAGTTGTTTGAGAGATCCCTCAAGTGCCAATTTCAGAAGGCTGATTTTGAACTGCACTCTAGCGCAAACAATCAAAACCCCAACTTTATAGCTGCAGTATTATGTCTGAAGTGCTCCTTAGTTTTCTGTTTTTATTTCCTATGGTGTTTTCCATTTCCTAGGGGTGATTTTAGCTTTTTTAAAGTCTATCTGAGTTGGAGGAAGCAGCAACTTCTCTGATACAGGAATGTGCTATTGGGAGCTACTCAACAAGACAAGCCTAAGTAAGAGCTCTAGTCTTTTTGTGTTTTGTGTTGCCCGCAAGCGGTAGCAGTCCTGATTTCCAGCTCCCAAGCCCTTTCAAATTTCTCATTTCTTACTTAGATAGGAGAATCAATATGCTCCTCCCAATGTTACTCTTCCATAAACAAGTTCATAGAAACATAAATAATACTTTCTTTTGTTATTTCAAATTGTTTAGCTTTCTCTAAATATTTTTATTATTATTAACAGTTTTCTCCAATCTTTCTAAATTTTTTTGTCTTTTATTAATTTCAAGTGCTACCATACCCATTTAATCTCAGGAGTAAAGGGTAGGGGGTACATTACTTTCTCCCAGGGAAGATAATTTTACTATATAAAATTAGTCTAGGAAGGCTAGTGTTTGTGTTTGGTAGGGTTTCTTTTATTTTTATTTGTAAATGCTTGTTGTATTAGATTTTTTTTTTTTCTTTTTAGTGTTCTATTGTCTTCTGTCTTCTTGTTAGACCATACCAACTTCTGGCTGTAGTTGTGTCTTGTATAGCATGTGTTATTGAAAAGTGTTTTGGATGCTTTTCAAGGAAAAGTGCTCTGCATTATGGTGCATTACATCCATAGGACAGGAAAATGAAGATGCCTTCATGGAGGTTGAGTAAATTAGCTTTGCTGGAAAATTGAAAGGGTTTTTGGCTGAGGAATTTAGTCCTGAAAAATGTATATTTCATAGCCAAATGGAAAGGAAAAGGCCATGCCCTAGAGATGTACCTATTTCCTGCCATAGACCACAGCTTGTTCCTGGTGACAAGATGTTTGACAACTAGACTGGGGAGAGTAGTGTTGGGAAGTTAGCCAGCAATGTCATGGTTTTTTTGTTTGTTTGTTTGTTTGTTTTTCTGACAAACTATGTTAGGTAACTAGTTTGAGATTTAGAAAAACAAGGCAAACATAAATGATAGCGCTTAAACTAAGTTAGGTCAGAAACTTCTCACTAACAAATAACTGGTACTACGAGATAGGGTATTGCTGTTTACTGATTCATGCTATTTGGCTTACCATATAGTTTAAAACTATTTAATAAAAACATATTGAAAGAAAAAGGAGTAGGTTTGTGGCTGAAAAGTATTATTTTGTAAAGGAAACTGGTATTTATCAGTTACTATATTTTTCCAAAATCCTGGAACCTGTAACATAAGATTGAGGGGAATGGAAAATTTCTCTGTCTTTAAGAGTAAGTATCTGTTACATTTTTGATTCTGCTAACACCTAAACTTTAATTTCTAATCCAGGCTAGCTCTAAATTCAGGCTCAAGCCAGTGAGAATTATCAGCACTGCCTGGACATCTCTCTTACACTCTGTCACTAGTCCTAATTCTTTTTACATGTATAACAGAGCAAATTACCTGGAAAACACCTGTTACTCTATCATCAGTACTTGTGTTTGGCCTCAACTGGTAGTCAAGTCCAGTGTTTGCAGCCAATGAAAGACACCTTTGGTAACAAAATGCCCATCAGGAAATCCAGAGGTTCTTACATCCACACTTCGCCATGGATCACACGTGCTCTGTGTGTGGGCCAGCAGATGTCTGTTTACTTACGGGAAGGATAACTCCATATTTTAGGACTTTCCAGGAGTTTTTACATTACTGTAGTTCAAAATTCCAGTTCTGTTTACCAGGAAAACTATCATAATGAATACACTGTAGCAGGTTCAGTAATAGCTTGTCCACTGTAGTAATTTAAGTACAGTTAGTCCATCTCTATTGAGAAAGGGATACATGTAGTTTTTACTCCCATCCTCACTTGGAACAAATTATAGCTTTTTCACTGATTCTACCTCTTCTACACATGAGCAGCAGCACACAATTACAGCAGGTAGGGGTCAACAGTTGTTGGCTTTTTTTCCTTTTGTTTATTCTCTTTGTAGCAAAGGATCCAAGGATTACCAGTGCAATTATTTCATTTATATTCTGCCATGGTGTTTTCAAACACCAAAGATAAATTAACGTGGTGGCTAGTCCCTTCTGTAGAAAAAACAGTCTAGTTACAAGGACCTGTCCATGGTGTCTGGAAAGCAAGAATAAAACCCAGTTTTACTAAAAATCAAAGTACAAAAACTACTTCCTAAGGTGTTCCATTGAGTCCTCCATTCCTTCTCTTTTTTTATGCCTTGTTCCAACAGTTACAATGAGTGTTCTACCTTTTTTGTTTGTTTTGCTTGTTTTTGTCTTTATCTTTATTTTCAAGATTTGTTATAAAAATAGGTATTATGATGCATGTCATGAAGAGTTAGGTCATATATTTCTTACTTTGAGATCATTGACAGAAAAAAATACATTTTATGAAATATTTTGAGTGATTTTAAAATTGTATTGAGTATGCAATTGATTAAAGAAAGTATTTAGAAGGAGGGATCTAGGTATTTCTGCAGAGTCAGATCTGATCACATCAGTCAGGACTGATCACATGTAGCTACAGTCTTGTTGAAAAAGACACAGGACGGGCTAAAGTACTGTATGTCCCTTTTTAACATGTCTTAAGAATTACTGTGCAAAAGAAATCTCTGAGTTTAATGGTATATCCCAGATATTTTCCTGCAAAATACATATGGTCCTCATAGCACAATACATCATTAAGCTGTATTATTTTATACAACAGTGATATTTTCACAGGGACCAATATGAAATTTAAAAAATCCTACAGTATTTCATTCTTGGTATATAAATATATTATTTATGAAACCTGTAAAGGTAATTCATAATGTATGAGGGATTATTAAATGTTCTTTGAAGTTAACGGGTAAATTTCACTGGGTGCAAGCACTGGACTTGACTACCAGGTGAGGCCAAAGTGTTTAAATCAGATAACATTGTTATCATATTACTTTATATAACACCATTCCACATCTTTTGAAACAATAGCATGGAAAAGATAGCATATTTTTCAGAGAGTGAGTATACATCTGGAAAGGTCTCTTTTATGACACAGCTTTAGATGAATAGCTAGGGAAAAAGAAAAAAAAAGAAAAAAAGAAAAAAAAAAAAAAAAAGACAATCCATAAATAGAAGCTGGCATGCTGCAACAGAATAATGATTCTTCCATTTGGTATTCTGGACAAAGAAGACAAAGCCAATTCAATCTGCTCTGCACTGCATTATAGCACATTACATTCATTACTTCAAACAGGTTGGATTTGAATACAATTACTGTGATATCGGCTTCCTATTAATTTCTAATGAATAATATTTTTATGTTGTTTACTAATATATTGTTGTTGTCTATAATCTGTATCACAAATACATTTGATCAGTCTTATTGTATTCATTTCAGTTTGTTCTATTTCCTACATTTAGCATTAAGTATGTTATGTACGAATCTACATTATCCAAGATCCATCCTCTCTGACCAGGCTCAGACAAAGGATGTTTCCTTAGCAACATACACTACCACAAAATTTGAAAATGCCCTTCTCAAATACATAGGTATTCCTTCCGTTTATTCTGTTTGCTCTTAAAAAACTGAAAGTATTGTTATGAGGGAAGCTGGCATGAACCTTAAGCCACTACTGGTGATTTACTCAAAATAAGCCACAGTGACACTTCCCTTCTATAAACGTGTTTGTACAAGTGGTATATGATAAATTCAGATGTCAAGGTTTTGTTTGAGAACCTTTTAGAATGTGATTTTCTGTTATAAAAAACAAGGGTTTGCAACAATGAGAGACTGCAGGTTTTTCCAGGCAGTATTGGCTCACAATATTGGATGGAACTGACTGTTCAGCATAGAACTGATTTTCTGTTTAACCTCATTCGGGACAGGGCATCTATTTCATCCACTAAAAATTCAAACACTAAAGGATTTTAAAAGATTAAACTGGATTTTTGGAGATGAACTAAGATGGGAAGGTAGAACTTCTTACAAAAATGTCTGTCAGTATATTCTCATCCTTTACAGTCAGAGTGGCTTCCAGAAGATGCTTTGTAAATGGAGAGAAATTTATCACCTTTCCTAAATATTGGACACCAAAGAAAAATAGACTCATTGTTTTCTGGAGACTTTCCTCTAACTGACAGATCCTGGGGAATTCTTTGCCCTGGAAAAAAAAGCTTGGTGAAATGCTGCAACATCATCAGATGCAGCTGTTACTGCAGGGTTGGGCAGTAATAGCTCTATCCACTGTGTGCGTGGTCAGCTCAGGACACAATGGTAGCTGCCTGTTTCAAAATATCTTTATGCCACAATCTGGAAAAAATACAATTTGTTCATTTTTGCCTGCTCAGCTTGTTTGCACAGTAGCTAATTTCATTGTCTTAATTATATGTAATACTAGCAATTTCAGCATCAACAATGAATCTTATTATTTTTAATACCAAATTAGCAGTCAGATGATGTAGTTTCTCTGAGATTTCAATAATTCTCTTGATAGAATCAAATAATAGAAAAATGAATCACTTTCTTTATAATATTGCTTGTGATTAATCAATGTGATGAACTGTTACACTGTTCCCATTGATTTATTCTGGAATGACTTGTCACATTACAGGTACCACAAAACAGGATTGCTCGTAATGCGTCAAAAGATATATTTATAGACACTGTCTTATTCTTACATGCAGAACAGCTAATTTCACATTCTGTTTCTGATGCCATGTCTCAGGAAGGCACACTATTCCTTTACATTGCTCCTCTAAGACTAAAACCACTGTCCACAATGTGTGCCTTTATAATATTAATAGTGTAATTTTGTCAAATATGTGAAGCATTCTGAAAAATGCAACTTTTATTATAGAAGTTATTCTAACAGGAGATCCATGAGTCTTAAAGAAGGGAACCTATAGAAAAAAAAGAGGTTCTTCATGTCCCCTAACTTTACGGGCATGAAACCCCCTGGACATGTGGACTCCCCTTCATTGAGTGCAGAAGAAGGAAAACATGGCAAGCAGTCACTCTGTGTTCCTTTGACTGAAATGAACAGGTAAAAGATAGTGATGGTGATAACATGTCTCTGCTGCTGTAAGAAACGGTTGAACAAAGTTCAAATTCTGAAACTGTGGGGAACTCAGTTTACTTAATCCTAAGGTTGTTGCTATCGATATATATATATGTGGAAAAAAAAAAGAAAAGAAAAAAAAAAAAAAAGTATTCCTTAAATGTTCTTTCTCTCTTTCACTGCTGCTGTAAAGCTTTGTAGTAGGAAAACGTGTAAGCCAACATGTAAGCCAAGGCATTAAATGTAGCACTAATTAGCCTTTATTATAGAAAACAGCTCAGGGTGGACAGGACTTAAGACATAGGGCATATGTTTAAAATCCTGGTTTATGGTATAACACCTGAAGACAAAATAAGCCAAGCCTATCCAGAAATAGCAGCTAGAAAAACAAATGCTAAAAATGATCTAAAATGTTCTGCTAACCTTCAAGCAGACTCTCCAAGTTCAGTAGGACTGCTGATGAGAGCAGAGGAGGAAGCAGTTTCAACATCTCCCTCCAGATCGAGACACATATGCCTGGGCTTGTTTCCCATCTCCAGTGGAAAGTAAACATCTGGTCACTGAAGCTGAAGAATCACTAAGATTTTATACCCCTTTATACTCTTCCTTTCATAAACACTTATGCCTTTACAGAGGCAGCACAATGGGCCAACTGGGCCACCAAATGGTACCTTGACTTTCTGCATTACCTTGCAGAAGAATGATCTAATTAGATTGTATGTTACTCATATTTTTGTGATTGTATACAACGTGCAATAAACATACTAAAGCTTAGTTTCAGTGTTGTCAGAAAGAGAGATAATCTTACAGGACTTTGGCATTACACCTTCTGAGTGTCACCTTCATTCAAAAATCACTCCCTAGAGTTTACAATAATGTATACAAATGATATATTTTGTTCTTATCCAGTACAGGAATGTCATTAGTATATTGCATCCAACTGTTGCATAAAAGTAGATCAGTACTAGGCATTTTGCTTTTAATCTTGAGTCATGGGATAGTAGCTTATTTTACTTTATTTTTGCTTCAACTTCTGTCAGGAAGTTCCATTTGCTGTTCTTTTTGCTGAGGCTAATACTTTGTCATCTGGGTTTTTGCATCAACTCAGATTTCATAGTTGTACATTGATGGGACCTGCACTAATTCTCCTTTTTCTGATCCCAGCTGCCCAATAGGGACAAAATAGAAGGTAAAACAAGAACATAAATGGAGGAATAAACCTCTCTACTAAACTGAGAAACAATGGGGACTGGGAGAGAAAGGAGAAAATGTGTGTGCATGCATCTGAGGGGAAAAAAAAAAAAAAAAAAAAAAAAGGCAAAGAGAAAGAAATCAAGAAATCCTATTCTTTCGTATCCCCCATCAACATGCTTCCAGTGCTGCCTTGATACAAGCCTTTATGTCACTCAACCCATTCCTCAAAGCTGTGATGAAATAAATATCTTCTTTTGTGTTTGTGTGTGTATGTGTTTGTACTCCATCTGACAGTTATAGTCTCTTTAACCATGTCTGCAAGCAAAATGCATCACTTTACATTTCTGGAGGGTCTCATGTCATTGTAATGATGATGCATGTCATCCTGTTAAGTCCTTCACATTAAATATGTAACTGAAACAATCTGAGTTGAATTCCTGAGGTGACAATAAAGATCAAAATACTGAAGTTTACTGAAAGCAATGAATCAAAATGACTACAAGGTGGCTGAACAGAAGAGACATATGAATAAAACCAGTGTGCCAGATCTGCTGCTTTTCAAACTCTATAGACATTTACAATATTTCCAAATGGTGCACAGTCATTTCTATGCAGATATAATAGCATTTCAACAATCCAGTCCACTGAACTCAGTGTTCAAAAGCAGACACTAGGTACTATTCACCACATCCACAATAGGAGTCATTCTTATCCAGTTGCATATCAACAACATCAGCTAACTTTAAATTTCTTTGGTGTCCATGTCTTAGAATTCCTTTAGAATGAAGAAAATAAAAATCTTTAAGAACTAACCCGTGAAATCTCTTTTGACTCACTACATACCTACCATAGGATGGGAGAAATTGTTCCTTAGGTATACTTGTTTCTGGCTTTTGATCATTAAAAGATCTAAGAATGTCTTTCACCAGCATAACCATCACTATTTGTCCAGATCCATTGTCTCATTGACAGAATTAGCCAATGGTCTTTTTAAAACAAGTGGTTAATCAAATATCAGCACTAGTTTTTGCAGATTCTTCAGAAAATTCCACAGTCTGAAATACCTCATACAAATTATTCAGTGAGTACTTCCAAAGAGAAAGCATTGAAAGGATTGACTCATATTTTAAAGGAGAGTTGCAGAAGAATCCTAACATTTACCAGAAGAAGGAAAATAAAAATTTTAAATAAAAAATAATAAAAAAGAAACAGAGAGAGCTTATTAATACTGTTTGTTGTTGTTGTTGTTGTTGTTTGTTTGTTTGTGTATTAAGGTATTCAGGTTAAATAAGCACGAGTGTTTACACATAACCAATACAAAGGGTTACAGAATATAAAAGGCATTAGGAGTTTATCAACTTGTGGAATTAAGCATGGTACAGCATTATTTTCGTTTTCTTTGAGAAAGTAAAGCTTACAGCTCTGTGTATGTTTATAATTATGTGAACTAGAGCTAGTTTATGGTGGGTTTTTTTTAGGTGTTATAAGTATGAAATGGGGAAAAACAAACAAAAACAAACAAACAAACAAACAAAAACTCTCATTTTTGTATTGTTTGGGTGTTTTTGTGAGAGTGTTTCTGAATGTTGGCTTGTACCTATATATCCAACAGCATTTCACCAGCTTAAGGAGGCAGGGTTTTGCAGGTCTTTTGATGAATATCTTTAAGGACCTAAACCTTGAAATTTGGAAGGAGGATAAAAAAGTCTCATAACTTGTTCCTTTCCTAAACCTCTGTCATCCTGGGCAATATATATGTAAAGCAGTCAGAATTGCTTCTGAAAGTAAAATTATGTGTATTACTGGTTGGTCATCTGCTTACTGCTTCCTCTTCCTCCATGAACAACAAAGACAAACAATTTCCTACTGCCTGTATTTCAAATTCAGCAAGTCACAGAAGCTTAAGGGTTTGGTATTTCTCTCTGGAGCTGCCTTTTAAGCTTCAAAATTTAGATTCTTGGTAAA
This sequence comes from Oxyura jamaicensis, assembly GCF_011077185.1. Taxonomy (NCBI): domain Eukaryota; kingdom Metazoa; phylum Chordata; class Aves; order Anseriformes; family Anatidae; genus Oxyura; species Oxyura jamaicensis. The sequence continues at coordinate 120,970,216 of NC_048893.1, forward strand.
CTTTCAGACTTGTTTTCCCTCTAAAAAGCTGCTCAAAAGCCACATGTGTTCAAAGCATTCATGGAAGATGTAATGGTCAGAATAGAGATCTCTTCTCACTCTTACCATCAAATATGTTAAGAGTATGTGGTGACATTCATTTATTTCTTCCTCTACTTCTACTGCTGCTGTTACCACGTGATAAGAGGCAGCCAATTTAATAAATCATAAGTAGCTTTCCCATTTTTTCACTTCCACTCAATTTAGCTCTTGCAAATGTATCCAGGTCATATTTTACCCCCAAAATATAAGCAGTTTGTACCAACATGGTATTTCTATAGTCTTAAGTGTTATATATATGTTACAGCAAGAAATTATAGGGAACTGAGTTATTTTCTTAACCAATTAATGTTTGACTAAACCATACACAGAAGAGAAAGATATTCTAGTGTCTCAACAAACATAGAGTTTCCCAGGTGAGGTGTTGCATGTAAGAAATAAATATTCCTTTCTGATCTTCATTTGTTCTGTGAAGTAGTAGTTTGATTATAATGTATAGCTACTGGCAACTTATTAGCTACCCTGCCTCCACCTATTTCTAGTCTATGCCAATCGCAGTACAATCTTTATACCTTTATATATATAGGTGGGGTTGAGAAAGCACACAATGATTAAATGTGAACAGAATACAAACACAGTACCAATGAACAGAGCACATTGACTTGTGCTTCTGAAACACCAGGTACACATTATACTGCTTCAGAGTAAAATGATAAACAGTATGATTTTCCAAGAGAGATGAAGTGTACATCAGAGCAAGTTAAACAGTATGTGCTGTGAGTCTGTACAGAGGAAAAACAGTGTCAAAAACCTTAGCCAGATGTTAATTGATAAGCAGTTGAATTATTCATTTTTTTATTAATGATTACTAATGAGCAGCATTAGAATAATCAATGTTCCAACCCAGTGCTTTGCCAGATGTCATGTTAATCACAAGTGAAGACAGCAGTAGCTTAGCAAAATACGGAAACAATTAGCGTGATTGACCTCAAGCTACCTCATGGCTCTCTGGAGCATTGTTCCAATATTACTGCAGAACAGTATAAAATTCTCTGAGTTTGCAGAGTGGGAAATGAGAATTCTTAATAGCCTCTGATATAAGCATGTTTTGTCTCATAAAAGGTAAAATTACAATAAATCTGACATAAGCAAATATATTTGCTTTGAGAGATTACAATCACAGGCTTATAAGCAAGGAACTACAAAATAACCTACAGTGAGAAAAATGATAACACTAGACAATGTTAATGGCTCATTGAAATTAAAATCTACTCTTTCCCCAGTGAAAAATCTGTTGGTTTTAATATTCCCAATAAAATCGTGTTTTTAAATTATGCTTTATGACCTGAAACAACAATAAACCACTAACTGCCATGCTGTTATTCAAAATATGCAAAGTAGATTATTAACCTACAGGTATTGTAAAATGCTGAGGAGTTCAATTTTATTCTATGCAAGGATGAGATTTTGTTCTGTGACTGTAACAGAAGTTTTCATCTGGTTTAGACAGATGAATCAACACAATTGGGTGCATCCAGAGAAATGATGGCAGGGGTGTGTAGAGAAGGATATGTAGAGCCAACACATCTCCCCAATGCAGGATGGATAGACCATCCTATCTCTTCCCACCAGGTTTGAGCCTTAGCTGCAAGCAGAAAGTTGGCACATCCATCTCCAGGCACTTATGCTTGCTCCAATCATTCAGTGGCTCAGATAAGTCAACTTTAGGAGCAACAGGCTCTGAACCACAGTTCCTAGTCTGGGAATCCTATTAGACAATGAAAAATCAGCAATGATCCTGTCTGCTTTATTTGATTTGCACACAACCAGGACAAGAAGTTTCCTCGGTAAAAGTTGGCTTGTACCTGTGGTGCCTAGGCCAGACCCCTAGCACATTCTCATATCAGTGAGGGCTCACAAAACATGCCTTATACTGAAGCTGGAAAAAATGAAGGACATCAGTCAAAGAAAAGATTCTGCTACAAATGTCTGTGATGTGCTTTTAAGTTTTAAGTTACAATGCTTTATTTATCTAGGGACATTTAGGGTTTGTGTCTAATCCGTATATCAAATATTGCTGTGTTCCTTTCAGCAGAGGGACATGTGAAGTGTTTCAGTGACCTCAAATAAAGATTTGTTGTAGGTCTTTCTCCATGACCTTTCTGAGTTTTGGAAGCATGACATGTAATCAGAAGTCTGGCACTAAAGTGCAAACTGTCATGAAAAAGACAGTAGAGGGGCAGGATTCTGTCTTTCATTGTGAGCAGAAAAATAGTGTTGTTTTTATCTATTTTTAATTTGTTTTGTTGATTTTGTTGTTTTTTTTGTTGTTGTTTTTGTTTCTACATATATATGGTTTGGGGCTTTGTCACTTTTTTTTTTTTTTTTTGAGGGGGTTCTTATTTGGTTTGGGGTTTGTTGATATTTGTTGTTTTCTTTTTTTTTTTTTTTGTCTTGGATGTCTTTTCTGTAATAACTAGGGATGAGTCAGGATGTCTGTAGCATGGGATACACACATCCTATGATTCTAAAATGAAGTTTCTGAGTGGAGTCTTGAAATAATAGAGAAGCTGTTCTGCAAGCAGTAACGGAGATGCCCTCAGGCATTTCACTCTACCCCAGAGAGCAAAGAACCTATGAAACAAAATAAAGCAGGTTTTCTTTTTCACTCTTAATTTGGATTTTCTGCCATTATATAACTCCTACTAGAATCTTCAGGACTGCTTTAGTTTAGGTAAAAGGCTGGTCTTTCTCCCCCCAGGGATGTTAGGTTCACTTTTACTTCTTGGTATTTCAGTCCTAGAAAGTTGGTAGTGCAAGTATTTATTCTCTCCTTTGCAGCATACGGGCTTTTACATGAGAATTGAGAGCACCCTGGAAGAACATTGACTTTCACTTTGGCAGATATGGTTTTGTCACACAATGTTAAAAGTTTCACTTGTTTATGACAACTGTTTTAAACAACAATGTTCCAGTTGCAGTATGTAGATTATGGCATTACAAATTTCCCAAATAAACTTATTTCAAGTCTACATGTGCTGAAGTGAGAACACTGAAGTCCCTGCATACTTGCTGCTTGACCAGAAGCAGGTATTTCAAAACTTATGACTGACCAGAAAGACTGTAAAATCAGTGATGTGTACAAACAGATTGAAGTCTGCAATTGTAGCTGGATATGCAGGACAGATCTGAGAACTCTTTAGAAATCTTCACAGCTTTCTGGTTCACTGAATATCATTAAGTAGTGTGCATGAATTACAAAGTAATGTAATTACTAATGTAATTACTAATGTAATTACTTCTCTTATACCTCAAAAGTACCCTGCAGTCCCCCCACCACCCACCAGCCCCTTTTATGAGCTACCCAATTATTACTTTTTCCCTCTCTTGTTGTTAAAGGAAGAAAAATAATGAGCTATTTATTCATTAATTTAAAATCATCTTATACCTCTTAAAGAAGAAAGAACATATCTCCATAGACTGATAAATACAACTTAAGGGGAAATAGAATTATTACCTCTGCATGTATGTAGAAGAATGAGATGTCTTTGGACTGGACTCCTGTTAAACCACAGTTCATTTCATAGACAGTGGTAAAAATCCCAGAAATCATCAAGTAACAGCTATTAGTTCAAAAGTTAAAAAATACCTAAGCTGTCTTGGATAGATGAGCTGTATGTTTGTCTTATTTTTAAACACCTCCAAAAGAAGGAGATTCACGGTTACTTTGTCACTGCTCATGTTTCAGTTCTTTGTTAAACATTTTTCCTGTTTACAAATTTCCTTTGATGTTTACTAGGCAGATTTTTATCGTCCATTTTTATTGTACATGGAGAAACAACTGACAATTAATCTTAAAAAAAAAAAAAAAAAAAGTAATTAATAGTAAATGACTTCCAAATTTCTTTTAGATGAAGGCCTCTTCTCTCCAAAATCTTATCTTTCACAGCAGCTGGTCAGAGAGAAGTTATTTTGTTTTTTAAATATCTGACATTTCTCCCACCTTTAGTCAGCTATGCTGCTGTTCTTTCACTTAATAACACATAATGTTCAGCTTTTTTCAAGCCATGTTAGTGTATTCACTAGACCTTCCAGTATTTTTGTTCACTCTCATCAATACCCAATTCCTCCTCCTTTCTCACTTGTGTCATGTCCTATCTTCCTTTTCCTATCTGCAGTACCCCTGTTGCAAAGTCCCTCTTCTTGACTGCATGTTGTGAGCTTCCTTATACATATTTTTCTATGAATATCATATTAACCTTCTTTCCAGCAAGTATAAGTTTTTATTTCCCAGTACATTTTTCTAATCTAGGCAGAATGCTTACATTTTCATTCAGGTGGCATCTCCAGTGTTCCTGGAAGTATAAGCCATGGAGCATATGAAGTCTATTGCATTTTCTGAGCCTACAAGCATTTAAGAGGTAGTCCAAAAGGGCAACCATGGGCCAGCTGCAGCAGAAACCCTGGTGCGTGGTCCATCCCTCCAAGAAAATGTCAGCCACTCCAGCTGTACAGCTCATGGAATCCTTAAGCTCCATGCTGGTTTATGCATGTCCAGAGAAATTTGGACTCCTGGAGGTATTTAAAATCCCTCCATATTTTAAACACGTCACAAAACTGTTTGTTGACCTTGATTCTCTGTGGTTCAGTTGCTGTCTCTACATCAGACAGCAATTTGCACTGTTTCCACCTGCAGTGCCCTTCCGCATGGATTTCTCACCAGCAGAAAACAGTGAACAGATGGAAGGTGTTTTATGGAATTTTGAATTCTGCACCTGAATAGCTATTGAGGTGTTAACAGTTACCTTACAAACACTTACTGTTACCACAAAGAAATTAAATCAGTTAAAATATATTCTGAAACAGGTTAATCTCTTAACATAAAAAGTATAGCAATAATATTTGTTATGTTTCTATGTCACTGAGAATCACTGACAATAAATTTTGGCCTTTTAATTTATTAATAATGTAAGACACTGGTATTGATAACATAAAAAATTGTAAGGTAAGTACAAAGTATTCCTTATGTTAAGAACATTTTTACTGCCCAAGTAGTAAAAAGATGTTATAAAAATGAGTTTCTGTCTGTTTTTAAGTTTGTGGCCTATACCACATCAAACACACAGACTACAGTAAAAAACTACATTCTTAGTTTCTATTATTTCAGTGTTTTGAGGGATTGTTTAACTTTAGGGAATAAATACAGAAATTATAAATATTCATACACCAATTTTGGAAGACACCAAAATCCCTCAAAGCTAGATTTCAAATCCCTTTAGTGTAGGAGTACCTTTTTTAAACGGCAATTAATATTGTCCCAGAAATAACCTGGTTTAGAGAGGGATTTTGACAACTTATGCATTATGAACATGTTGGATTTCACCATCAGTGCACCACTCTGTCTGTTAGTGAGTCATTACAGTCTCAGCAGAAAATGTATTTCACCTTGATGCAGGGAAGGAGGATATAGTTTGCCCAGTGCAGCTTCTCCTTAATTTTCCATGTGAATTTGCTGTAAACAAGACAAAGTAACTGAAATAAGATAGAGGCTATTGGTAATTGAAGAAATTAATTTGAAAGAAACCTCGGTGCAGATGTAGCTCCCTTTACTCTAGGCACAGTACTTATAAGTTAACACCATTGCGCCTACTCTGTGAAAGGAAATGGTGGGTATTGCCTCCCCTATCTTGCAGAGACAATAAAGGATGCTGATTAATAGTCACACCTTGGCATATTCAGCCTCGCAGGTCAATCCAGTCATACATGTACTCTCTGCAGGGCCAGAAGTGACTTGAGCCAGGTACCCTCCCTTGCCTTCTCGCATCTGCTGCACTCCCCATCCCAGGGCTCACGGGAGGTTAGAACCAGGGTGAGTCCCAATACAGAGGCGCAGAGGACTGCCAGGGATGTTGGGTTGCAATACCAGCCCAAGCCTACGGTCAACATAAAAACACATCTCTGACAAGTAAAGCCTGGGATTCAGTCTTTCTTATGGTGCATTCCTCAGGTGTTAGTGCGAAATTATTTGTTTGTTCTCTTATCTCCTCATGTAAGAATCTTTGTGGCATAACCTCGTTTATAACACACAGCCTAAGAAGTGGAGATAAAATGAACTAACTCTGTTATTCTGGAATCCTTTCATTGGTTTCAAATAGATTTAGTCTCAAGCGGTGCATGAGGCACACTCTAGAAACATTTTAAATCATAACAAATATGGAGTAATGCTATATGTGGTAAAATGTCAAAGCACAATAGGTAATAGGGTCAATCTGTGTTGAGCCTTATTGACTCTGACAGTTTCTGCTGCAGAACAATACTCCACAACTGTACTTTTTTGTTGTTGTTGTCTAAATACAAATAAGATGACATAATGATAGATAAGGAAAACATCTGTATTCTTTTATCCTGGGCATAACTATAACAACAGGTTACAACAAACAGTATTAAGGGCTCAGCTCTAATTTGGTAAGTAAAAACTACCTGGCTATACAGCTGTTTTATTTACGAGAGGTGGCAGGGTTAGAAAGAAATCCTGACATATAAATATACACATATAAATATACACATATAAATACATACATATACATAGATAAATATATATATATCTATAAAGGAAATTTGTGAGCAATAAAAGAAAATGTAACTGTGTATGCAATGTTTTATTATGTGTGAACAGGAAAATGATACTAGTTTTGATATTGATTTTTCTCTATGCAACATACTGTTATTTACAACAGTGGATGTGTTTTTCCCAGAGACTCATGGCTGCATGATTTATGCTGTGTCTCAGTCCCAGCATTATGTTATGTAAGGCACCAGCTGAGTCCTGAGATGAGTCAGCTGCCAAATACCATATTAAAAAGCTATTGTCTCATAACGAATCAACAGCCTTTGAAGTAATTATGTCCCTCATTTTTTAGTTTGATACAAGCTATTTCAGCATGTAATAAAACATACTTAGAAGTGAAACTTATTGGATCCCATTATAAACTGCATTTAGCTTCTTTCAGTTACCAGTAAAGCATGACTTTCAGTCTAATGGGATTTATAACAGTGCATGCTTGCTTTATTTAACAAGTAAAGCTAGTAAAACCTATTCTTGTCATGCCAGTCATTTGTAATTGTAACCTAAATCTCAAATTTACTTTTGTTTGACAGACAAGGTGCTTCTTATCATCATTCACTACTTGCCTGTGTGCCTGTCCTGCCGCAACTCTGCAGGCTAATGGCTCAGAACATTGCAGGACAGGGGCCAGGATGAGAACCGGTACAGAAAAAAGGTCCGTCACAAAAGGAGCTCATACTCTCTGTATAGACTTACCATTCTGTTTATGAGCAAGATAACATTTTAATGTTGAATGATGACAGAGGCCAGGCCTGGCCAGCAGACACACTAGGGAATTATGGAATGTGTCTGTGCATCTCTCTTTCCAGTGGAGATGCTTACACCAAACTCATATGACATCTGTTATTTTATTCTCTCAGAATAGCAGCATATACAGAATAACACCTTGCATGGTTAAGATGTCTTGTGCTGGGGAAAAGTACTATTAATTTTTAATCTACAGTTTGTGATGTATTTACCACAGAGAAGACAAGGTCAAAGAGCAGTACCTCATTCTGGGACCAGAGAGTGAGAGTGATGAATTTTGTGCTAATCATTAGATGTTAGGAAAAAAATAATCATTCCACAGTCTTGTACCAAGGTGTTAGAAGATATAAAACTCTTAGCCTTATCTGGAGATAAAAGGATTATTTTAGATACCTTCAGATTTAGAATTATAGAATCATAAACTATCCAAGTTGTAAGGGACCCACAAGGATTCTCAAGTCCAACTCCTGGGTCCCCAAAGGACCAACCCCCCACCTCCCCTCAAAAAAAAAAAAAATAATAATAATATCACGTGTCTGAGAACATTGTCCAAACAATTCTTGATTTCTGACATGCTCGGTGCCATGACCACTTCCCTGGAGAGCCTGTCCCAGTGCCTGACCACACTCTTGCTGAAGAACCTTCTAATATCCAGCCTGAATCTCCCCTGTTGCAGCTTCAGGCTGTTCCCTTGGGTCCTATCACCAGTCACCAGAGAGAGGAGATCGGTGCCTGCCTCTCCACTCCCCCTCATGAGGAAGTTGAAGATCTGTCCATAAGTTCTACACAAGCCCTTACAGGCTTTGACCTGGGTTCAATTTTCTCTGTGCAACCAGCTTTGATGTGCTCTCAGCCACTACCATCACTGAAAAGATCTGCTGTCTCAGCCTGTAATTGCTGGCATTTCCTGCACATCTAAGTTTTGGTAGGGGCACATCACTGCAGCTTGCTAAATGAGACACCAACCAACCAAAATAAATATATATATATACTGTCTGCATGATTATCAGCGCTCTAATCCAGGGAAGCTGACCAGTTTACCTACAGCCACCAAACAGATAGAAAAGATGAAAAATTAAGATGGATATTTGTGGGCTCCCACACCCTGGAGAAAGGTAGAATTAGGTATCAGTTTTCCTTTTCCTGCAAAATGTGTAGCATATGGCTGATTCATTAATCCCACTTCAGTACCTAGGATGTTCTGAACTCTTGTATATAGGGTATTCCAACTTCTGGGAACATAGGAGAGCTATAGATTTATAGGCATTTGCAAAAAATTTTCTATTTGGGTCTGATCATTTGTTATCCTGAATGTCAATGTATGGGATCTCTACGAAAGTCTGAAGATAAGAGAACCAGGAGACTTTGGCCCTCCTGGTACATGTACTGTAGCATGACCAATAAAGAATGCATCACAGTGTCTAGGAAGGCATCAGTGATGTACTATATTAACCTTTCTTCATGAGCAAAAACTGAAGATAAGCAAAAAGAATTGTGTTAGCTCTGATTTCCATGGTTCATGAAAAGCAAATGTGTTAGCTTGTCAGACCTCTAGCATGGCTTCCTGTTTGCAGATAGATGAATGAAGCCATGTCTGCCTTCTGTCATGAGTCTGGAGTCTGTAACACACCATGCAGGTCTGAAGGGTATGAATCACAGTAGCCCACAGCAAGTGAGTCATCCATCCAGGTCTTTACAAGCTACAAAATGATTTAACCCAATGTTGTCATATAGCACCTAATGATAGATTTTATACTGATCAATGTAAACTTTACTGCAAGCCTCTTTGCACTACTTCCAACTCATGACTGCGTAACAGTTTCATGCCATATGCAATCTGTTATCTGTTATTTTATGTCTGCCTGCCTGCTTTCTTAAACAAATCCACCTTGTCCAAACTGTGATGTATTAAATAATGAAAGGGTAATGTGTATATTAGAAAAGTGGTGTGGGGTACAAAGAAGAGGCAGGCTGAACATATTCTCCATCATAAATTTTGATATGGGCAAAGGAATCTAGAAGACTCTGAGACGATTCACATAGCTAATTTTCATTATACAGTACAACATAATTAATGACTTACAAAATTGTATTTTGCAGACACCAGCTAAGGCTTGTGCCTTCATGACTGGAATTAATGAAGATCTCACCCTTTACTCTGCTGAGCACATGAGCCATCCCCTGATTCTTCTGGGTAATTCTTTTTAATTGCTCATTTTAGGAAATCTGCAGCAGTACAGAAGTCACACTCATTCACTGCCACTAGCTATAACGAGTGCAAAATTCTAGTATAGGTCAAAAGTCTAGCATTCTGTGAGTTAACAAGAAATTGAAATACAACCATGGACATATGAAAATATCAATAGTTATTTAAACTAATAAAGTCATAATTAAAAGTGTAATTCTGTAACCAGCCTTCTAATATCCCTGGTTTTTGAAGAATACAAAGAGCCTGCAGCATGTGAAAAAGGCACCAGGGAGTTATGTAATCAAGGATGTTTGATTTATTATTTCTATATGTATAATTATTTTATTTTTTCCAGTAGTCCTACATTATTTTTTTTACAGGCAGTTTTACATGTATAATTCTGATGCTTTTAGAACGAATGTAACTTTTCATCATAGAATGGTAGAATCTTATAATATCTTGGGTTGGAAGGGAACAAAGATCATTTATTTCCCCTACATGGTCAAGGATGCCACCCACTAGATCAAGTTGCTCAAAGCCCCATCCAGCCTGTCCGTGAACACTTCCAGGGATGGGGCATCCACAACTTCACTGGGCAACCTGTTCCAGTTCCTCACCACCCTCAGAATAAAGAACTTCCTCCTAACAACTGATCTAAATCTCACCTCTTTATTTAAAACTGTTCCCCCTTTTTGTACCTACCTGCTCATATAAAAAGTCACTCCCATCTTTTTTATAAGAACCCTTTCAGTAGTGAAGGTTCTCCTCAGAACCTTCTCATCTCTAGGCTGAACACCCCCAGCGATCTCACCTTTTTTCATAGGAGAGTTGCTCCAGCCCTCTGATCATCTTCATGGTCCTCTTCTGGACCTACTCCAACAGATACACATCTTTCTTAGGCTGGGGGACCCAGATCTGGATACAGCACTCCAAGTGAGGCCTCATGAGGGAGGAGCATAGGAGGACAATCAATTCTCTCAGCCTTCTGAACATGTCTCTATTGATGCAGCCTATAGTTGGCCTTCTGGGCTGCAAACATGCACTGGGATTGATCCAGGTGCAGCACCTTGCACTTAGATTGTTGAACCTCATTAGGTTCATGTGGGCCTACTTCTTAAGCTTCTCCAGGTCCCTTTGAATGGCATCCTTCCTTCTGCATCACTCAGCTTGGGGTCATCTGCAAACTTGCTGAGGGTGCAGTCAATCACATTGAAAAAGATATTAAACAGCACTGGTCCCAGGACAGATCTCTGAAGGACACCAACCCCCACCTGAACATGGAGCCATAGGCTGCAACTCTCTGGCTGTGGCCATGCAGCCAATCCCTTATCCACTGAATGGTCCACCCTGCAGATCCATCTTTCTCCAATTTAGAGGTAAGGATGTTATGTGGGATCATACCAAATGCTTTACAAAAGTCCAGGTAGATTATGTCAGTCAGTCTTCCCTTGCCAACTGATACAGTCATTCCATCATGAAAGGCCACCAGATTAACAGGAAATATTACCAGGAATATGTTGTTTTTATCAAAAGCAAACAAGAATCTGAAAATTCAGTCACTATTAAATTACTAAGCAGTACCTTTATATTTTTAATTAAAAATATCATAATGATGCAAAACCAAAAGTTAGGATTTATTGTCCTGATTGGGTTTCACAAGAATTACACATATATTTGAAAAAAAAATAAAGATAAAAAAAATAGAGAAAATCTGAGCCACTAACCCCCAAAGGTAAAAAAGTCAATATCACTTCTTGAATGACAATTTTTTATTGTTTGTTAGAAGATTGTGAGTTTAAAACTTTTAAACTTTAAAACCAGTTTATTGCTATCCATTTAATGGTATTAATAATAGATTTTAAGTTACTTCCTTGGTCTTGAAATTATTAGGAATTAGCTTTCCCAGAATTAAGCAAGATGTGTGTATCTCTGTATCTGTTTATTTTATATTATAATTAGAAAACCAAACATCTATGGCATATAATCCACAGCAGAAACTGCACTAAGTAGGTAAATTCAACCACTCATTGAAATTATATCTCTAAATAATTGTTAAAACAGTAAAAAAATTGAACTGTAGTTTAGAATCAATAAGAATTTGACAGTTTCACTTTTTATTATGTACTTGTACTTTTAAGGCAGTACCTTATTAATCATTTTGGCTTCCAGAGTGTAGAACACTGAATACATTTTTTTATTATAGCTTACAATTCCTCATATTTTCTTTGGAAAAGAAAAATCGTCATGGAGTTCTAATAAGAGGGATTTCCTCGGAGTGAAGAGGAAGCTGTGGAAAGTCTATAGTGCAAGTGCACAAATTAGAAGAGCTGGTCTTGGGATAAACAAAACTCAACTCAATCTTTCTACAACCTTGAAAAGACTTTTTCCTTCTCCAAAGTAACATACTTCACAAACATTACAATTGTGTTCTTTTCCAAAGCTGATTTAATCTGAACCTTTGACTTGCCATTATTATTTAATTTCAAATACACCCCTCTCTGTCCTTAGTCTGTTCTTATTTCTTTTCATAACATTTAGCTCACTAGGACTCTGGCGTTGAAGTCATACTTGTTCCATAATGTGCCACCTCTTCAGAGATGGTCATTCCTTCCTTTGGGATTTTTTTTCCCTTTTTTTTTTTTTTTTTTTTTTTGCTAAACTTTTTCACAAAAGTGTAGATACCAATGCAAAAGAAAAATTACTGTTATTTAACTCCAATGTTGTTTCTGATGCCATGAGCAATATACTGATTCCCTAGCCCATGCCACAAAGCAATAGAGCTGTAAGCATTTGAAATTTTAACCCAGCTCAGTCGTGATAATAATTCAGTCATGTTGAAACATTTGTTTGAAAGTACAGTATTTCCTTGAATACATAATTCAATAAATGTATCAAAAGTTAATGATTCAGGTCAAAATAGGTTCAAACATTTTTAGACTTTGATAATATAATGGTAAATTCAGTGATACAAAACCTAAATAGTGATATTTTGTCATTTTAATTATTATATTCTGTTTTTCTCAAAATTCCTTACATCGCATATTCACATATCAGAGAGCCACCTGCAATAAGACACATTTCTAGTCCACAGTAACTCCTGCTTTAATTTGCTCTGTGCTTCCCAAATCTGAGCCAACATAGACATTCATCTGACTCTCCACTTGTTAGCCACTTGTGTTGTTAGGAAATGTTTTATTTAGAGGAAAAATATAATAATAAAAAAGTTGTTTTCAGTTAAATCTGTTGCTGTAGAATACAAATAAGACAGTTTTATTATCTTTAGTACCATATAAGCATAACTGCTACTGATTTTTCTAATTTGCATGTCATTGCTATTCTACTTTATGCTTTCATTTTGGAATGCAATATTTCAGGCAACGAGAACAATCTGCATCATTTAAGTTTCCACGATGCCAAAGGCACATTTCAGAGTTGTGCTTGGTGATTGTCTTTATTTGACCCTGCATTGATCAGAAAAGTAAAGGATTTTATGGAATGAAGTAGAAAATACAAAACAGAATGAAAGCACTTCTAAAGAATAGGATTTTCTTTGTATTGTCCTATTTAATTGGATTTCTCCAGATAGCAAAGGAAAAATTCGATTTCAGCAGACTTAGTTTTGGCATCTGCGTCATTGCAGTCCTTTAGAAAGCTCAAGTAACTGTTGTTACTCAAGTAACAACAAAACTACTGATATAATCCATATGTTCAAGTGCACATCATTTTATTCCTAAACCTACTCCCTCCTTGTCAGCATTTTCAAATTCTTATTAATGAAAACTTCAGAAGAAACACAATTCAGAAGTTAAAGAAAAATATATATTAATAGTAGAGCTTATGTTTAAGCTTATGATATGATTGTCTTTTAGATCTGTTTTTCCTCTGCTCTTTATCATGCTAGACTATACATTCAGGTTTTGACAGATGGAGGAACGTATATGGCAAATAACAATAATAATAATAATAACAACAACAACAACTAGATTTGGAATCATCAGAAGTAACAGTAAATAAGAAAAATAACAAGTCAAAATTCCAAGTCTTGTAAACTCACAAAAACTGACTGGGAACAGAGATCAAAATTCCAAAATTCTGCCAAAGTCCTTCTAAGAGCTGATTTGTCATGGGGGTCATTTTTTTTTCCTTTGTTTTGGTGTGGTTTCATTTGCTTTTGTTTGGTTTGGTTTTAATGGATCTGATTTCCTGATGTGGAAAGAAGATTCCTTCTCTTTTCAGTAATGTGAGCTTTTCACAAATATTCTTTACTTTTTAGAGATATTTTCAAATGTTCCTCCATACGATGAATACTTCTAAGCCACATGAGTTTTCACTGAGAGAAGGAAGGGGTGAAAACTAAAAAATGCCACGGGGGAAAAAAAAAAAAAAAAAAAAAAAAAAAAAAAAAAGAGAGAGAATAATTGGAGTACCTGTGCATGCACACTTTTTTTTCTTTTTTTTTTCTTTTTTTTTTTCTGTACAAAACTAACTGAAAAGACGAAGTGGAACACAGACTGCTTGCTAATGATCATCAGGTGGACCAATGAAACTCTCTAATGTCCTTCAAAAACACAAAGTTTAAGTTAAGAATTGGAAATGAAAATTATAGCCAACAAAATTCAAATTTGAGTGTCAAAGTCTTGTTGCCTCTCTAATGTCTGATTCCATCACCATTCTTTTTTAAGGTCATCTTTTCCTTTTCCCTAATCACTGAAACTTTGTCACTACCTTTCCTCATGCTCAAACCAATTTCTGATTTTAGCTGACAAAAACACATATAAGAAGGCCTCCCCCAACATTGGTTATTCTTCCCCCCATATTATTGGCTGTAGAGAAATAGACTCAGAAATCAAACACTTAATTCGTATCTAACTTTTCATATTGACACTGTATTTGTTAACTTGACATGAAATTTATTTTTTTTTTCAGAGTATAGGCTTAATACAAATGCCTCCAGCAAACATCTTACTGAAGCAACTTCCCATGTAGCATCATGGTTGTGCCAATGCAAATGTATTTAGACCAAGCATAAATTAAAAGACCAAATAATTTATTTATTTATTGTCTTTGAGAGAATTGTACTGGGTCTGGCTGGTATGGACATAACCTTCCTGCAGCAACACATACAATGCTGCATTCTGCACTTGTAGCTAGAACAGCACTGGTACACACCAGCATCTTGTCTACTGCTGAGCAATCCTGGCACAACATCAGGACTCCCTCCAAACTACCAAGAGCCAGCAGGATGTGTGTGGGCAAGTGATGGGGAGGGGACATCACCAGGGCAGCTGACCGAAACCAACCAAAGGGATATTCCATACCATATGATGTCACACTCAACAAAAAAAAGGTGAAAAAGAGAAACAAGAGCAGTGGGCTCTCGTTATGAAAATGTCTGTCCTCCTGAACAATGGCTACACGCATTGAGACCCTTTACGAGGGACAGGGTCAAGCATCATGCATGGATGGGAAGTAGAGAGTAATCTATTTCCTCTCTCTCTGTGCTTCCACACAGCCTTTGCTTGTTTGTTTGTTTTTCCCCTCTTCCTTTTCTTTTTAGTTAAATTATTTAATTTTCTCTTAATAACAATTTTACCTTAATTAAATTATCCTTATTCTCAACCTGTGAGTTGTTTTTTTCTTTCTTCTTCTCCTCTTCTGAGCAGAGGGAGTGAGAAAGTGGTTGTGGTAGAGTTCAGCTGCCTAGCAAGTTAAAACCACCACAAGAAGAATTTGATTTAATGTTTGTCTGATATCAGAGTTATCTCTACATGAGTTTGCAAAGAGGTGCACACAAGCCACAAGAACACTAGGGCATGTTGGAAATGAATTAGCCATATCTTCCTGTGCAAAACTTTTCAAAGCTGAGTGTGATCACTTCCATGAAGACCAAAATCATATTCTTCAAATTCACAAACTGATAGCTGTTATTAATATTTCATTCACTCATAGGTTTTCAAAAGAAACTATCTCATAAGTCATGAATATGAGGAAAGTGGAGATAAGACTGACAGCCCAACCTTAGCTCTACCTGCTTTAAAAGCTTGCTATCTCAACTGGATTCATGGTATTTGTGTTCTTACTGCCAGACTACATACAACATATCATCAGAACAGTCCATAAAACGTGATTATAATACTTACTTTACATATTCCATAATGTGCCCTTTTTACCTTAAGATATTAGAAATCTTTAAAAAAATAAATAAATAAAAAATAAAAATATTGCCCAAACATTGGCTTTTTTGTTTCACTACAGAACTTTCTGTTCAACAAGATTATATCAAAGGGGAAGGAAATGTGATAGAAAAATTCAGAACCTTCAGCAAATATAGCTAATTTTATAACTTTTTTTTTCCTGTGTTTGGAGTTGGAGCAGAGGTTACAGGAATTACAATAGTTCTCTTGAGAAACAGAATTTATGAGGAAGAAGATCTTGATAGAACAATTTATTTCATTTCTCTTTTTTTTCCCCCCAGAGTAAAAACAATGTGCATTGACACATTCACAATAATTTAGATCAGACTCCCTGTTAGAACAAAGCACAACTCCCTTTGTAGCTACTCTGCACCCTTTAAAAAAAACTTCTTGACTGTGATCAGCAACAAGAAAGTTCAGAATATCTGTGGTCTCTAAAACAACTAACATTAAGGATGTTTTCACTGCTAGGATTATAAAGTAAGTCCAAGTATATTTTCCACTTATTTTCCATATGCTTAGGGCTGAGAAAAGTTAAGCCAAAGCCTAATGAAATTTCTCCCCCAAGTAACTTCCTTTACTGTTTTGAATAGCTCAAGTGCCAAGCTGTAAGTCATTCACCAATAAAGTTCTAGTAGAAATGGCTGAGCAGAATTTGAAAGGATACATCAGAACAAAATACTCTGTAGAACCAAGAATATTTACACAAAGCTCCACTCTGTAATGAAAAAAAAAAAAAAAAAAAAAAATTTCCTCCATGGATTGTACAACACTGGAAAGTGCAGCACTGTGGGTCCATACAGTTGCAAATTCCCAGGACTTCCATATTCCCCAGCACTGGGAGAAAAACCCACCTGAGAACTGTAACACTAGCAATGTCTGCTCTTACATTGTCATAAATTTCCCATCATAAATTTCCCATCTTTCTTGCATTTCCTAAGAAATATAACAATGATATATCACCCTGAGTTCTTCTAATTGAAGTTTAGAATTTCTGTTTTAAGGATTTTTTTTTAGAAATGTGATGTATTTCAAGGTAATTTTGTTTGTTTGCTTGCTTTTTTATGCCTCAGAAATATGATTTCAGCCTAGAAATCTCTAATGTTCTAAACTGACATATTGTCCATCTTGCTTGTCAGTTTGACTTCTTGAAATACACCTTGAAATTTATTTATTTTTTTCTGTATCTTTAAAAGTAACTTAAACTTACCAGGTCAACAGCTTGGGAAACAGAAAACTGTATTTTCTGTATAAATTCTGCAAAACTATCCCAAACGTTTCCTGTTTGATAATGCATCAGCTACAAAATTTGAGATAATTTTTTTTTTTTTCTGCAAAGAAGTCTGATCTTTTTTTTTTTTTTTTTTTTTTTTTTTTGTGAAGACCTCATGGAAAAGGCCTCAATGGTTACGGAAATGAAAGAAGATTAACTCATGAAGTCAGATAGATTTGGAGATTTTACCTTCTATAATTATTTTTAACAAAACTTTGTCATTTACTTTGTAACCCCAGATTAATATAATATTGATTCGATATTTGTATTTGTGAATAAATATGCATTTAATGTTTTCCTTTATTTGCAATGCTAAAGTTCAGGATCTGAGTTTAGTAGGCTCAGACTAGCTCACACAACAGAAATATGGGTCCAGACTGGCCGGATGCTTGAAGCAACCACCATCTTTTCTTTGAAGTCAGCTGCTCCACTCCAAGGGTTTAGAAAATAGATTTTGTTAGAGAACAAAGAAAGCAAATAACTTCTAAAACTGATACATTCTGCTCCTTGGAGTATGACTGTCACAGCTTGTGCTGGTGTTTCTCTGATTTCCCCTTTACACTGCAGAACTGTTGCTCTCTTGGTTCAATGTATTTTGTGGTTGCAAACACAAATGCAGCATCCCTTTGTTGCTAGAGTGCACCCAGCTGCACAAGGGAAACAAGAGCTTCCCTCCCTACCACCCACCCATTGCCTTCAACACAACAACATTTTCAGGAAAAAAAGCATGAAGGAATGGGTTGGTCATGGGAGGACAGTGCCTTTCTTCCAACATGAAGCTTTCTGTTGCTAAATAACATTTTCACTGCTAATAAATTTTCGCTTTTCAATACACAAATGCATTAAATCTGTAATTCATTTGGTAACTAGCAACTAATACTTTTGATAAAGTTCCTGATTTACTAAATCATACTTATTATTAAAACTCTAATAATTATATTTAATCATTATAAATATAATTATAAATTATTATATTTCTTCACTGAACATTTACTTTCTATTTCCATCAATTTATAGTTGTCTTTTGTTTTGACTGTTCTGCATCCTGCTGAGCAAAACACAGAAAACACCTCAATTCTTAACATACACTTTCCTTGCTAGCAGTGCAACATATTAAGAAAAAAAGGAATTTTGCAATAATAAATGCTTAAATGTCAGTAGTCTGAACAACTAAAAGAGTCCCCAAAGTATGAGAAACCTCACAGACAAAATTGTCTGCACTCTGCTCTCCTTTCTTTCCAAGAACCTCTAGTTTGGAAATGCTTGCTGATTCTTATTGCAGCATTGCATAAGCATGGGGATAATATATGAAAAAAAAAGGGCTATGTTTGGAAAATTCAAACACTTAAAATATTTAAATTGCTTTTTCTCTTAGAAGATTGCAAATTTTGTGATGCTACTTATCTTCCTACATGTAAATTGTTACTAAGGAATTACTAGGAAGTAAAAACGATATAGGTACTCAAAACTGGAGGTTAAATATGATTCAATACATACTTGACAGCTCTGTCTATGCTTCAAGCTAGCTTTGATCCAGATCTCATTGGGAGGTTGCAGCACTTGGCCATGCTGATATTAATAACCTCTGTCTATTAGGTGGTCATATTAGCATGGGCATAATTCTATTTCAGCGCTTGATCTTGTGGCTCCTAGACATGACCTAGCCCATGCTGTTGTCATTCAGAACACAAAAGGGCTCTCTGAGGTTGTCTATCTGCCTTCAACCCTTTGTGTCTTTTCCTGAGACTGGCCTTCACACATGAAACAATTTACCCAAGGCTGCACAATTAACTAGCAACTCAGTTTGCATCAGGTCAGAAGAAGCCTCATTTTCTTTCTGATGTTGCAGTCATCAGATACTTTCCATAAAGTTTCTGATTCAGTTCTGCAACAAAAGGGAAATTTCAATGCACAAAATACAGTTGTAAAGTGAGGTTTGTGTATTTGACTATTAACGTTAATGGTTATTTCATGATTACCTGTTTGTTATGTAATTCTCTGAGATTGCTACAAGGGAAAATAAAGAATACAACAATTTTTAAAATATGACCCTTAATTGTTTTGGATTTTACCTTAAAAGCATCAGGAAGTATGGATACAGGATTACGGCCTCAGTGATGCAGAGCTCTCTTCTGCCTGAAATTGTTTCTCACAGGTGTTTAATAACATTAAGCTTCTTATCAATTTCCCATTAGTGCCTCTTCAGCAGTTAAAGTGGTGAGATTAACTGTCCCTCCTGAGCAACTTCACTAACACACTACTGTGACTTTATGATGAGGTCTACCAGGAGAGACATATGATTTGAACTCAGCAGAGCCATATGCTGGTGCATCTTAGAGCTCTGGGGCTTCCTTAAGTCACTGAAAGTGGAGTGAGGAAAAGCCTATAGTTGTTACTGACAGTCAGCAATGTCATTACTTGAACTTCACCTTTCAGAAATCTCTTTCTTTTTCAAAGCTATCTAGGCAGCCTCTGCCTTCAGGATTTTTCCTTTCTTTATCTTAAACTCTGATTGATTTGTCAGTCTCATCCTCCTCTCAACTAATTTGAAACCACTCCAGATAAGATTAATACTAAAAGGAAAGTGTGTCATAGGTGGAAAAACTTGGACATTAATCTAGACAATAAATTCAGAACATAGAAAACTATCCTTGGCACCTCCTTCTTATTTTGGAAAATAATGGCCTTACCTATGACTGTTTCTGATCCCCTAATTTATTTCTAAAATACAAGATACAATTTGAAGTTCTTTGCTGCTTGCAGGTTGCAATGTATGCTGCAGAAGTCTCCTAACACTCTCCAATCTCCCCAAGCTTCCTTTCTTCTTGGTTGAAAACCAAGGTATACAGGGGAGAAGATGAAGGTTTTCTTAGCTACTCAATCTCTCAACAAGTGGGAACCAAGATCCCTGGGTACCACAGAGTCCATCTTCTACATTTTCATTGAAATCTTAAAGAATATGCTGGTGGATGTGGTTAGACAAATTAAAAAAGTATATTAAATGTATCAGATTCACTGCACCTGCATTAAATTTTCAATCATAAATTATTGCAGCTGTAAATTTAAATTATAAGAAGATAACCTTAACATGGTTCTCATAAATAAGGGATTTTAACCACAAAATGGCAGTTAACTGGTCAAACAGTTGTCTTATAGAAATGACTGATGATCTATCAGTACAGCTTACAAAAAAAAGCAAGCAGTTTCTCTCTGAAACAACGTGAGAAAGATTATGAAAAAACTTTTTGTTGAACCTAGATTGAATCAGACCTCATGTAGAGGACAGCATTCAGTTTTAGACACTGAGTTTTAAAAGAGAAGGGAAAAGTAAGGAGCATGTAGTGATCACTGTGGGCAATCAAATAAAAAGCTCTAAAACAGAAGTGTGGTTGTGACATACACGTGTTAAAAACAGAATGCTTCTGAAAACGTGGCCAAATGAGCTGCTTTTCTGTTTTTGAAAGCAGCAATGATTTTTCATTTGGATACTATGAAAAACTAATCTGACCAATATAAAAGATTGTTTGGATTAAATATATACACTAAACTTGGTCACCCCTAACAGCATTAGTATTACCACTACATGTTGTAGGCACTGGAGATTTAAAATATGGAGTAGAAAAACAGTAGGAGACAAATGAGAAAATTATGAAAGAAATAATCACAAGTAGAACAGCAAATAAAAATGGAAACATACTTTAAAGACCATTTGTTAATATGCTTTTTTTCCTTCATCTGTAAAAATAGCAGGGAATGTAAGTTATAAATTAAGTAGACTTGGGAGCTGTTTTCACACAGTGTGTGCGCTTTACAGCATGACATATAGATGAAAAACAAATCGATTCCTTTGCAGCAAAGCACTAGATTGCAAATAGTAAGATGATCTCTCAAAAAAAAAAAAAAAAAAAAAAATCAAAATTTGTATCTGCATGGTAATAAATGTGTTAAGCCCTCAGGGAAAAAATAAAAATAAATAAACAAATAAATTAAGAGGAGGGGGTGGCTGGGAGAGGGAGGGAAACAGAAACTACTGAAAAGCAGGTTCTGTCTCCGTATCAATGTTGGGACTGGTGCTATTTAATGTCTTTGTCAGAGACATGGACAGTGAGATCGAGTGAACCCTCAGCAATTTCCCAGTGACACCAAGCTGTGTGGTGTGGTCAGCATGTTGCCATCCAGAAGAGATGCCATCCAGAGGGACCTGGACAGGCTTGAGAGGTGGGCCTATGCAATCCTCCTGAGGTTTGAGAGCAAGGTCTCAGTCACCTGGGCTGGGACAACCCCAAGCACAAATACAGGTTGGGTGGAGAATGGATTGAGAGAAGCTCTGAGGAGAAGGACCAGGGGGTGTTGGTTGATGAGAAACTTGACATAAGCCAGCAATGTATACTTGTAGGCCAGAATGCCAACCATATCCTGGGCTGTATCAGAAGAAGTGTGACCAAAAGATTGAGGGAGGTGATTCTCCCCCTCTACTCTGCTCCTGTGAGACCCCTCCTAGAGTACTGCATTCAGCTCTGAGGCCCCCAGCACAAGAAAGATGTGGACCTGTTGTCGGAAAGGGAAACGGACCGGAGTAACAATGCAACCTCGATGCGAGTATAATCGTCCTCCTTTATTGCAGGTTCTCACAGAGTATATATAGGCAACTAACTACAGCATGCGCTGATAACAACTTATAATTGGTCTAGCTTCTCCATGCATTTGTCTCTAGCTTGTTTCCTCATTGTCTCTAATACAAGGACGTGGGAAACATCACAAAGCCACCTGCAAATTCCTTTCCCACAATTCCCCCTTTTTATTTGCAATCAACCAAATGCTTTCTATATATTTTTCTATCAAGCACTGCAAACATTACAATAAGCAACATGGTGAAAATCATATACAAATTATGATTGTAAAGTAGCGTGCCTACTAGAATCTACATCAATCAACAAGTCACTAAGCACTAGGGATGCTACTTCTTACTCACACAGCATGGACCTATTAGAACGATTCTAGAGGAGGGTGACAAGAATGATCAGAGGGCAGGAGCACCTCTTGTGTAGAGAGAAGCTTCATGAATGTTCAGCCTAGAGAAGAGAAGGTTCAGGGGAGACACATTTGAATACTAGGGGACAGCTTCTTAAAGCATATTCTGAACATCTAAATTCTTCTGAAAATCTGCCCCTTTCTACCTACTTTTAAATGCAGTCCTGATAGCTTCTCCCATTTAGCATGGAATAGTAGCAAGTCCATAAGTACTCTTGGAATTGCTTGTCCTGAGAAAAATGAGAAAGTAGTGAGAGAGACTGGGTACATTCAGCACAGGTAGTACAGAAAAAAAAAAAAAAAAAAAAAAAATCAGCTGTGCCTGATCCGTAGCTTGGACAAACTACAGCTACACTAACTGGTAAATAGTGCTTTAAATAAAAACTCCTTTGGAGAGACCAACTGCTATGCAAAATATCCAGACTGACACATCCACTCTCCTGAATAGTCCCTTGATTAAAGTAATCCTTAGATAGTATGCCTTTACTGACACTTAAATGTATTCTCCTGCATGTCACATGCAGAAGGCTGAAGAACATAAACACCACTGTAAAGCTGCCCTTTACTCATTCCCAATAGCAGAATATTGTTGGGAAACAGTAAAAACAATGTGGTAAAGAGCCATTTTGACACTCCTTTTGATACTGAGATCTGCATCACTGAACAAAATGCAGATGCAGTGCTGAACCTAAGGCAAAGGGATGAGCATTACAGCATAGTGATGATAGGTAGTTTTTCTTCATATTTGATAGGAGTAACATATTAGAAGTTCAGAAGAGTGAAATTTATTATACCTGACAGTTCACCTCTTTGCCTTTTGACTTTGTGAGTTATAGTGGTGATGCAATCACCAGAAGTCATAGGAAAGTATGTTAACCGTGGGCAATGAGTGAGAAAACTGGGGGAGGAGAAGGTGGTCCTAATGAATAGGTTTTAGGCTGACTATATTACAGTCACATGTCAGTTTTGAAGTCAGACCTTCAGTTCTAAAGTGCATTATGTGTGAAGTGCATTTTTGTGAAGTGTACAGACTCAAGTGGTGTCAAAGCTGGACATACAAAGTACTATCAGCAGTGGTGTTCTCTGTGTTGTCATGTACAGTCCACTTTCCCACTGTATGGTCATACAAATGACCTTGCTATAAATGGCAAAAAGAGCAGCCAGCTGTCCAGTGTTTGACAACGCTGCTTGGCACAACTTCTTTCTATGAGGAGTGGAGAAGAGACAGAAATGAGGACTGTTCCTTTTCTTTTTGCCTTTTTACAAAACCAGTAGCACCCCACACGATAGCAAAATCCTGGGTGATGCTGAGATAACAATTATATGATGTCAACTGGTATCTACAAGTCTGGGTTGGAAGTAGATGATCCCTTCCAACCCAAACCATTCTATGATTCTATGAATCTCAGGAAAAGACTGAGGAAAGGGGTAGTTCTGTAAGCTCAGTGTATGTGGAGCAAAAGCCCTGCTGATGTGAAATTGAAAAAGTTTTGCACATGCATCAGAGGTAACCTTTTTCCACACTGTTTAGCAGAGATTTACCTGACCCCAGATATTCCTGCTGTATCTGCCTGACCCATGATCCCATCCACTGCCTGCAGACCCTCTCATAGGTGTGTTTTTCCTTGACACAAGGACCACTCCTAAAGTACTTCTCCAAAGCACAACTTCTCCCTTAGCTTTGTAAAGGAGGGAAGTTAGGGTTAGGGTTATACTTAGAGTTAGATCTGAAAGCTTCCTTCCTAGGCACATTCTGTCTGTCTCAGACCTCCTCTGTCAAGGCCATGTGTTCTGGCTGACTGGCAATCTGCTGCATAGAGATGGTTTAAGCTGATTTGTTCCCTGTTAAAGAAACACTGGTGCAAGATCCTTTACAAACATTCGTAGGCATAAGAGCAGTTGTTGTTCTTAGACTCAGTCAGTCCTACATCTTTCATGTTGAAAAGCTTCATGCTGAGAAGGGTAATGGGAAAAGGAGGCCACATGAGATCTGAGGGAGTGTGTGGCAGTGTTGTTACAGAAGTGGTACCATACAAACTGTCATCTTCCTTACCTACTGGGAGCACGTGAAAGCAGTTCTCATTAAGTTCTGAAGTACCTCTGGATATTTAAACTGACCTATTTGTCTTTACAAAAAGGTCATTCTGTCTTACTGCTGCTAGTGCCAGTTAATTGAGATGTGAATGCTGTGCCTGTGCTGAACCCACCATAATCATCTCAAGAGGGGCACTCAGCAGTCATAACTTTATAACAACATCTGGCCATTCTCCCTGTCAACCTGTACATCAGATTTCAAATCATTATATCTGGGAGGAAATGCATCCTGAGATGCCATCTGAGAGGAACTGGAAGCACCAAAAGCAGAAACAAAACTACCATTTCAGTTTCTTGAAACTCACAGTCCCTGTTAATAACTGTGTTGAGATAAAACTGCTGTTATTTCTTAAATGCCTGTACCAATAAACACCAATCAAAGTACAGCATTTAGCAGCCACGACAAAGCAGAGAGTTAGCATGAAATAAAAATAAAAATAAAAAATAATAATAAAAAAAGGATCAGGTAGTTGGAAAAGCACTAGGGTGAACACCAATTTATAGCCACTAGCAACAGTGAACAAGTTTGTTAGCGTCAGGTGCCCTAACCTGATGTCTAAATAATTTTATTACTAAACCATTATTTAGTAACTTCATCAGGAACTGCATCAAATACAATACTGTATTTAAAAGAGCCTGTCATTCAAACTGACTTTTAAAGGGAATGGAATAGTTTCTGCTATACCAAATGTTATATTTTAACACCTAAAGCAGAAGAGCTTAAATGCTTTAGACTTTTAAATTATTATTATTTCCACCTGTAAGGAAATTATATTTTCTCCTGTGATACAGGGCAATAATGTTGAAATTAAAGTTTTGCAGACTTAACCGCTACAGGTAAACATTCTTTCAAGAAAATACTTATAAACAGCTTGATGATAAATCACATACATATTTTTTTCCTGTACAAAATTGTAATGCAATTTCAAGAAAAATGAGTAGACTGTAGTTTGAAAGGATATGAATTAGACAAAGCAGTTTAGAAGTACACATTGTTCTGTATGTTTTCTACATAGCTGTATACCTTCCTTAGAAGTATTGGAACTTTGCATTTCAACTGATGTGTGAAAAATTGGGGCTTTTTCTTCTCTCATATAAGGATATAGGAAAGGGCAGGAACCAGGTTAATTCTGCTCACTTTCCATATTGTAGACCTCACAGCAGGCCTTAAAATGTACCATCTTGTAATGTAAATTAGTTATCATAACTTCAAACATGGCTGCTGTAGAGCTAACAGAATTTTGTTACAATTTTTAATGCTTAAAACTCGTTTTACCAATATATAAACATTAAATATAATATACTTGTAAAAGTATAAGAAGAAAAAAGGTATAGTTATAATTTCATGGGAGAGCTGTAAATCACCCACATTTAATGAATCATTAGGAAGACTAACTCTGAATAATGGGGAAAAAGAAAAAAGAAGGAAAAAGAAAAGAAAAAGAAAAAAGAAAAAAAAAAAAAAAGGAAAACAGAGCTCATCAATTTTTGTTTATTTCCACCACAGTATGTCACACAAACAGCACTGTACTTTGTTCCATTTCTTTTCCTCTATGGTATATTATTCACTTTGCTAGTATATTTATCTTCAGTTTGGTCTTTTTTTTTTTGAAATGTGTTCACTTATGCTGTTGCATTAGAAGCAGGGCAGCATTATACATTGCCTATAAGAAGATGCAATTTGTCTTATTTAAATGCATTACATTGTGTTAACAGCTGACAGGGTTCAACAGGAAGAAAACTTAACTGTATCCCTTTATTATTATGTTAACATGCTGGACTTATTTATTTGCTTCCCACTAAATACTTGTCTAGTTCATTTTCAGATGAATTATTTTGTTGATACAACAAGTGTTTAGGCTCTGATGAATTCAAGCATGACGTATGACTTCGTTGATTTTAATTTTTAGTTCACATTTAAAATTAAACCAGAATTTGAGAACCAAATCCAAAAGTTAATGTGGATGGAAGTCAGGTACCGACATGCATAACTGCAATGCTAAAACTACCCCGCAAGTGCCTTCTACCTCTAGAGATACCAAAAACAAATAAGCTAGCTGTTTTGTTTGTTTACCCTGTAAAGCCTGTAGAACCACTCTGCAGTGCTTCTGCTTCTGGGCTTCTGCACAACCACCCCAGCTTAGATTGTTGCTGAGCAGCTCAATGCCTACTTGAAAGTAATTGTGTTTCCAGCCAGGTCTCCCAGAGGAAGGACATCTGACATGCCATGGTAGGTAGATATTCTGAAACATGCTGCCTGGGCACAACATCAGCTTTTCTATAAAACCTAGAGCTGCTTGTGGATTTTTCCTAAGGTCAAGAGGAAGTAGTGGTCTTTTTTTTTTTTTTTTTTTTTCACACCTGCACATCTTTTATTTAATTGCATACCCATGGTGCAGAGATGCATACTGAAGAGATGAATTTGCAAATTCATGACTAAGAGAAAAAGAAGAGACGTGCCATGAACCCGTCTGCTCTCTGCACTGTTTATGTGTGGTTTACAGTAATTTTTCCATATACCTGTAATATACATCAGTATCACAGCAGAAATGTCAAATTAGGTCTATTGCTTCCCAGAACTTTGTTCTGTATTAAAGCACTCTGAAACAGATTTTATAGGATGTAAAGGACTTCCTTTCTTCAGGATGAGACTTTTCTCCCCCTAGATTTCATGTCTGTCCTCAAAGTAGAAGACTCCTTCATCAAGCTCTGAAGAAGGAACTTAAATCTTAAAGAGGTCTAAAAAGTACTCTCTTGTTTTTAATGTTTCAATCTCATTTTACATTTCTTGTTTTTAATGTCAGTTTGTAGGAAGTTCTGTCCTGGTAAAATATAGTTTAACTGTCTGTTCTGAATAACTCCTATTCTGGATCCCACTTCCCATAAGCATTTAATAGGGTCTTAGGAGCGTAACAGATTCTTCATTGCCATTGTAGAGCAGTCCCTATGGGGGGGGGGGGGGCCCCCGACGGGGGGTGGTATTGTTGAGCTGGGTGCACTGAAGACCTATGCACCAGAGTACACAGACTCAAATACCTTAACTCTGTGCCAAAGACTGGGTAGGAATCCTGACCGAATATGGAGGGTGTGTCATTCTGAGTCACTTTTTTTTTTTTTTTTTTTTTTTTTTTGGGAAATAGGCAGGTATATTCTACATTGCTTAGGATGTCCAAGGATGAGCTGAGCTGCTTATGCCTCTCCGCTGACTAAAGAGACATCCTAAATTATTAGCTTAAATAAAGCAGTGAGATTTAGACAGGTTAGGTGAAGTGGTATGAGCTGAGCTCCTTTCTCAGATTTTGTTAGCAGCCACTGGACACCCAGCTGCAGACACAGAAGTTCCCATAGCATGGACATTGCTATGGCAAAGCCAAGAGACTGCAACAAAACAGACTTTCATATCTGCCTTGATGTGGGCCAGAGGTATTATATAGCCCTTCCTTGTACTGACTTGGTCAAAGTAGAGGAAGTGCCCTGGGGAAAGGACTATGCTCCAGTATGTCAGTATTCTAAATAAAGCCAAAACAAAATACTAAGTATTATCTCCCGATGGAAAAAAATAAAAAAATAAAAAATAAAAATTACTGATTTTGTATCCAAATACTGTAAATAGATTAGATAGAATAGCCTAGTCATGTTCAGAGCTATTTAACACTGAACTAATGAACTAACTTAGAGGTGCATGTTATTGTTGCTTTTATTAATTGTAATTAATTAATATAAATTTTTGGAACAGTCCTAACTTTGTATCCAGAATTATAATATAGTGAAATATATATAAAATATATATAATATATAATAATATATAAAATATATCAAATATATCAAAATGTGTATTTTACACCAAGAAATAATCAGATATTTCTCTGGAAAGTGTTACAGGAACTGCAACATTCTTTCTTTATTGTTAATTAACATTGTAGCTTCTACTTTGAAACTACTAGGAAAAAAATATTTTTAGTATCATCCAAAGCTTCCTGAAGACAATGGAAAATCTCTAAAAAGGCCAAAAAGGCTTTTTTAGTAGGCTAAAAAGCCTACTGAGTTCAGTAGGCTTTGGATCAAGTGCTTACTGTCCCCAGAAATGATTTATCTAGTCCATTCTCGTCTATTCATGATGTGAAGCAAGAGAGTTCCTCATTTTCCCTGAGACTATTTTAATTAACTAGCAAAAATGTTGTCACAAAACATATTATTATTATTATTATTATTATTATTTTACCTTTAAGATAAAAATACAAAGATCTGCTTGTTAAACATCTTGTGGTCAACTGATTAAAGATTGTGCATGCATGTGTATGGATACAGACATATATAGGCACTATTTTGTATCGTCTTTGTTGCTTATTATTCAGCAGCAAGGATACTGGTTAGGAGACTTTTAAAAGTATTTAACAAACAAGCAAATCTTTATATAATGCAACTCATTGATCAATTGTGTCACTGAAAAATACATTTATTCACATAACTTATAGTCCTGGTCTGGACATTTCTAAATTTAAAAAAAATAAAAAAATAAAAATAAAAACTAAAAAGTAGAAGAGCAGTTTAATGACTGTGAGTTTGGGGTTTCATGCAAAGTGCCAGGTTCTGCCATTTCAGGACAGGTTTCCCCCAGCAGTTCCTTGTTTCCTTTGGCTGTTGTTTTTTAAATTTAAATTTTTATTTTATTTTATTTTTTATTCAAAACCAGAATCAAGGATCTGTCAGGTGCTTGCAACGCAACCTTTCCAATAGCTAGATTTTCAAGCTGTGTGACTTTTTAAACAGCTCATACTGCCACTCAATTATTATTTATTCTCAGTAATTAAACTGGACACTTAATACTCATTACATTATTTACCAGGCTACTTATCAATATTCTAACAATATTCTAACAGTATTTAAAAGTTTTATTTACATCTTTCATACTGACAGCATTAGAGCAAAATATCCTCCATGCTTTTTGGTCCACACTGTAAAAAGCAGATTCATTAATTGAACATCTTTTAAAAGTAGTACCTTTCCTTGTCAGTAATGAAACTTCAGATGGTAGAGAGAGCAGAATTCTAAACATATTATTTGTTATACAGTAATGTTACTTTGTATATATGTATGTATGAGTGTAACTGCACATGTGCATATATATACAAATGTATTTTCTATCTACAGGCACATCATGGCTCCTTCCCTATGTGATAAATGATTAAGTCCCAAATAGGATTTTTGTGATTTATTAAGCGAATAGAGGCAAGCAAACAGCACTGGGTGCACCGGGAGTCTCTGCTCTACCAGGAGGCACACCTGTTACATCAGGTGGCTGATTTTTATGCTCCTAGACTAATACATATTCATCACTATTCCTAGAAAAGGCAGGGTTATTATAACTAGTTCCCGGAATCCAAACCCTCTCTGGACGCATGTGTATCAGTCTCTGGTGGTCTTTCTGGGGGTCTCTTGTGCTGAAGGCTCGTAGTCTTCCCCCCAGGCTTTGTCATTCGGTCGTCCTTCAACTCCCCCTTTCTCCTTATTTGGTGGATCTCTTTGCTGGTTATCAGAGGCTTGAGCAGCGTCCCATGCAAAAGTCAGCAGTTTCCTAAAAAAAACTCCTTGGTCCTCTTATCTCCCAGACTAGAGTCTCAATGTTCGCCCTTCAAACCCTCTATTTATGCAAATTGCTGGATCGTTCCTCTGCATGATACAAGAACTATGTACACTAATCACTCTGTTTTTCTTAAATAGGAGCTTATATTTCATCATGTGGCCCTAGCATTGTTCCATACTGACACGAATCAAATAAACACATTTCACACCTATTTTTCAGTCTGCTCCTTCTGAAAAGCTGTTTTGTTTTATTGTTTTTCAATGAATCTAAAAATACGTTTTTGTAGTGACTGCTTAGGATTGTACCTAAATGACTAGGGATTTAGATTCAGAATTCAATGCATTTGCTTAAAGACTAAACACAGTATATCCAGTCCCTTGAAACAATGGTCTGTAACAAAGCATAGCATTAAACTAGTCAGTTATATAAAACAGTACTGAATACACTTGGTGAGAATATCACATCTACTGTACAGCTATTTTGCTGCACCAGTTCATGTCACTTAGTCTTAGTGTTTTTCCTATTCCAAGGATTTGTTTGCAATATTTCATGTAAACACTCACTAGCAGTACAAAACCTCAGTTGTGAAAAAAAAAAAAAAAAAAAAAAAAAAAAAAAAAGGCAAACAAGGCAATGTGTAGTAGTAGAAAATACACCTGAGTTTGTTTTCTGACTCTCTTCTGGTCTATCCTTCTAGTGTGTTTCCGTGGCAAGGTTTTGGTAGTGGGGGGGCATTATGGTAGATTCTGTGAGAAGAATCCAGAAGCTCTCCCATATTAGGTAAGATTAGATGCTGGCCATAGCCAATCCAATAAGTTATGTTGTTTGCACCTCTGTGAGAGCATATTTAAGAAAGGGGAAAAAAATCTGCTGGGGAACAGCATCTGGGAGAGAGAGAAGAGTGAGAAACAGCCTAGCAGGTGCGAAGATCAGTGCAGAAGGAGGGGGAGGATGTGCTCCAGGTGCTGGAACAGCAATTCCCCTGAGGCCTGTGGTGGTGAGGCCCCTGGTGGAGCAGGCTGTCCCCCTGCAGCCCATGGGTCCCACACGGAGCAGATCTCCACACTGCAGCCCGTGGAGGAGCCCCCGCTGGAGCAGGTGGATGTGGCCTGGAGGAGGCTGCAGCCCATGGAGAGCCCCCGCAGGATCAGGCCCCAGTCTGGAACTGCAGCCTGTGGAGAGGAGCCCACGCAGGAGCAGGGGGTCTGGGGGGAGCTGCCGGGACCTCTGGGGAACCCATGCTGGAGCAGTTTGCTTCTGAGGGATGGACCCCATGGTATGCAGCCATGTGGGAGCAGTTCTTGGAAAGCTGCTGCCTGTGGGCAGTCCCTGCAGGATCAGCTGGGGAAGGACAGCATCCCATGAGAGGGACCCCATGGGGAGCAGGGGCAGAGAGTGATCATGAAGGAGCAGTAGAGACAAAGCATCAGGGACTGACTGCAGCCTCCATTACCTGTTCCCCTGCACCACTCAGAGGGAGGAGGTAGAAGAGGGTGGATGGGGGGAAGGTGGTTTTGGTTTCTTCTCTTTCTTTCTCATTTCTTTAGCTTGTTAGTAATAGACAATAAATTTATCTAATCTCCCTACATGGAATGTGTTTTGCCCATTGCAATAATTATTGCGTAATATCCCTGTCTTTATCTCAGCCCTTGAGCCCTTTTCAGGATATTTTCTCCCACTTTCCCTTTGAGGAGGGGGAGTCAGAGAGTGGCTGTGGTGGAGCTCAGCTGCCCACTGAAGTAAAGCCACCAAAGTCCTTAACTATAGAATCATAGAATATCCTGAGTTGGAAGGAACCCACAAGGATCACCAGCTCCAGCTCCTGGCTCCACAAGGGACCACCCCAAAAATGAGACCAGATTCTCAGTGTGAGAATATTGTCCATGCAATTCATGAAATCCAGCAGGCTTAGTGCTGTGACCATTTACCCGGGGTTCCAGTGCATTACTGTCCTCTTAGTAAAGATTCATTTCCTGATATCCAATCTGAACCTCCCCTGACACAGCTTCACGCCGTTCCCTAACTATGGTAATTTATGTAGCAGTCCACATTGACTACTAGTGTTGTTCATATTGTGCAACTGTGACAGTGTGTGATTATCTACAAAGTCAAACAACATGTTGTTAAAACAACTAGCAGTGATAAGTCCTAAAACCACCAAAATCTCCTCAAATGAGGTCCTAAATAAACCACTCTACCTTTCTGACAAAATGTAACATGAAAGTGATAATAAAGCATCAATACTTAACTATATGTCTCCAGACATCATAGATGGGGAAGTCCAGTTCTATGTATTTCCAAATTTTCTGCTGTTGATTAGTACTGACTGAGATTAGAAAGAGGTTAGAAAGACATTTGCCTAAAACTAGCACTTAGACAATGGCTTTAGCAAAGGGTTTCAGACCTCATTCAAACGCTGGCAATGATTATATACCTGCTTTAATGTGTATTAGAACCATCTATTGGGATATTTAAAAGTGTTCAGTTACGTTATTCTCCCTAAATACAAAGGACATTAAGCATCTAATTCTCTAAGATCTTATTTCAAAATATTTTAGTAAACCTCCAAGATATTTAAGTTATGCAATATGAGAAATGGAAGTAAAGTACTTTACCTACTCTATAGTTCTAAATGTCAACATCTAGCATGGGAATAATGGATACTTCTTAATATTTACCAAATGATTATGATCTGGGGAAATATTCCATGGTTGCGTCATGGCTAAGGAAGACTCAGTAGTGCTTCTTTTGTTATTCACACCAATGCTTTCAGACTCTTTTTGGTTAACAGAGTCTCTCATGAGATAAATATATATAACAGTAATTTTAATCTGTGGACCTGCCTTCATTCTGCCTAGTCAGGAGTTCCATTTAGAAAATCACCCTTACAGTTGGTTGCTCTGTGGCATTTGGGAGTAGTGGTTGACAGTCGGCTGAATATGAGCCAGCAGTATGCTCAGGTGGCCAAGAAGGCCAGCAGCATCCTGGCTTGCATAAGAAACAGCGTGGCCAGCAGGTCCAGGGAAGTGATTGTCCCCCTGTACTCGGCTCTGGTGAGGCCACACCTCGAGTACTGCGTTCAGTTTTGGGCCCCTCGCTACAAGAAGGACATGGAGGTGCTTGAGCGAGTCCAGAGAAGGGCTACGAAGCTGGTGAAGGGTCTGGAGAACAAGTCTTATGAGGAGCGGCTGAGGGAGCTGGGCTTGTTCAGCCTGGAGAAAAGGAGGCTCAGGGGCGACCTTATCACACTCTACAGGTACCTGAAAGGAGGCTGTAGCGAGGTGGGGGTTGGTCTATTCTCCCACGTGCCTGGTGACAGGACAAGGGGGAATGGGCTAAAGTTGCGCCAGGGGAGGTTTAGGTTGGATATTAGGAAGAACTTCTTTCCTGAACGGGTTGTTAGACACTGGAACGGGCTGCCCAGGGAAGTGGTTGAGTCACCATCCCTGGAGGTCTTTAAAAGACGTTTAGATGTAGAGCTTAGGGATATGGTTTAGTGGAAGATTTGTTAGCGTTAGGTCGCAGGTTGGACTCGGTGATCTTGGAGGTCTCTTCCAACCTAGACTATTCTGTGATTCTGTGATTTAGTGAGTTTATTTGAGAAATCAGTTTGTTTGCGTCTAGCATATATGCCAGTGTTCAGGCTTCCTTGTGAAGAAGGTAGAAACAAATAAAGGAGTTGCAAATGGTTAGAATTTGAGTAATTTGTATTTCTACCTGATTTGTTTATTATTATTATTTTTGCTATTGAGACAAAATGTCAGGAGTTTTGCTGATTTATTTATTTATTTATTATTTCAAATCCAATTTTGAGGAAGCTTTAATTCTGGACCCCAGAAACTCTGAAGACAAAGTATACAGCCATTCATTCATAGCTGTAAGGACATAACTACTTACTTGCCCCAAAAATTAATAGTTGTCTGAGCATATATGATGGTTGGATATGTCCTCTGAGTGACAATTATTCTGGAGTTTTCATTCCATCTCCTGCTTTGATACCTCTTAATATTTGATCCCATCATCCAAATTATTCTCAGATTAATTATGAGCATGTTTGGAGTAGCTCACAAATCCATATCAGAAGGCCCCAGTAACAATGATTTGGATAAATTCTAATATCTTTACTTTCTTGGTACAGCATATTAATTTGCAAGACTTTTCCATTATTTTCACTTGGACTTTTTGTGGAATTGAAATATGACCAATATTTTTTAAAGATCCCAGAAGATCCTGTTATATTACATTCATATCAAAATGATTTCAAGTGCAGCAGAACCATATAGTCACAAAGCCACAGGGATGCTAGTTGGAATGAACGTCTGGTGATCCCCTTGACCAACCTCCTGCTCAAAGCAAGAATGCTGCCATCACCAGATCAGCTGTTGTGGGTTTCTCTAACTTGGCCTTGAACAACTCAAAGGATAGAGATCACACCATCTCGCTGGGAAACCTGTCCCTGTGTTGCACCACCCTCCCAGCGACACAGCTTCTCCTAGACTGAAACTGGTCAAGCCTGTGGCTGCTACTTGTTTTATAGACTATCATCTTTGGTTCCATTCCCTTTGAATAGACGTGTGGAGCTATTAAACTGCACCCTTTAGCCTCTGTCACCAGACTGAGAATGCCTCAGCATCACACAGGACACGTCCGAGGTTGCAGATATCTCCATCCACAGTCCTTCTGGGACTGGGTGCTTAAACTGGACACATTAAACTAATAGCAACTTCATTAGTACTGAGAAGGTAGATTTTTTTTTATTATTTTTTAATCAAATGGCCATGAACCTTGTAAGGTAAGCTTTTGTTGCATATTCATTTGATTCATAGTCAAACTAGACCAACTTGCTAGCTATTGTCAAGGTGGCTGAGGCATACGTTATCCACTTCTGTGAACAACTTTGAAATGTATCAGTCTTTATTTTTAATTGTTCTTTAATGGTTTCCTATGAAATGAATCAATGGCTTCCACCTAAATCTCAGTGAAATTTTTTCCATATTTTTTTCCAAATAAAATTGTTGTAGACAGTTTCTCTGGAGAGATTTAAAACCGCCAAAACCAGTCAATTTTTTATTTCATCTTTCAAATGAATTTAATGAAATCTGGCATTCATAGAACAAAAGGATGGAGAACACTTGTTAGATTGTCATGCATGCTGGAAATCTATAAGGAAATGCTAACAATCAAGAAGACTCACATAAGGATATCAAAGGAAATTAGTATAAAGATTTAATCTGCTTTATAAGAGTAAAATAACTTGTTACGGGAAAGTGAGAGAGAGTGAGAGAAAGTTAGAAAGACAGAGAGAATCCAAATCAAAAGAGGAAAAAAAATGCTAAGCATAGTTAGAACTGTACAGCTGAAACTCACTTTTATGTTTTATTAAACATTCTGGTTCATACTGAAGTCACTCACTTGTACATTGTGTGAACTACACATCAAATTTGAAATAACAGACCTATTAATCATAGATGAAAAGCTAGCAGCAAATTTAAAATACCTACCAAATAGGATGATGAACTCAGGATTTTTTATACCTTGCTATTTTATAGATATTGCCAGTTTTAGAACTATATCTGTCTCTTGCTAAGTAGTTCATCTGAAAAAAAAAAAAAAAAAAAAAAGAGCTGATATCTAAAAATAGAAACAAAATGGAATTTTTTGTTAGGGTAGTGATGAACTTAGGATGAGCAATGTGATGGATTTTCTTTTAACTTCACGTAAACTGACTTCATCCAAACTTCTACTTCAACTAAGAGGTATTCAGAATTAGAGAATATTGCATAAAATATGATCCAGGTTACAGAGAAAGCCTGAAAGTCATAATGGTCATTTCCATTCCTGTGATCTTTGAACCTCTAAACCTGGAGCAATTACATGCCATTATTTTTAACCATGCTACAGCAGTATTAATTCAGTACCTAGCTCCTCTGCACTGTCAAGAAGAACTGCTTTGTAAACTTAGAATTAGTCTTAGGTAGGTATATAAATCTAGGGTATTTGAGATGTCAACAGACTTCAATCTCTACTGATAGTTGGCTATTGCTATTAAATAGGTTTTCAAGGACCTATTGGACCTAAGGGTCCTATTTCAAGGACCCATTCTCATGGTAGCTAGAAGATAACGATGCATCTCAGTGTTCTGAGAAACTAGATAAAAAGAAATGAAATAACAGAAAATAGAACAAAATACCATGAAAATGTTATGATATACATTCAAAAAAAAATATTGATCAGTGCAATACACTTCTCCTACTTCAATCTCTTCATCAGATTTGATGATTTGGAAACTTCTGTCTCACAAATTGATCCCTTCTATCTTATTTTTAGATCCATTCTCCATACTTCTGTCCAAGGGAAGATTTGGAAACTTACATTTGTTTCTCATAAATATCCTCCACCATTTCAGTGATGACATCAGAAGGAAGATGATGAAAACATGAGGGAATGTCACCTTCATGCATGGAGCTAACCCTTTTTAAGAGGCTCAGAATTTAGGGAGAGTTTATTCCTTCTTCCCATTGCTTCCTGGTGACAAGCAACACATTCCTGCACTATTCATGGTAAACAAATTCCTTCTAAAGTCTCTGTCTTGCTAAAAGCTACTTTTCTAGTAGGCAAGTGAGCCTTCTGGTGCACCTTATTTCTTAAGAGCAGTGGCAAGTCTCCCCTTTATAAGGACATTCTCCTTTAACTATTCAAGTCAAATGCATAGGTCAACAGTGTTTATTGATGGAAATTGGAGGCAGAAAAATAGAGATAAAATAGATAAAAAAAGAGAGATGATTAATACCATGACAATATAGACTCCATATATGACCCGTTTCCCAACCCCAATTATCAAGAATAAGCAATCACAGCTCTCCTATTCCCCAGGCACATAATAGAAGAGACTAAGCATTCACTATCCTCCTGCTACCAAATTTCTCTATAATTTTCTTTCTGTCTATGTATCCTTGTAACAAGCTTCCAACAGACTGGAGAAATAGTTGTTTAGCTGTCTGTCTCTAGTCTTCACCAGTGGCAATGGTATATAGATTCTTTGTCTACCTGAACAGTAAGCAAACACTAATTTCTGAAGGATAACATACTATTTTCACTAGAGGTGCATATACTCATTTCTCAGATCACATAGCCCCAATCCTTCTGCTTTCACTCTGTCTTTTGTTCTTGAAGAAGAATGTGATTTCATCCTAATTGTATGTTCACATGTTCTTTTCATCACATCCTAATGATTTTCCTAATCTTGTGCTGTGACAACTGTTGATTCAAGTCATAATATGACACATGAAGTTGATAGATAACAGGACTGGCTGCAGGTTTGCAACTGTGAGAAGTGGAAACAAACACCTGTGGAACTAATGGGGAACTAAGATGAATGTGCCTGTTTTCAGTGTATATAGCCACTTAGACAGAGATGTACTACTCTAATTTCATTACTGTATTTTGGGCAAAAGAAACATTACAATCCATTTCACTTTTTATAACTCAACCTGATTCTTCCATGTCCTTGCACAGTGTTTACAATTCACACCTGTCTTTAGCAAATCTTTCAACCTTTTTCTTAATCCTTGCCTTCAGAGGGAGATCTTCACTGACACACAAATCTCTACAGACTTGAATATGGGAGAAAAAAGAGGAACACTATGTGAATTTCACAGGCAAACACAAAATCAGAGGAAAAGGACCCTCAGGGTGGGCATGGAAAATTAAAATGTGACAGTATTTTACACACATTTTGTAGAAAGTACAAATAATTATACTACCATAATGGAAAAGTGCACAGAAATTTAATTTAGAAAAGTGAATTAGCTCCCTTTTTCACTTTTCACAGAAAAGTGAAATAGCTCCCTGGCCCTAAATGAAATATAAGTTATACTTAGAGATAATATTACAATGGTGAGTTAATATCACAACCTTACAATTAATAGCAAAGGATAATACAAAATGATCATTGAAGATGTGTATTGAAACTCATGTGCTCTCTGAGTGATTCCTGATGGTCATAATTCAGATTTCAGAAATTTAATTTAGTCAGAAGTGTGAAGCATATGATAGAGCTTTGTTCTAGCATTCACAAATTTTATGGTTGTTTGATTTTTTCTGTAACTGTTGCATATCCTGTAGATATCTTACTCTGTAAAATAACATTTTAAGCAGTGCATACCTTTTCTATACGGATTTAATTTCTCCAAACAGCATGAAATTCCTTTGCATTTTTTGTTTGTTTGTTTGTTTGCTTGTTTCAGCTCTTCAACGCAATGAAGAGGAAAAAAAACTGTCTTAGAATTAAGCAGTTATAACATCTGCTTTTGCAAAATAAAACAGCAGTGAAAAAGCCACTTGTAACCAAAGTATTTTTGGAAAGAAGAACATTATAAATGTTCTTCATCTGCATGTATCTTTGCTCAGAGTGAGGAAAAACTTTAGATTAAAAAAAAAAAATAGAAAAAAAAAATAGATTATTTAAAATATACTGTGATTTCTTTTTCTCAACTTACAAAGAGTAATGCAGCAAAAGTAAAATACAACAGCAAGCACTTTCAACTGCAGTACTGAAACATCAAAACTGAGAAGTTCAAAGTGGTTATCTCACCAATCTGGATTAATTCCCAGGTATGACAGACCTCTCACATGTTCTTGATAAGTCACTTATTCATAAATCAAACTGTGATTATATGTTAGAAAGCTAAAGTAAGCCCTGAATCATCTTGGCAAGTCCCCAGACCAGAGGGTGTCCCAATAACATAGCTGGCAATCCATGATGCCATGTAAGTGTCAGCATCAACCCAAGAGGAAGGAATAGAACAGAAACTGAACAGAAATGAAAAAAATTCCTTGTCATAATGTCTGACTAGCAAGTAAAAGAATTATAACTGGGGAGTACTTTTGGTCTGAAAAGTAGCATTATTTTTAATTATATTTTTTTCTTCTCAAGTCCACTATGCATTCCAGTGTTAAGTCAAAATTTAACAGAAAAGAAACTTGTCCACTTCTGAGAATGAACAGATAATACTATTATGAATCCTCATTGATTTCTATTATGAATCCTCATTTATTTCACATAAAATACTGGCAATTCTGTTATTATGTTTTCCCTTTCTCAGTTGATCTTGTTACAAAAAAAAAAAAAAAAAAAAAAAAAAAAAAAAAAAAAAAAAGACATTGTCCTCCAACTTGTTGAGACATATTCCATAAGTAAAAAAGCACAGACCCTGGATGTCAACAGCATGTTGTGTATGAGGTTGAACTTTTGAATGACTAACAGTTCACTAGGTGCATGGAAATAGCATATTGTTGTTTTATAGTCACACATAATCTGACAAAATTTTCATAGTTTTGTGTTTTTTTGTTGTTGTTGTTTTGTTTTGTTTTGTTTTGTTTTTTCTTATGTAGAGCTGAACAGTAATCTGACTGTCCAGCTTGTTGTAAGTTTTTAGATTTCGGTTATTTTCCCATCTCCAATTTTGTACTTCTTACTTTTTTAACACAATAGAAAAAGAAAAATCTCACACTGTCATTAAGTGAGAATATATAAAGGAAACTACATTACATTAGTTTAAAATACCTTGTTTCAATCACTGAGTGTTTCACTTGGATTGTGGATCTTTTAAAGTTTCCATGTTTTAAAATCCTTCCACTGTAGAACAGAGACATTAATTTTTTAAAATTGTCAAAGCAAAATGTTTACACAAGTTCTTTTGTAACAGTTGTTGTTGTTGTTGTTTTCCAAGGTAATAAATTTGACACAGCAGATACACTCCATGGTGGAAATTTATTCCAACCAAAATGGAAAAAAAATGTAATTCACTTTATATACTATGGAATTCAATTGTTCTAGGCCTGACCTTTAGTGGCACGTACATATACTTGATAATCATGTAGATTTGATTTTAGTAAATTGAAATAATGGGAAAGACAACAGTGATCTTAGAAATGTTCCTGCAATCTCCACTCTTAAGTGAATAGTTAAGTGTGCTTGATCTACCGTTCATTCTGGCTTGACCAAAACAAGAGGCTTACCAAAAGATGAAGTAACTAAGTGACTTTCCAGATGACATCAAAAGGAGTAGTTTATCTTGTGACAAATCCCTGAAAGGAAGGTAGAGAACATTTCTAGTTTTTATTAGTAATAGGAACAAAAACTGTGTTGTTGTTTTTTTGTTGTTGTTCTCAGGAACTATAATTTGCAGCTCTTACTTAAGAAACAGCTGTTCAGCTGTACCTCTTCTTCCCTGTCATTCAGTCTTTTGCTAGAGGGTCTTACAGATGTCATAACCACTTCAGAAACAGAGGTAGCAGAGTTCAGTTTAAAGGACAAACTTAATGTTTTGAAGCCTGCTTGAATCTTATCTAAGCTATCCAGGTTTCCCAACTCTTAAATTTGCTGTAGAGAGCTCAAGAAAAAATCTTTTCTTCTCAGTGTCAGACTGCTCTTTCTCATTTGACAAACGTTCATGGTTATGTGGGTAAGCTTCCAGTATTTAAAAAAATTAGAAATATTGAATAAAATATGGGTATGTCTCATTATAAGCAGAACTCACTAAATTTCAAAAAGGAAATGAAAATATATTTCCAATATTTTTCAAGTACAGAAGTTTGAGCAAAAAGTGCATAAAAGTACCTATACATTAATTAAATATTCTCATGTGCATCTTTTCTTTTTCTTCATTTTCATGTAAATTAGTACTCATTTTTTCCGGATATTTCTTGACATATGCTTGTCTCTACACAGCACTACTAAAGGAGAACATCCCCTGTACATGCAGGCAGGGTCTCTTTGTCTGAACCAAACAGACTAATCTACATTGTAAATTTCCATTCCCTTGCCCCAAAAATGTAAGCTTAACTTCCACAGCATACTCATGACTTGCCAGTACTTGCTAAAACTAGGTATTAGGACCAGTTCTAAGTAATAGGTTTCATCCTACTCTCTTTTTCTGAATCTTATATGCTTCAGAGAAGAATTTTCAATAAATTTAAGGGAGCTTATAAATAGGCAGTGTAATCTAAGATGTGCTGGTTCTGAAGCTTGTCTACAAGTAGTCCAATATCTGTTTTTCCCCCTGCTTTGTGTTCTTTCTATGTTCTGCCGATGATGAAGGAGTAGATTAATAAGTCTGTTATCAGGGTGGAGGCATCAGTCAAGCAAAGGAAAAGAGGTATTGGATGTCAATATGCCAAACCTGACTATCAAGGTAAAGCTCTTAATGCTTCTAGCAGCATTATGAATTATACTGAATTTAGGATAAGGTCATACAATGAGCTCCAACTCAGATCAGTTTCTCTAAGTCTATGCATCTATTCGCCTTCAGAGTACAAAGAGCAAGCTGCAAAAGCCACCCTTCACACAGTACTTTTCATTTCCTTCTCTTCAGATGTCTTTGGGAACAAGTTGTATTAGTGAGGATGCTTTCCCACAAGCTGAAAACCTGGGGCCTGAATCAGAAGAGTAGTTGGATATATTCTTCACCCAAGCATTAAACAAATACAAGCCCAGAAAACATAGAACCGTATATTTTAAGGAGGTGTCAAAAGTAACTTGTTCAGTCATAAACTTGAAAAAATGCATAGATATGTCTGGTTCAAATGGTAAGCCTATCTTTTTTCCACTCTTATTTCATAATTCCTGTTATATCTCTGTTATGGTTCTCGTCTAGTACTGTGTTAAGTATTATAAAATAAATAATCTGAAAATGGTACTGCATTTTTTTGCCAATATATTTCTTAATATAAGACAGACAATTCCCATTAAGTGATATTATGCTTCAGTTCTCAGTTTTAAAATTTTCATTTAAATTTTCATTTTAAATGCCATTAGAAGGGGAGAAAATAATATCCTATTACCTGGTGTCTTTTTCTTTTCATTTTAATTAAAAGTATCAACTGTATATCACAAATTTCAGTGGTGTAATTATTTTTCCTATATTTTCAACACAAAGCACCAATAAATAATAATAATAATAATAATAATAATAATAATAATAATAATTAAAAAGTATTTTACATACTGCACTATTATCTCCTGCACAGGGCCATTATTGTGACTATGTTGAAATGCTGATAACAATAGCAAAAATTGCTTTCATAACAGTTATGGAGCAAGCTTTGGCAATGATATAAACAGCAGGAAATTCTCCATGAGCCGACGTTAATAGCTGAAAACAGGTTTATGAAGTATACCTTGTTGACCCATCCAGATACTTTTACTGAAATGCTTAGCTCTCT
The DNA here is from genome assembly GCF_011077185.1 of Oxyura jamaicensis. Taxonomy (NCBI): domain Eukaryota; kingdom Metazoa; phylum Chordata; class Aves; order Anseriformes; family Anatidae; genus Oxyura; species Oxyura jamaicensis. The sequence continues at coordinate 121,012,216 of NC_048893.1, forward strand.
GTGTTGAGATTACGCTTTCAGCTCTTCATAAAATCTATTCAAACTGAGTTTGGTTATATATTAAACATCTTCCAATGGTGGCATGTGTAAACTGAGTGGCTCTATTGCTTTGTACATTGTAAAATCTAGGGAGAAATGTCATCATATCTGGGGCCTTATTTGGTTTTACTGAGATCCATATCTTATTATCATCTTCATATAATACACATTATAGTCAAATGCAAAATGTACACGGTGTCTCTATTAGCTAATTTGCTAACAAATTAACTTCTGCTATCTTTTTGTTTGTTTGTGTGTTTGTTTGCCCTAATGTTTTGCCAATGTTGTGTACAACTCACCGAGGGGTCTGTCTGCTCATAACTGCATCAATGTGGCCCCTGCCATGGGGGTCATCTGATATCATGTTGATGTTTCAGCTCCTGAATTAGAAAAATATTTCTGGTCTCAAAGGAGCTAGATGGATAATCAGAAGTTTCTTTACATATGCAGGGAAGAAGGGAAAGGCTTCTAACACAGAGGTTCAACAGACCCCTGAGGACAAAGAGAAGTAGCAGCAGTGGGGAGGAAGGAGTCTGTCAGAGAAGTGGGAGTTTTTCTCCATCCCCAGCTGTCCATATGGTTTTCTCTTCCCATGAAGACCCCTTGGATACTCTCAAATCCCAGTCTACAAATACAGAAGGCAGCTCCTTCAGGGCAATAAGCTTTGGGGTTTGGAGCTGAGTAAGGACTGTGGATTTGCCTGGAAGAAAAAAGAAAGGAAGAATTGACTTCAGTTACCTAGTAAAGAATCAGAGAAGGCAGTGCACACAGTGGAAAATAAACATAGAAGGAAGAATTTAGAATTTAGAAGTAAGAATATAGAATATTGCTCTATTTCTTAGAGCAATATGAGCTCTCTCCCTGCTCCCAGCTAAGTGCCTGATGCACTAGCACTGGGGGATTTCTTTTTGTCTTTTTACAGCATTGTCTGTGCCAACAGCCATTGCCTGGGCTGGCAAAGGACAAGGTCAGCTTACACTCTATAAAATGGCAATTGTACTCATCCATATTTTTAAATGTTGCTAATTACAAACCAGAGAGATCAGAGATGAGTCATCACAAATTTTATTCACAGCCACCTTTCCTGCTTCAGCTTTCTTCGTAGCTTAACAACAAAAGATATATTTCATCCTAGGCTGTCCTCTTAGCAAGGCAGCCTGTAAAGCTGCTGAGGAATAAAAGCCTTCTCCACCCCTCATCTATAACCAATGTCCCTGATTCAACCTCAGGCTTACAGTGAAATCAGCTAGAAACATCTGCCACTTCAAGTGAGCTGAAATGTCTTACTACTGCAGTCTGAAACCATTATCAGGACAGATCTCCAGGAAAGATAAAGATCCCTATTCCAAGCTGGCAACCACTTTATGAATATCCCATCATAAAAAATGAGTGCATATTGTTCCACAGTCATCTGCTTTGAAGACTTTAATTATTATCTAATTTGTCTATTAATATTTGCAAATATGTTGTGAGAACAAGCAAATTCAACAAAAATATTTCAGAAACAGGGGTAAAAGGCTTCCTAGATTTGCTTGCCCAGAAAAAAATAAACTAATTATAGGGTTTTTTAAATTAAGGGGAAGAAGAATGAAAAATCAGTTTTCCTACCACCCAGAGATATCCCACTCAGGTAAGGAATTCACATTAATGTTCTTTCCAACTTGGTGAATTTAGACTAATTTGCACCAGTCGAAGATTAAGGTCACATTTCATTTGGTTGTGTTTTGAACTTTTTTTTTAATATTCCAAGAGAAATATTTCCTGAAGAATCTAAGACACAATAAAAAGAAAAGAGCCTTCATAAAGGAAAAGAGAACAGGAAATAGAGTGGAAGAATAGTAAGAATTTCTTAAATCTTTAATTTCATTCTGAGCAATCCTGAAATAGATCAGTGTATAGTAGTATACGTAAATTTAATACCTGTGCATTTAGATCAATCTAAATTCAGCTAGTCTAATATAACAGGTTCCATGTAGTGATTTTTTTTCATGCTTTAGTGTATTTTACTTATAAAAAGTTACCTTAAATAAAAATAAATAAACAAACAAACAAAATGTACTAATTATAAATTACAGGTTACTTTAAAGAGTCAGTGTAGGATCCAGCCATGCTTTCAGTTTACAGCCCTCAGTTCTTTACCAATGCACATAACTTTGACCTGCCAGAAGGGTTGTTTCTGCACATCCTGCTTCTTTCACATCAAGCAAAATCCAGCAATTTAATCCAAATGTTTGAACTACTTAATCCAATATGAATTGATTTATCTTGAGAAATTGGGGAGGAGTCTTCCAGACTACTTTATTGGGCTTATACACATAAAATTGTGAGCCTCTTTCTAGTACAGAACACATTTTCCAGTGGCATAGTCATAGCTGGTAGATAATTTACATCTACTGCCCAGTGAGACTACTTAAATAACTGTAAAGTTAGAGACATAACAATTTCCTGAAATCCACTTGACTTTTGGATGCTTCTCTGATGTAAAACCTCAAATACAGATGTAAAACATGCTTACATGTAGATGTACACATACATACACAAAACATACAGATGTAAAACATGCAAATACAGATGTAAAACATGCTGCCCCCATCATAAGACTTTCCACTGTCTCTGGAGTGTTTTTTTGTTTGTTTGTTTGTTTGTCAGAGAGCCTAAAAGGCTACAGCACCATCAAAATTTGGAAAGATATTTAGGGATTATCTTCTCTCTAAAAATGTTGCACTTAGTATTATTAAAAGTAGTAGCTGTTACCAGCAGAATTCATTAGGAATGAACCACTTAAACATACTTTTCAACTTTTTACTTGTACTTGAACTACATTTTGTATAGCCAGTTTTTCTCTACAGCTAAACCATTTTCCCTTTCTGAAAAAAAGCACATGCACACACATTAACAACCAAGCCAAAAATCTACACTCATTGAGAAGAAACACATAAGCTTTCACACACATTGCTGTCAAATGCAGTGGAACCTCAGATTTCTCTAATTAATTAATAATTTCCTTCATGGATTTCACCTTTCTGAAACACCCAAATTTTAAATTAGTTATTTACAATTAGTTCAGAGGGTGATGTGTTAGTTCGTTAACCTGTTGAATATGAACATAGACTTTTCTGCATCAATATGAAGACATTAGTGAAAGAGTAGAGAAGGCTTATAAGCCCCAGTTATGATGAGAACAGTGTAAGCACTGTGAGTAGAATCAACACTGGATAATGAGTTTAAAGTAGTATTTTATTCCATTTCAACAGAATTGTTAACGAGATATAGTTCTGGCATGTCTGTAAATAACCTCTCTGTAAAGAGTTGAATCATAGAAACAGTTAAATGGGTAACATGTTGCCACTGTATATATTATATGGTTCTTGTAAAAGAACGTCTTACCAGACTGACTTAAGAAAGTCAAGTAATGTACCTGTCTTACTGGTGGTTCATGTTTTTTGTGTATGACATCAAGGACAGTTCTGAAATTTTCCATGTTGGAAATAATATGATTGATATAAATATTTCTGTAAAAGATTATGCAGAAAGAAATAACATAGAACCTATCCACTTGTGAGCTAGTGAAAGTTTATGTCTCAGAAGATGACACCATGTTCTCACTCAAGCTATGAACAGACTGAGCTAACTTATTTCTCTCGTCATCAGGTAAGGTCCTTAGCCTGAAGATGAGAAAATGAAATTCAACTTTTCTATAAGCCCTAAGATGATAGATACATTTTCAAAAGCTTTTAGAAAGAAGATTCTCAGCTACTTCTGACAGCATAAGATGAGTTCCCCATGTGTGGAGATGTCTCTCCTCTTCCCTGTCTGTACATCAAAATCCAACATCCCCATCAGTGTCATCTCAAATGAGAAGTTATGTGGACACATGTTTTTTCATTATGAGTTATACACACTGTTTTTTTTTTGTTGTTGTTGTTTTGTTTTTTTTTTTTCCTGCATATACCTCAAAGCTTTTGCCTTGTGATCACTTGCAAGTATATTGATCGTTACTGTGGCAGATTTGAGCAAAATAGCCATATATATATATATTCTTCACTTGATACAAGGTTCAAGGTTTTTTTCTAACTTCATACCTACAGGAATTCCAGTATTACTCTAATTACACAAGCATAATTAAAATGAAATTGTACTATGAACAGCAGGAAGTCTGTAGAGCCATTCTGGTTTTCACAGAATCACAGAATGGTTGAGGTTGGAAGGGACCTCTGGAGATAATCTTGTCCAACCTCCCCTGCCAAGCAGGGTCACCTAGCTCACATTGCACAGGATAGCATCCAGGCAGGTTTTGAATATCTCCAGAGAAGGAAACTCCACAACCTGTGGGAAACCTGTTCCGGTGTTCTATCACCCTTACAGTAAAGTGCCCCCTCATACTCAGCCAGAACATCCTCTGTTTCAGTTTATGTCCATTGCCTCTCGTCCAGTTGCTGGGCACCACTGAGAAGAGTCTGGTCCCACCCTTTTGACACCCTCTGTTCAGATATTTATATACATTGATAACATCCCCTCTCAGTAATCACTTCTACAAGCTAAACTGGCCCAATTTTCCCAGTTAACTTTTCTCTCCCCATTTATACAGCACATCCTGACATTTTCCTCCATGGGGGGTGGTGTGTGAGATTCAGCTACTTCTGAAATGACTGGTCAACTATTTCCGTGTGCTCAAGCCCAGCTGGAGGACCGTGAGCAAAAGATAAAATGCTCCTGTAGCAGATTTTTTCCCATACGACACTTTCATGAGTTTTTAAACCTTTCCAGTACAGTCTGTCCTCACTCTAAATTCCAGTAAAAATTCCTGTTTGTTCACTGTAAGGAAAAATAAATAAATCAAAACCGAACTCATTCTTGTAAAATCTTGCCTTATGTTACATTGTGTTTGAAACCCTGATTCAAATGAGACTGTTACTAAGGTTAAGTTTCATTCAGCAGAGCTAAAAGAAGAAAGAAAGCAGAGAAAGGAGAGACAAAGAAATATTTCTAAAATTACTGAAAATGTTGCAGGAAGAAAAAAAAAAGAAAAAAAAAAAAAAGAGGACTGAAAAGGATTAAAAAAAAAAAAAAATCCAGTATGGACTATATACACACTCTACATATGCTCCATTCACAGAGGGCCACAACTGAGACTTTGTCATCTGAGAGATATTTAAAAAGTTATTTACATAGACACTAGCACTATAGGGGTTTATACTGCAGCTGCAGTAGAAGCCAGAAGTAAACGCTAATATTGATGCAGTCACTTGTGTCACTTCTCTGTTGAGAGAAATATTGAAAAATGATGTGGAGGAAGTCAATGAAAGTTTATTTAATGAAACAACAGCTTGAACAAAGCTTTTGTGACAAAATTAAAAAGACTGAAAAGTAGTGTCTCAATAAAACCTAAATATTTTTAAAATATTTTCCATTCTCTAAGATTTATAAACCCAAAATATTACTCCTCTGGTAAAACAAGAAATATATGTGTGTGTGAAACTGTCATCAACTCAATTCTTCCAATTTTTAATGCCTTCCAGTCCAATTTTTCAACTTCATGAGAAAGACAGAAAGAGAATGAACGAAGAAAGCTTTTTGTATGAAAAAATAATACATACTTAGAAAATGTTTGTAAAATATTTTGCTTATGAGAAAAAAAATAGTGTTTTCAACAAACTTTTCCAACTTGAAATAAGAACATGAAAGTAAAATATATTTTCCGTTAATTTTTCTGACTGAATGATCATTTGTCCTCCCATGGCTGAATATCCTGAGATGAAATATCTTCTGGCTGTCTTTTTCTTACAGCAGCTAGCTCCTTCTGTAATTGCTTTATTCCAGAAGTTGAGTTTATGCAAATGACATGACACTGAACAATTCTGACAGTATATTTGATACTTTGTCAGTGTCACACTATCAAACCACAATAATATGCTGAATAATGCTATAAAATCTGCTTTTCAGTGCCATGTAACTTTCAAAACATCCCCGGTTCTCTTCTTAGAATTATCAGACTATCTCTCAAGCTGGAGACAATATGTTTACAAGATTTAAAAAAAAAAAAAAAAATCAGCATTTCAGATAAAGAACTAGAATTCTTTTTGAAGTATAACTGTAGAAACTCTTTTTTATTTGAATTTTCTTTAAATGTCTGATACCGAGGCATGCATTTCATTTCATATGATGAAATATATTTTGAAAAATCAAGAAGGTAAAAATTAAATGTTTTTTAAAAAGTAAATATTTTTTGTGGATGGTGAGTGTTGTTCCTTGGTTTGAGTTGGGTTGGGCTTTTTTTTGTTGTTTTGCTTTGTGATTTTTTTGTGTTTTTTTTTTTTGTTTTGTTTTTTTGGAGGATAAGGAAATGATAGTGGAAGAGGAAAAGTGGTTGAGGAGAAGAAAGTAAATCCTCAGTTCTGTTAGAGTTAAATTCATTGCAAAGAATTAGGAACAAACAGAAGGAGAGCCATTTTTGCACTTTCTGTATTCTGCTGGGAGTTAGAATCATCTTCAGCACAAAAGTAGATCTCCCTTGGGAACTTCTCCAATTTGCAGTCTGTCACAGAGATCCACCAAGAGTTACTAGATCACTGTATGGGCTACTCACAGGTCAAGCCACAGTCAGGGACTGTAAGGAATACCAAACAAGCTTTAATAATAATAATAATAGTAATAATAATAAACATTTACAGTAAGAAATGTCTTATTTCATGATGGGGAATTTCACTATATATATAAGAGAAGAAAAAGAAAACTCATCATTTCACTGCAATGAACTGTAAGAGATCTATTATGCTTTGGAAAGAAAATTTTGAGCTTAATTGCCAAGACTATGCTGAAAATGCTAGCTTAATCCTCCACAGCACAGAAATCAACATGACAAATAAAATACCATAAAAACTCCTTTATGCTACTAAATAATTCTACATTTTTAAATTGCAGGTAATTCTTGTTGCCCCCTGCCCCCCCGCCCCCCCCCCCCAAAAAAAAAAAAAAAAAAAAGTATTGAGAAGAAGCTGTGTAGATTCAAATATCCTGGTTTAGAAACTGATGGTGGAAAAAATAATATTATTAAAATATATAAAATCATAAAACTATAGTGAAGGCAAAGAAAGAAGTAGTCACTATTCTTCATGATAAAAGCAAGGATAGCTATTCAAATTAATGTTTAGTGAGTTGATACCTAACAGAGAAAGCAGTTTTCCATGCAACCTACAACAGGGTGGAATATAGAAGAGGTAAAATATACATATTCTCAATGACAAAAATGGTTAACATAGGGATTTAAATACCCTTTTTGATTCAGATTTTTGAACTGATTTATATGTAGTTGGGAAACTACTGAAAGAATATCTCTGTTTTATTCTTTGGGGTTTATAATCTTCATTTGGCATCTGCTAGTTCTTGAGCACCAACATCTATAGGGAGATCTGTTTTTACAAATTCTCCTAAAAAGTTTGTGGCTTCTCTATAGAGTAATTTTTTAAAGTTCTTTCAAAAGAATAATCACCTACATTTCATGACAAAAAGGCATTTGAGCCTGCCATCATTCAGGATTCATTAGTTTCTTGAAGTTCATGCAGTCTACTAGGATTATGATTACATTTGTGTCTAGCATACTTTCTGAGATCTGCTGCAAGATGAATGTGTGTATTTAAGGAAATAAACAATGTGAGTATATTCATTTGTGGGTTTGCACTTCACAATCATATCCTCTTTCAGACGATACCATTTTGATGTTTATTGCACTTTCACTCACAGTATTAGAGACCCCATTATTTCTGACCTGCCATGGGGTTGGCTCCTCAGCTTATACAAGGACAATATCCAGATGCTACTCAGGTTCTGCAATAAATAAGGCTGCTTACTGCTCCAAGGCTACTTTGCCCTTCATCTCAGGGTAGCTGATTAGGCAAGGACACCTCCAAGTTGATCCAGGCAAACTGGTGCCATGGGCAGTTCTGTCAGCACCTTATTGGGGTCTCTAAATTATTCTGTGGGGAGATGTCAAGCAATATGGGCAAAAAAAGTGTTCTGCTTGTCTGGCTGAGGACATATCAGATATAAAATCATCTTATGGATAGGATGGAAGTGCACTAGGAAGGGCAAGCAAGTGAATCCTAACAAACTGGAGAGTTAATGACAGGGTGGTCATAGACAAAGTCAATGTATTCTTAAGTATAGCAATATTCTCAGCGAATTTTTAAGAGTTGCTTACAGGTTTGGGGTGAATTTTGAAATTCCACTTCTGAAATTATTTATTCTTCAGCAACCAAGTTTCAAAGAGGAACATTTGATTATTTTACATGATTTAATTGAATTGTGGATTTTTCTTGTCCAGCACGGGACTTCCACATACAAATCAACATGTGTAAGAGAAGGGAGCATTACCACAGCTTCTCAGCCAGCCTTAAAAACATAATAGCTTTGATGCCTGGGGTACAATCTTTCCCTTCCAGCTCTGCAGCTGTTTTTTATATTGACAGGTATTTTTGTACACTTTTATAAGAAAAAAAAAAAAAAAAAAAAAAAAAAAAAGGATGTGAGTAAAGTTCAGTATTTGCTGTTATATTTAAAGGGTTTTCTTGAGTGCCATCATAAGATTAGACCTCTAGATAATAAGACAAACTCCAATCAACAGAGAAAGATAAAATAACTTCGCCAGTGAGACAGTCATTCCAGAACTGTATGCATTTTAATATTTTGTTCTATTCTCTTAAGCACTGATAGCTGCTCCCTGTCAAAAAGAGGATAACAAAAGAAAGGAATTACTGACTTAACTTGCTATGGCAGCTCCTATGTTCCTAACCCAGTTTGCCCTGCTTTTTCTCATCAGGAAGACTTATGATGCCAGTACCATTGAGTTTTCTCCCTCAGTTTCTCCGTATCAACATACTGGTAAATGGCAGACTTTTCAAGCTGTCTGCTTTTGTCTCACTTAAAGGTATGGGATATATTCACATCCCTTCCTACATTCTTCTTTCATAATGGACAAAACTCTGTTACTGATTCCATTATGCTAAATCAGCTGTCTCTCTTCCTTTGCTGTTTGCAGGATTGCAGCATTATCTTATTCTTATTTTCTGTATGCATGCTACTTTATGAAGTCGAAAATATCATATAATAAGGAATCTGAACCTTTACGGTTCTGTAAAAATAGTAAGAATTTTTAAATCATTGTTGTCTTTGCAATTTCTCAATATTCATCAATGGAACAGGTAGCTACTTACTCAACATTCTTTTTTGCATTACGTATTTTATAGGTTCTGAGATGTGATAAAAATTCAGCCAACTGATCAATCTTTTATATTTATTTGCACTGAACTGTCTTTTTTATCTATTATTCTTGCAATGTTCTTTACCTTTCTTTATTTATCCACCCTCTACTTTATTATTTACTGTTACAATTCTATCTCAATCTCAAATTCTTTTTGTTTTTGTCTCCTGATATTTTAGAACCAGCCATCAATTCTTTCTATAATCTTTTACAAGGTGGAAATCACAGGCTGAGTTGCCAAGGTGCAAATGCATGACTCTCCACATCTTAATCTTCAGAAAGGTTACAGTCCTTCAGTTCTTGCAAAGTGCATTTCTAGTGTTTTGAAAATGCTTTCCTGGAAGGTTTTCTGGCAGTACCATTGCAAGTATTACAGAATACACAATTGGTATTGTCACATTATATACTCATCTATAATTTCTTTAGAATAAAAAAATGTTTTTTCTACATTCAGTTCTGTTCTATTTACTTCTTTACACTGAAATGAGAGGAGGCATGAAGGACTTTTCTTTCTAGTATTGTTTTCTCTGTGATTGCTTTACGTTCAAGACACCAATAGGCCAGCATTTTGGACCTTATTCTTGTGGACCTTTTACAAAACATCTGTAGTGATTTTATTTAGACATCTGACTCACTTATGTCATACACTGAAGATGTGATTTTTTCAGTTGTACTTTTTGCTTTTTTTATTGAATTCAATTGAATTAAAATTCAATAAAAATATATTATTTCTTCATTAACTTTCATGATTTATAATGTTAGGAAAAAGCCAAAATGTTTTGGCTCAGACTTTTCTATGGGTTTCTGATGGACAAGGAAGTCATTTGGTTCTCTAGAAGAAAGAATCTTTCTGTGCTCTCTCAGTGATACTCTTGTGTCTTTCTTCAGTGATGGTCATTTCTTATTCATTCATGTTAACAGCTACTCACATGTAGATCTCTTCCCTTATTTTGTTTACCCATCAGTTTTATGATTGGTAGCACTTCAGCTTCCTGTTAAAAATTAACAAATAGATGCCCTATGATGCAAACTGTTGTTGCTTTCTACTGTAAAGTCAGGTAAGTGCAAATCAACAGGACTGCTCTAGTCTATACACTTTTTTTTTTTTTTTTTTTTACTTTTTAAAAATTATTATTCTCTTCTCTGTGTTTATATTATTTTTCAAAAGATCAATTTCATGAAAGACAACCAAGTACGGTGTGAGAGTGTGAAGTTTGTATGTGTTGACAGGAATCCAGCTGCATAATTCAGCAACATTAAAAATGCAATTAACACAATTGTTTAGTAAATACCTCAAATCTTTTTTTTTATTATTATTTTTTTTTCCACAGGGATATGAACTGTTTAACGCATAGGACTAGACTAAGAGAGCCCATTTGAATGTCATTCCAGATCTTCTTTTCCCTGTACCTTTCTCTATATAGATATCATATAGAACCCCAATGTTTCTGAGCTCAGCAATGCCACGCTATCATTTAAGAACACTTTGGGACAAGGTTTCTGTGGTTTCCAGGATAGAAAAGAACTATTATTATGCCTCCTTTCTCCACTACTCACAAAGAAAAACTATGGACATGAGGCCCTGAGGAGACTGCCGTGGCCTCACTTGTCTGTCTGGAGCTTCAAAGAGGAATTATGCACTGAGCCATTCATGCAACATTTTCACTGGTCATTTATTGTGACAACACTAAAGAAATGACAAACAGCATTAGCTGGTATTCACAGCAGGTTAAGACAGCTATGAGCATTTACAGTTAATAGTTAACACTCAAATCAACCTTCTTATGGTTTCTTATTCATGTATATATATATATTTAAAAAAAAAAAAAAAAAAAAAAAAAAGATATGTCAGATAGTTCTGTGTTACATGGAAAAACTCTACTATGCTTGCACATGCATGTAGAATAACAAACTTTTCAGCTGGTACAACCAGGTGCTAAATCCCCAAAGTGCTGAATGTCTTAAACATTAGAAGTTGGTAGATCTACTCACACATATTGATGAGCCTCCTCATGAACAAAAACGTACTGCAACAGGCAGCCTCCCAGGGGTTTGCAGTGGCTGTCTGGGGGTATATCAGTGTTGTCAATAAACCAAAGTATCAGAGGTTTCACTGCAGTAGCTAAGCTTGAGATAAATATACTAAATCTTTTATGTATAAATGAGAAAAGTCCTTTTTTTTTAGGTATATTTTAGTATTAAATGTGAAAGTTATAATTTGTACAATAAGATTCACAAAATCTCTTCTTGTGAATAATTTTTTTTTAGAGAAAACACATTACATTAATTTCAGTGGGACTAGTGGGCCCATAAATTCCAAAATATCAACACAAACTTTCCACATACAACAAAGTTAAATGTTTCAAGGCTTTGATTGCAAGAAGCTTAGTTCACTTATCTCTGTGAAGAAAACACTAGAAAAAAAAATACAAAAATTTGGAAACCTATGTATTAAGATAGAAACAATGAAGGATGATTTAATTAAGATGGAGGAGTTCTTCGTGACAGGATTTTTCAAGCTCATTGCATTCAGATTGAATCTTTTACTTTGTCAGGAGTTTGATTTTTCATAAAGAAGATTAGTCTTGTTGAAATTTGAAGGGTTCTGTAAGAAAGTGGCAGGAAAGTTCCCAATTCTGACAAAAATTTTAAGACATCCAAAAATTAGAGTTGGAAAAATTCCCATTCTTTCTGACAGTCCTCAGGTAGAAGACAAGAAAACATTCAGTCAAGAGGTTTTGAGGTGACAAGTCTATACCAACAGCTTTTGCTCTGTATCCTGTCTTCCCAAGTCTGAAAATTGCATGTGTCTGGGCTGTCAGAGTTCTTCCTTTCCATTACAATAACAACTATTGTTTTAAGGTATCAAGGTTACCAGAGAAGACAAACACAAGGATTTTAGAAGACTTTACTAATAACCATATATTACACATAGATACAGCAGAACATAAGCTATAACATATTTTTGTATCTCACAACAGAAAGGTTTCTTTCTCATTGCTAATAATGTATCTCTTTAATAACTATTATTTAGTATTTTGAGACATTAAGAGTTTAGCATATAAAATTGAAGTAGATGAATGTGAGAAGAGGTTTGAGTTTCACAAAGTCTGAATGGCAATCAGGTATACATCACAATGAAGCTACACTAAATTATTAACTGCAACAATATATTCAATTCAACCTGCTAAATGTAGGTAGGTCATGTCCCATATTTTGCCAAAAGGGACACTATATTTAAGTGATGGAAGTCCTGCTCCAAGAAAGGCCAGCTTGAAACCAGCACTCCAAGCTGAAGAATAATGTAAAATGAATAAACTTCATGATCTCTTTTTAGCTTCTGCTCCCTGGACAATACATCTGTCCTGGTTAAAGTTAGGACAGAGTTATTTCCTCCTAGTAGCTGGTAGGGTGCTATGTTCTGGATTAGGATGAGAAGAGTGCTGATAACATGCTGATGTTTTAATTGCTGCAGAGCAGTGCTTACACTAAGCCAAGGACTTTTCAGCTTCTCGCTCTGTCCTGCCAGCGGGCAGGCTGGGGGTGCAGCAAGAGCTGGGAGGGGATAGACCCAGGACAGCTGACCCAAACTGGCCAAAGGGGTATTCCATACCATCTGACGGCATGCTAAACAATATATAGGGGTGGCTAGCCGGGGTGGGGGGCCGGCTGCTCGGGGTTGGGCTGGGCATCGGTCAGCAGGTGGTGAGCAATTGCATTGTGCATCACTTGTTTGTACATATTATTATTATTATTTTCTATCTTAATAAACTATCTTTATCTCAACTCACAGGCTTCATTTTCCCATTTCTCTCCCCCATCCCAGAGAGGGAGGGGGGAGGGTGAGCGAATGGCTGTGTGGTGTTTAGCTGCCAGCCAGGTTAAACTACAACAACATCCTCCTGCAAAACTTTGTTGAGTAATAAATAAAAGTGCACCACCCCCCACAGTGGGTTATTTTACCTGTACAAAATTTCCTTGAGTAACAAATAATCCCAGGTTGAGTCAAGGTCCACAAACAGGATCTTCTCAGTCATGCTATGTTCACATTTGTAGGGGTACCATCTTAAAGGGACTGAAGAGAGTTGGGTAACAAGCTTCAGAGTTTCCTATCATTTTATTTGCACAATAGATTTAAAATTGATCCTCTGCATTACTGTAGAGAGGTGGTAAACAGAAAATATTCACCAAGAAGCAATAAAAGGCAAAGAAAGCCATCCTTTTCCAGAATCCTCCTGCAGCTTTCTAAAAGTTACTCTTATGTTGTTTTATGGGCAATATAATCTTTAACACTCCATTCTTTCACATATTGCTCTTTAGGTTTAAGTATGAGCTCATAACAATGAAATATTTAACAACAAAGTGCTTGTTAATGGACTAACTCTGTGGTAGGCCTGAAGCTTGGTGCATATCTAAAGAGAGAACCTACTTGTGTGACACTCATATAGTCATAAAGGGAGGGAAGGGTCTTTTCGGTATGTCTTCTGCATACTGACCTGCTACAAGGGCAATGTATTTATGCAAAATGATTCCTTAATATGAATTCTACGTATTTGTATAGTGGGTTTATTTTATTTGGGAAATTCATTTTCTTCTTTTAATTTTTTTAAGTTGTTTTGTAGGATAGTATAGACTAAGAAAAAAAATAGGCTAGGCTGGTAACCTACTAGCACAGTTGTTTTAGTGGTAGTTGGATAATGTTGACACCTTTCTGGATGATCTAATATTTTACTATATTTTATTTTATTACACCATAGCTAATATTTACATGACTGTTTTATTTTAGGAAACATCTGTCAAAGAGTTTATCAAAGATTCTGTCAACAATTAAAGTTTAACCCTGTTACAATTTGTCCTGGTTTCAGCTAGGATAGAGTTAATCTTCCTCCTAGTAGCTGGTAGGGTGCTATGTTTTGGATTTAGGATGAGAAGAATGTTGATAACACACTGATGCTTTAATTGTTGCAGAGCAGTGCTTACACTAAGCCAAGGACTTTTCAGCTTCTCGCCCTGTCCTGCCAGCGGGCAGGCTGGGGGTGCAGCAGGAGCTGGGAAGGGACAGACCCAGGACAGCTGATCCCTACTGGGAAAAGGGGTATTCCATACCATCTGACATCATGCTAAACAATATATAGGGGTGACTAGCCTGGGTGGGGGGGCAGTTGCTCGGGGATAGGCTGGGCTTCAGTCAACGGGTTCTGAGCAATTTCATTGTGTATCACTTGTTTTGTACACATTATTAGTAGTAGTACTATTATCATTTTTTTGTTCTCTGTCCTAATAAGCTGTCTGCATCTCAGCCCACTGGCTTCAGTTTTCTGATTCTCTTCCCCATCCCAGAGAGGGAAGGGGGAGTGAACGGCTGTGTGGCGCTTAGCTGCTGGCTGGGTTAAACCACAACACATTATTTTGAAATATATATACATATATTTTAATCTTCTGCTTTCGGTAATTTTATCTTTTCACATTTTTAGCCCTGTGTTTGCAAAGAAGTAAATCTCAAATTCATAACTTCATTACAGGAACATGATACTAATTTCTTCTTGTACTGCTACACAGATGGAAAAATGAAAAAGAGTAGGAAAACACATGCCAGAACCTGTGTACCTTGTCTACACAACTTTCAGTTGCTATCTAATAGCTTAAAATACTCAGCAAGACTTAAGGTAATCTTTTCAGATATCAATACCGAAAAGATGTTTCCTGTGTGTGTGAATAATAATCCCCCAACTTTTATTTCCTATTTCCTCTAATCTAAAGTTTTCCATTTGCTTCATTCAACCAGAGGCATACACTAATTTTAGTAGATCACTTTGCTCAGAAGTATTTTAAAAGCTAAAGAACCTCAAATAAAATAAAATAAAAACACAGAAAGACTTTTATTTTTTCCTTTGTTCAGTTAAAATACATCATTCATATTCATGCAACAGTCTTCTCTGACATTGGAGACACTTGAGCTACAATACTAAAAACATACTGCAAAACATGTTCTACATAATATTAACGGCTTTCACTATCAGTGTAAATCTAGTACTAATAAAGAACAGATGCTGAACTTAGAATTAAGAAGACATTTACTCCCCATCTGAGCACTGTGAAGTGAAATATATTCTTCCAAACCATGGCCGTTCCTAGATTGAAGTTATGTTTCATTTTCCTAGATTCCCTTTTAACTTCCCATTTTCCTGTATATATCATCCTTTGGTATATATGGTTTATAGATAACAATAACAGATCATAGACTGCTGTACCATTAGCTGACATTTAGAAAAGCAATACTATTAAACGATATTCTGTGCATGCTGTGAAGCAATATTATTGTGGAGGAAATGATCTGAATAATATTTTTTTCCATCCCCTTTAACTTGTTCTCTCCAGGACTTTGAAAATGCAAGTATGAAATAGGTATAATAATTTCCCCTATCTGTTAAAAATGTGAGAAGAAGCACTTCTTTACATTTTAAAATGCAAAGTTTTCTAAAAGTGCACAGTGTTACTATATATGGACATTGTCCAGAGTTAATCTCATTGATGCACATATTGCTAAATGAGGCTAAAATACATTATTTCTGATCTTCCATGTGTATAGAGACTTCTCAATGAAATGGAGCTACCCAGGTTTTACACTGGAGCCCAATATAAACTTCATCTTATGTTTTAAATATCTGTCTGCTATTGAAAATTTAAGGAAAATACATGGTTTCAATGATTCCAACAGGCAAATTATTTATATATTAAAAAGAAGAAGAAGAAGAAGAAGGAGAAGGAGAAGGAGAAGGAGAAGGAGAAGAAGAAGAAGAAGAAGAAGAAGAAGAAGAAGAAGAAGAAGAAG
>NC_048893.1:121028352-121031711 GCF_011077185.1 Oxyura jamaicensis
AAGAAGAAGAAGAAGAAGAAGAAGAAGAAGAAGAAGAAGAAGAAGAATCTTCATGCAGATAATGTCTTTGGCACGAGTAAAATAAAATTGTGCATTTATGTAAAATTTTAGAGTTTTATAATATTTAGCCTTTCCAGACATCCCTTCTTGTCTCTCAATAAACTTTTCAAGATTTTAAACCTGCAAAATAACTGTTAACATTCCCCAAGATATAAAGATCTCAGTTGTTAAGCAAAGTCAATGTTGTACATTGATAAAAACTACTAATTTCTGTATCAAGGCTTCTGTAGGAGCTCTGCTAGGGCAGGAGACTGTTTATCACTGGCAAAAACACCACAGACCTCAGTGCAAACCAACATATTTTTTTTTCTGTTTCTCAGGGAAGATATGTATTCATTGGGCATAACTGCTTTATCATTTTTTTTGTTGTTCAATTCTAATTCAGCTTTTGAAACAAATCTGACCAATTCTCCAAATGTGCTTTGATTCATATCAAGGACCAGCAGTCTTTAGCATGCAAGCTGGCATCTTTTGGATGAAAGTAAAATGGAAGATGCTCTCTAGGAGAGTATTTAATGCTCTCTAAGCACTCTCAGGCACTCAATCCATGAGACCAGTCTAGTGACCATCCTAAATGTTTATGGTGTGAATGCCACCTCCTTAGTGCCATCTATTTTTCCGCATATAGTCTTATTGATCCACGCTACTTGCTAATGTAGACATCATGATACTTCTATCCTATTTCAGTTCATTTGCTTCCATGGTCTGAGCAGATTTAATCATATGCCAAATATCTCTGTTCTGTCATGTTTAGGAACTGTTAATTGGCAGAAACCACACACACACTCACACAAATAAAATAAAAAGATTTACTTGGTCACTTTGATACTTTGATACTTTGGACAGTAAAAAGCAATAACAGTAGTACAAACAGGAACATTTTTTTCTAACTTACATCAAAATCTTATAAATTGTCTAGATAACAAAAACATGTTTTCACCCATTCTTCTTATTCTAATATATTCTAATATTCTAATCTATTCTAATATATCTGCCACCTAAGGCAATTCCACAATCCTCCTTCTCCTAGTCCTTGTATGTATCACACTAGCCTCTGTCATTCCAGTGAATACAATTCAACTTCTTATTGTTGTATTACCTTTGTCTTGTGGTTCTCCAAATTCTGGAGAGTGTAGACTTCCCATATGCACTTTCTTGTAGATTACAGTCATCTGTGGCTTCTTCTGCACATGTGAATTTCTTTTTAACTCAATGTACTTCTCTACCAATCATGATTCCTCCTCATATTAATTACACAATAACAATGTTCTCTCTCATAACTGGATACTTTCAAAACAACATCTCTTTTCTGTTCATAACTGGAAATTAATAAATAAATAAGAAGTAAAAAATAAAAAATAAACGCTGTTGAATTAATTTAATAATTATATTTGTTTTAAGCTGGGGCTTTAAATTAGCAATACCAATATCAATATTATCATAGAAATTACTCAGAATAAACATACATATCAGGCTCATTTTCAGTGCTATTTATCTATTACAAAAAAAACTTGATAAATTATCTCATTGTTCTGCTTGGTCAAAATATTTGCCATAAATCTGTGGCATACTGGCTATTCCACAATTAAAGAAAGAAAATAAACTTCCCTTTTTTTTCCCAATATTGCAAGTGAGATAGTGTAACTATGGAACTATTTTATTTTTTTATATATATTTTATTTTTATTTGAGAACAGGTGAGCAATTACTTATTAAAATAAAAAGACACATTTTGATAAGATGTAATTGCAGCTCTGATTTGAATAGAGGGCACAGGATGCTTTGCATAAATTAATGGGAAAAGGTAAATCTAATCCAATGATCCAAGTTCTTCCACTCTGCTCAGGACAACTTAAAGGAGATATTATTTGTTGTTTCTATTGAAAAGATAATTTATTCCTAATATCTAAACAAATTTATTATAAGTATTTCACTTCCTCTAAGACACTTGCCTTTCCTAGATACAGTGGAACAGATCCTTCTCAAGGGTTTTACAAACAATGAACTTGTATTAGCAAATTCTAAATGTTCATAAAAAGTTCAGACAGACATTCATATATTCTCAGTCAGCCTGAAATGAATTTCTGTTTCTTTTGGGAATGTGATTTTCAATCTTTCATGCAGGTTTTCAAGATTATCTAGTTTTGCTCTTCACAGGCTGTGAACCAGGCTGATGGAATCAGAGCATTTGGCTCATGGTAGTTAGCAGCAGAGCATGAATATCTGCTGAAGACTGGAGAGCACAAGCAGATTTTCTCTGTTATACTATTTACCACGGACAGAAGGAAAATCCATAATACTTCTAGTAGGTTAATACTTACCAGATAAAACTGGAGAAAATGAGGACTGCAAGTCATGAACCTATAAAAAAGGACTTGAAATTGGAGTTTCAAATTTGGCTGTGATTAAGTATGGACAAGAAATCAGCCTTGTAAACCTTATTAAATAATGTTTTGTAGTATGCTGACATGGAAAAAATTACACACAGAGAAGGTGTAACTGAGTTTACAGCTTCAAACAAGCTCTTCTCAGTAAAGGTGTAGTGGGGAAGCTCACTAGAAAAGCTCATTTTCTTTGGGAGTAACTATTTCAGCTCTGGTTGTGAACTGCAATAGCTCTATCTGGATTCATCCATTTTGCACAAGTAAGATGAATGTTGAAAACATTTCCAAAACATGGAAACAGATCAAATTAGCTGTCTCTCTTCCTTTTCAGCCCTCAGGGACTCTACCAGTCTTTGTATATTAGAAAATGAGAACCTGTGAAACTGCTGACAGAGCACTAGAAGATTTCCTGAGACAGTGCAGGAAAAAATGGACTTTCAACTCAGTACAGGAATAATTCTTCATTTATTTCCTTACTCATACACTCACAGTGAAAAATGTTCTTATTTCACTATGGAGGCATTAAATGTAAATAAGTAAAGATGTGCTTGTGGACCATCCCATGTTGTACCATCATGACAAACATGGGCTGTTTTTCACTGTTCATTGGCTGTGAATACTTCTTGTTTCACTGCTCATTCTTTTATACTTTCACATAAGCAGGAGAGAGAAGTAAAAAGGATTTTCTCTAGAAACCTTTAGATTTTATGTATTCCTTGAGAAATATTTAGAGATAACCACAGCTGTTAACTGAACTTTGTTTACTAAGTAAATGATCACCCCTATCCATAACTCCATATACTCCATATGCATGATTTCACATTAGTTAGTTTGCAGGAATAGATCCTTTAGAAAATTGTAAGTAAAAGCTTTTTCTATGTAATTAGGAAACCCCCCCCCTCCCCCCCCATCCCCC
>NC_048893.1:121031811-121151934 GCF_011077185.1 Oxyura jamaicensis
CATGAGGTAGTCCTCCAGAAAAAAACTAATTTCAGAAGTCAAGGGAACTGTTTAAGTGGAGTGATTACAGTGCTGCTGAATACCAGGAAAGTCACAATTTCAGTGCCATAAATATTCCTTTGGTGCCACAAATAAATTTAAAAAAAAAAAATGGTTACCTAATAGCAAGACAGTTTGTTATCTCCTTTTTAAAAAGGTTATATTTCTCTGTGGAAACATTTGAAAAGCTTTGTATTTTAAACAGGTCTGCTTTCATATTATATTTTTTGCCAAACTATTTTAATAGGGCACTGTAGGTAGGAATAATATATAATAAATATTTTATTTAACCTTATGCTATGTATCTGATATATAGGCATAGCTATCTTACTGGAATATTTTGCTTTGAACTTTCAGGAAATGCCCTCTTTAAGATTCAGCATATAATTTCCAGACTCAAAAATTTGCACATTGTGTTTATAGAAACAAAATGCATTATGATTTCATTACATTATCTCGATACGCAATTATTCTCTTTCTTAAATGACTGAGATAAGTATCTTAATAACTCTCCAATCAACCATAATGACTAGCATGTCTTACTTTTGTGAACTATGTGTGGGGCACATCTAGGAAATTCTGACAAGATTTCACCAAGATCTCAAAGAAAAATATCTATTTATATTTACATGCTGAGACAAAGCTCTTCTCACTTTCTCTCATCCCATTAGTTGGACTAGTGGAAAGGGAATGAGGTGAAGCATATTTTATTTTAACAAGCAGCAGCAAGGACTTCTCTCTCCACCAGAGCAGCACTAAGGAGAGAAGGCATCTCCTCCGTGCCCTCAGAAATGAAGACTGGCACCCATCTACTTTTGCTGCTTAGTGTTCCCTCTGTACACAACAAATATGCATTCCCAGCTGTGTTGGGTTCTGTATTTATTAGTGACAGCCCCTGTAAACATCCCCCCCCAACCCCCCGTCCCCGTCCCAACAGTGGGCCCACATGGGGCACCTATCTCTGTTAATTCAAGTAGAATCCTCTGTTGCTCTCAGGCAACCTCTGCTTTCAAAGGGCTATAGTGGGATGCAGCTGGCCAGGAGAAAAGAAATTTGCTTAAAAATGATAGCTGATATTCCAGCTGAAGAATAACATGACTGCAGGAACTGAAATGAAAGTCCAACACAGGCCCAAATCCAGCTTCAATTATGGGATCTGATCAATTTACTGCAAAACTAAATCATTACACCAGTGATTGCAATCAGTCATCTGTAGGTACATAGACCACAGCGTTAAAAATAATTTTACTTTAAAAGATGATTTTTCAAATACCTTTAACTCAGCCAAATCAAAGCTAATTTACAGTACGATTAGGCCATCCACTTACCCCCTGAGTGAGGACCACTGTATTCGTGCTAAATTTCCCATTTCAAATGTAATCTTTTACATCTCTAGGGCTGTTCAGGGAAAGGTCAGTCACAGCAGTTCTGTTCTAAAAAAAAAAAAAAAAAAAAAACAAAAAAAAAAAACAAAAAACAAAAAACAAAAAAAAAAAACACTTATAAAGGCTTTTGTACCCCAGAATCTCTGACCAGCTACCACTTTGCAGCAGATTCATCAGTATACTAGTGTTGGAGTGGAAAGTTTTGTCCACAAAAATAAATATTTCTCAGGTTGTGACAATCTGAAGTGCAGGGTGTTAATGAAAATAAATCTAGCTAAAGAGGCAGCAAGATGACCAACTAAATTTTGTCCATCTTATCACATGCAAATCACTGTGGACACTTGCATGAAAAAGTTTTGTTTGCCACAGTCAGCACCCAGACATATTAACTTTTTTTCAAATTTATTATAAGTTCTTATCATATATTTGTTTTTGTAACATTACCTCAGAAACAAACCAGGACATAATAAAACAAAGAAACAAAATTTATGTTACAATTAGTATCCAGGTAGAATACATTTTGGATCCCTACCAACATTTTATAATACAAATTATATATATATAAATATGAAAAATAAGAGGAAAAATGAAAATAATAAAAAATAAAGTGTACTATGTGATGAATTTAACCGTAAATCAAATTTTCTCAGAAAACCTTGCCAGAATAATATACGACCTTTCACAAATGTGTATACTTAAGATAAAGACTTTTATCTGCATCAGGAACATCTCTTTTACTATTAAAATTTTAAGTTTGAGCTTACTTAGCAAAATTAATAACTATATATTTCCATTAGCATCTTCTAGATCCATGGAATTCTGTTTTTTCTATTAAGTCTAAGGCCTCAGGAGATGGAAGAAATTATCTGCTTCATTGTAAGACACAGGCCACACACATTGTCAACTCTGACGTCTATAGACCAAATTTTAGATTTTGAAATAACATTAGGAAGGGTTTAGCATTATTTTGAATATCAGAAACTTTTATTTTGACACTTAGATCTACATTAAGAAACACCATAATAGACTTTAGCTTTAGAAGTGCTAGTCAATATTTATAATTAGTGTCAGCATTTCTGTAGTATATGTAGTATGTACTATACATATGTAGTATACATACATCCTACAGAGATGTACTCAGGAACCACTGGTAAATCAGGAACATAGGCTCAGCAGGAGAAGCGGTAGTTACTGTCAAAATAATGTACCTTCCACTACATTCTCCTTTTCAAGTATTTTGAAAAGCAGTTATTTAGGACCTTGCAGCATTTGCCAAACTCCTTAGACATTTTTGTTTCTGTGTCCCTAACCTCACCATGACTGAGGGTAAACTGTAATATCATTTCTTAAATTAGGCTGACATACAGTACTATATTGTTTCTAGTCACTACTGACACTAAATAAATAAATAAATGGGGAAAAAAAAAAATCCACCACTTAACCACTTTGCACTTTCAATACAGAGATATCAATACTGAATGTATTACTGGCCTGTACTATGCACAGGGTTTGTGGTCTAACAGGGTTTGTGGTAAAGTCTGTAATACCCTGAGGCTGATAGGCACTTCTGCCGATCTTGTGCTGCCTTTTTTGCTATGCCTCAGTGAGGCCCACAGAATAAATCTGTCTTTGCTATTATAGTGTGTTTGCTTTGTGCACAATAGATCTCGAAAGGGCTTTGCTTCCACTGGCAGCCTACCTGTTCAATTCTCCAGTCAAGCCTTGTTTTCGGACAGCCATAAATGCATTCAGAAAGGAGTAATAATCATACATCAGCAAATAGTCTAGCTAATAAAACAGGAATTAGCAAGTGAGCATGCCCTCCATTTAGATGAACTTTCACCATCCTGATTATCCATAATTTCTAGAGTCAGGACAAATAGTCCTGTGAGCACTAAAATAAAAGCTTCAGTTTTTCTAGGTGTTTCATATTTGGTTACATTTGGTGTCTGTCATCTGTTTCTGGTAATTTCTCAACCATTCACTGTAACACCTTCTTGTGTTAATTCTTTGTGTCTGATAAGGTTAGTCTCCCTTAATTCAGAACAAGTATGTCCTTAATTTCTACTTCATCACTTATTTTCATGAAAGTAACTATTTTCATGAAAGCCTTTTAATGTCTTTCAAGACCTGTTTTCCTCTGGTTAAGTTTCTTGAAATTGTTGACTGGTTTTCAGCATGTGCAGACACAGAGGCACAGAAATTTTCATATAGGAAATTAAGCTATAAAGTGAACAGAAATATGCTAATAAGCATCTTTATATTACATTGATATAATTGCAAATTATCTTGGGTATGTGTTCTAACTGGCACTAATAGCAGTTCAGATCAGGTAGGAGGCATGTATATAGGCAGGAGTAGACAATAATGTTGAGGTCATTAAAAAGTCACACACGTCGCTGTTATTAATAATCAGCAAAAGAGAGTCCTGCTCCCCTCCCACAGTGTTACCATTGGCATCTGCTGCTCAGCAGCTTAACATATTAAATTCTGAGTGCCATTTTGGGATGAATTACTTTCCAGAAGGAGGGGTGAACCTTGGGTGAAACAAAGCAAGACGCTTTCCATTGCCAAACCCCAGAATAAAATGTAATTTCATTAGGAAGCAATATAATCTGGTAGATACTACTCAGAAGGAATTCCTCCTACTCTTTGGTTGTACTGATTTATATTACCATGTTTTCAGGTAGAAATGGTCTTTCTGTATGCGTTGGTAAAGTGCAAAGAAGCAAGGTGACTAATTTTAGCTGAGGTTAAATGCTGCCAAAAGACCAATATATTTTTTGCTGTAATGTTAAAGTTCTCCTTACCTAGCATATGTTTGACCCATGGAAAGCTGTGAGCCAATTTACAGCTGTATACCTGATAAGCCTGATAAGGGCTTGAGTACAAGGAGGGTCTATCCATCCTTGTACAGCAGCACTGACTCCAGTATAACTACACCTTTCCATCTTCTCCCATGTTGCTTCCTGATATTTCAGCTAGCCTTGCTTTAAAATTACTCACGTTTGTCACCTTTGCCCACACTTTGACCCACCCCAGGGCAGGTATTTAGGGTATTTGTGCCTCCATCCCATCACTGCTACAACCATCAGTGGCTTGCAAAGGAGAGCCACCAGAGGTGAAAGGCACAACCTGGCAGTGCTCTCAGGAGCAGTGTTGGCACAATAACTCTTCATTACTTCACATCCTTCTAAAAACAGATCCTTCTAAACAGCAGTTACTGAAAAGGTACCTGTGCCATCAACCTAGTAGAAACCTGTAGAACACAATTTGAAATTTAATTGTGTTAGTAGTTAGCTAGCATGTACAAATCATGTCTGATATCATAGAATTGTAAAATCAAAGAATAATTAAGGCTGGTAAACACCTCCAAGATCATCTGGTCCAACCATCCCCCTACCACCAATGTCACCCACTAAACCATATCCCTAAGCACTGTGTCCAACCTTTCCTTAAACACCCCCAGGGATGGGGACTCCACCACCTCCTTGGGCAACCTGTTCCAATGCCTGACTACTCTTTCTGAGAAGAAATGTCTCCTAATTTCCAACCTAAACCTCCTCTTGCAAAACTTGAGGCCATTCCCTCTAGTTCTATTGCTAGTTATTTACCTGTGAGAAGAGGCCGACCCCCAGCTCCCCACACCCTCCTTTCAGGTAGTTGTAGAGAGCACTAAGGTCTCCCCTGAGTCTCCTCTTCTCCAGACTAAACAACACCAGTTCCCCCAGTCACTCCTTGTGTTCAAGACCCTTTACCAGCTTTGTAGCTCTTCTATGAACATGTTCCAAGGCCTCAATGTCCTTCTTGTAGTGAGGGGCCCAAAACCGAACTCAGTACTCGAGGTGAGGCCTCACCAGAGCTGAGCACAGAGGAAAAACCACCTCCCTGGTACTGTTGGCTACATTATTCCTGATACAAGCCAGGATGGCGTTGGTCTTCTTGGCCACACTGTGCCCACACCTGGGCACACTTCTGGCTCATGTTCAAGGAAACATCAACCAGCACCCCCAGGTCCTTTTTCTCTGCACAGCTTTCAAGCCACTCTTCCTTGAGCCTGTAGTGTTGCATGGGCTTGTTGTGGCCAAAGCGTAGGACCCAGCACTCAGCCATGTTGAACCTCATCTCACTGGCCTCTGCCCATCAACTCATCCTGTCCAGATCCCTCTGCAGTGCCTTCCTACCCTCCAGCAAATCAACACTTCCCCACAACTTGATATCATTTGCAAACTTCTCAGTGTGCACTCAATTCCCTCATCCAAATCATGAATAAAGATAATAAATAGGATGGGCCCCAACACCAAACCCTGGGTAACATCATACATGACTGGTTTCCAGCTGTTTTTCACTCTGTTCACCACCACTCTCTGGGCCCAGCCGTCCAGCCAGTTTTTAACTCAGCAAAAAGTGTACCAAGCCATGGGCTGCCAGCTTCTACAGGAGGATACTATGGGAGACAGAGTCAAAGGCCTTGCTGAAGTCTAGGTAGACTACGTCAACAGGCCTCATCCACCAGGCAGGTCACCCAGTCATAGAAGGAGATGAATTTGGTTAGGCAGGACTTGCCATTTGTGAACCCATGCTGACTGGGCCATGATGGTCAGGTTGAGCTTGTGCTGGGCTTTAGCCTTCCTGACTTCTTCTCTGCATATGCTGCATCTTCCTTGTACTTTCCTTGAGTTGTCTGCCCCTTCTTCCAATGGACATAAGCTCTCTTTTTTTCCTGGAGACTCAGCAAAAGTTCCCTGTTCAGCCACGCTAATCTTCTTCCCCGCCGGCCCATCTTATGGCACATGGGGACAGCCTGTTGCTTTAAGACTTCCTTCTTGCAGAGTGTCCAACCTTCCTGGACCCCTCTGCCCTTCAGGACTAACTCCCAAGAAGCCTTAGCTACCAGTGTCCTGAACTATTCAGTCTGTCCTCAGGAAGTCCAAGGTAGCAGTTTTACTGACCTCCCTCCTGACTTCACCAAGAATAAAGAACTTTATCATGTCATGGTCACTCTGCCACTCTGTCACTCTGCATGGTCACCCTACCACCACATCTCCCACCAGTCCTTCTCTGTTCATGAACAGTAGGTCTAGTAGGACATCTCCCTGGTAGGCTCATTAACCAACTGACTCAGGAAGCTGTCTTCACACACTCCAGGAACCTTCTAGACTTCTTCCTCAGGGCTGTATTGTATTTCCAGCATATGTCTGGGAAATTAAAGTCCCCATGAGAACAAGTGCTGGTGACTGAGCAGCTTCCACCAGCTGCTTGTAGAATGCATCATCCTTCTCTTCATCCTGGTTTGGTGATCTATAACAGACTCTCACCAGGATGTCCACCTTGTTGGCCATCCCCCTGATCCTTATCCATAGGTACTGTTCCTTATCATTCCCAACTCCAAGCTCAACAACACTGAAACACTCTCTAATATAGAGAGCCACACTACCTTCCCTTCTTAGTTGCCTGTCTCTTCTGAAGAGCTTGTCGCCATCCACTGTAGCACTCCCGTCATGGGAGAGGTCCAGTGAGAGGTTTCAGTGATGGCAGCTAGGTCATAATTTGCCTGCTGTATCATCATCTGTAATGAAGTGCAAATGGAAGTAAACATAACTACTATAATTATTCATGTCTATAACAGACTAAGAGAAAGTAACTCAAAGACATCTAGGAGAAAAAGCAAAAAAAAAAAAAATGATACAGATTCCAGGTTTTTAATTATATCCAAGGTTCTGATTTTCTATTTTTAAGCCACAGGGAAGGAAAGGGGAGAGAATTAGATATCATTTATGGAGTGACCTTTTAAATGAAATGTGCATTTATTTGTTATTTTCATTCCTTATCTGTTTCATATATTTCATTTTTCTGATACTAAAGCATGGAGATCTAAATAAGAAATACAGAATTTATTTGAAGTTGCTATAGCCACAGTAAGCATAGCTTTCTAAATTTACAGGACTGTGGTTTTCTTAGTATTCATTTTTATTTTATTTTTACTTTTATATGCATTTTTTATTTTCTCCCTAGTTCACAGATATAAAACTTTAATGTAACAAGGTCAGCAATTCTGTGTGAAATGTAGTCTCAGCAATTGGCTTTAGTTCCTCAGCCCTTGGTAAGCATCACATGAATAAGCTATGAGGAGAACATGTTCAGACCATGAAAATTATATAAGTTTGACAACACAAATATTAACAAAAAGGAAGAAAGGTCAGGGATAATGATGAATTAAAATACAAATAATAAAATAATATATTATTAAAATAAAAATAATATATTAAGTACAATTTTAACCTTCATCCTTAAGCTGAAATTAAGGTAAGGGAATAGTACCCAAAGACAAATTCTGTATGTCATGTCTACTGCTATTGACTGGTACTATTTAGTCACCACATATATCACACAGTGTCTGTAAAGATTTGGAGAACACAGCAATCACACTATGAAAGAGACCTGGCATATATAAATGACACATTTTCCACTAGAGCTAAAGCTCCTCTCCATAATTCTCATAAATCTGGGGAAGAAAGAGCAGAATGGGATCCTATCTGATGCAAATTGGCAAACATCTGTTAATGTTGGTGGTGCTGTGCTGATTTACACCACCTGCGGAAGCAGCCTTACTTAGCCATTGACTAAAGCTGCCACTAGTGAGCAGAATGAGCCAAATAAACTGCAGCTAGAAGTCAGCATAATTAATTGGATTCCTTAAGTGTTGATTATGGCTACATATTCCCATTATAGATAAATTTAGAGATAGATTTATATAGGAAATACCAGCAAGCTTCACATACATGGGTATATATATAGAGAGAGAGAGAAAATTATATATATGTATATATGTATATATATATATATAAATCTTAATTTGAATCTTAGTTACACTGCTGGGAATCCCACTGGATTCAATTGACAATGACTGATTTTAGTCACAGCACCAGGAAGTGGAGAGAAACTAGAAATAACTGGTAAAGAGCAAGGGTTCTCCATCCAAATTTTCCTGTGTCTTCCTGCGGGAGACTTGTTATCTCAGTATGTTTTCTATACTCGAGCTTTAAGCACTGCAAGTTTATCTACAGTGCTGAGGCAGCACCAACAACATGACTGTTTTTCCTGCCAGAATTGAGTGTTGTAGTGACATGCCAGGTTTCCAGCACAGGAAAGAGTTATCTTCTCTCTCAATGTGCCAGGAAGCTCGGAGTACACTCCATTGCCTTCAACTCACTTCTTCAGATTTGTAAGCCCATGGCTTTCAAAAGAAAATCTTGATGGTTTTTCAGTTACCCAGGTATTTCAAAGTACCCATGAGTGTGTCATCCTTTTCCTCTGTAACCTTTCTGTAGGTTTTAATAGTCTCATAAGATTATTCTCGCAATAAAATTCACAGAGATTCCACACCACAGTGAATATTAACAAAACAATGTAAGTTTCAGGTCAAAACAAATTTCTCCATTTCTTATACTATTTCAGCAAATGGTTACAAAATGCATTGCACAGACTGAAGATTTCAGGGAATTCATCTGTTTATATGATGAATTGAATTTATACGATGATGAATCTGAGAAACCAGCTTTTTCCGGCTTATTAGTGATCCTTTTAAAGCATTCAGCCAACTTCTGGCTCCACATAATGTTTAGTTTCTAAATCATTATACACCATGAAATCCTCACCACTTAACTCTTCCTAAATCATGATTTTATCAGCCTTTTTCTTTTTATCATAACTGTTTATTGATTGTACTTCAGAATTCAATAACATACCTATGCCACAA
Organism: Oxyura jamaicensis; assembly: GCF_011077185.1. Lineage (NCBI taxonomy): Eukaryota > Metazoa > Chordata > Aves > Anseriformes > Anatidae > Oxyura > Oxyura jamaicensis. The sequence continues at coordinate 121,040,995 of NC_048893.1, forward strand.
TCCAGGGCAAACCTCTTACCTAGCTACCTTTCAAAACTAGTACATTGTATCTGAAATACAAATTACACACCTTCTGTGTAATGTTTTTGCTTAAATCTGCATGATAAATGTTTTTGCTTAAATTTCCATTCTACTTGGTTAAGTGAATTTTGAGTGTGTAGTGGAGTGTGCTAAGTGTAAGTAACATTGAGTGGTACCCAGGTAATGCATACCACCTGATACAGCACTATCCTCCTACAAGGAAAGCAGTATTTGCAGCCTATGTATGGATTTCCTTTTCCTGAATGACTCCTATGCTGGTTGATGTCTCATCTGGGCTCCAAAGAGGAGTATCACACTTGAGTGGACAATAGAGACGATAGGTCAGCAGATGCAGCTCCCTTTAACTTGTTGAACTGTTCTGTTTCCTTTCCATTAAAGCAAATTTCCACAGGAACTTGCCCACCATCAATCCATCTGTGGTAGGCTTCACTCCTCTCATGTCACCAGCCATCCAGCAAGGCATGATATAAATTTTTATGTGAGAATGCTGAAGGACTGACTGACTTTCCAGTAAGCAAACAAATTTTGACTGATTTTCATAATTTCCATCCTTACTCTGCCAGCTGTGGCCCTATGGAGTTTGAAATTGAACTTGACATTGTTTATTTTATAGTTGTCATCATCACCATAAAGACTTTCTCAGTTGTCCCACAGACAAGATTCGTTTTCAGGATTTGTAGCCAAACATTTAGACTCCAATTCCTTGAAGCAGGAATTTGTCTCTGTTGCTGAATCAGGTATCAGTAATACTGGAGAAATACATTAGAAACAGCCATGCAGTTTTTCAGACTTTTATTTACAAATAAGGCTGATGAGAGACCTTCCAAGTATATGGTGTGAGTATAAACACACACTATACACTAGATAAAATATTAACTTTTTATGATTCTTTATATAATTCTCTATATATTTTTACCTACATCTACATAAATATGTAAGAATGTATCTCTTAAAATATGTTAATCACAAAATGCCATGATACAACATCCGAATTCCCATAATAATTTCTTTTAGCTGTTAAACAGCTAAATGTGCTATGATCTCTTAGGAAACTCCTGGGCTGTATAGATATTATTACATTCATTTTAATAAATCTTAGATCAAATCTAGATGGACGTGGCAAGAAATAAATGTTAATTATCACAGTTGACTAGAGTAAGAATAATAATAATTAAATAAAAGATAAAAAGTCAATGAACTAATATGATATAGTTTATTTAAGCAAACTGTTGTGCCAAGAACAGTTCCAGAGTATTTAGTTAGTGAGGTCCATTAAAGATGTTCAAACAAATTTGTTCTGTTACAAGCCTGGTTTATCAAGAACAATCTAATGGAATGTTTTTTGTTAAACTAATAATATTTCAGATCGCAAAACAACACTGGTTATTTGTTTGGAAATTTTATCAGTTCTGTAAAGGGAAACAATTTTCATTTTTAAGGAAAAATGCTTACAACATTCACCAGTTTATTCAGTGCCAGCAAGGTTTAAAGATATTCAGCCATGTGCATCTAACAAATTAAAGACGTAAGAAAAAGTTGGACAGTGCACAAAGAAACAGAATCTCTTTTCTGCAAAGGCAAGCTTTAAAGGGAAAATTAGGTGTATACTTTGTATCTCAAGTGAATGTCATAGAGACAGAATGCAATATAGTAGAAAATGCATTGTTTTCCAAGGCTGCAAATATCTGTCCTGCACAGCCAGTCATTAAACAAAGATTCTGTATGTATAAACTCCACATTCTTGCCAGCAGACCAAAGGCAACTTGGTGAACACAGAATTGCCTGCCTAGTTTATCTTCATACAAATGAGCTGAAGCGCCCTTGGCAAAGAATGCAATGTCATGCCAACAGAATACAGATTTTATACTGCTGTAACCAGGTATTTTATTAAAGTCACAGTGAAGTGTCTGCATGGACTGAAAATTCTGATGAGCAACATTTCAAAGTACAAGCAGTGCCTACTGTTTGTCCAGTAAATTACCATGTCATTGTGATGAGGCAAGACCCAGCAGACCCCTAAGAAAAACAGTTTAATTAATAAGCCAACTGAAAATAACTGTGTAGGGATGTAGGTGACATCATTCAGTAAAATATTGTTTCTGAGAAATTCTTAGTTAAAAGAAACTCCAAGAGTCCAGGAGAGTCCTTTTCCACTTTTCATCCTATATAAAGTGGTAAGATATAAAGAGCCATCAGATATTATAGATAGGTAGGTAGATATAGATACACATACATAAATTTGTCTCTAATTCAAGACAAATCTCATTCATATTTTAAGACCTCTCAAACGGTGTGGCCAGCAGGACTAGGGAAGTGATTGTTCCCCTGTACTCGGCTCTGGAGAGGCCACACCTCAAGTACTGTGTTCAGTTTTGGGCCCCTCACAACAAGAAGGACATTGAGGTGCTCGAGAGAAGGGCAATGAAGCTGGTGAGGGGTCTGGAGAACAAGTCTTACGAGGAGTGGCTGGGATTGTTCAGCCTGGAAAAGAGGAGGCTCCGGGGTGACCTCATTGCACTATATAGATACCTTAAAGGAGGCTGTAGTGGATGGGGGTTGGTCTGTTCTCTCATGTGCCTGGTGAAAGGATGAGGGGGAATGAGATAAAGTTACACCAGGGGAGGTTTAGGTTGGATATTAGGAAAAACTTCTTTACCGAAGGAGTTGTTAGGCATTGGAATGGGCTGCCCAGGGAAGTGGTTGAGTCACCATCCCTGGAGGTCTTTAAAAGACGTTTAGATGTAGAGCTTAGGGATATGGTTTAGTGGAGGACTCAGTAGTGTTAGGTCAGAGGTTGGACTAGATGATCTTGGAGGTCTCTTCCAACCTAGATGATTCTGTGATTCTGTGATTCTGTGAAATCAAGAAATACAATAAGATAAAATAAAATTGGGAGAAAATCATAATACTTCTTTTTCCTTCTTTCTTTTTGTTCGATATGAGTGACCGCTTTTACCGTTAAACATACATCCAGATAAAACAGTTCAAACAGAAATGATAAGAATCATGGATTGATGAGCAGAGGTAAATCAAGGGCAACCACCATAACATCACTCTTGATGTAGATTGCTTTGACTTGGATTGAATTTGACTGGAAACAAAACCAATGGGTTTTTATTTGGGTTTTCTAAATATAATATTCAAAGAACTTTATAAAAATAGGTATTTGAAATTTAACTATTCCGCTCAATTTATAAAGTAATGATTTTCAAATCACAGTACAAATTTTGATAGACTTAGGGGAAAAGAGACAGCAAAGAAAATGTCACTTTCTTGGTGTGTTCCTTTCAGCTTCCTTCAGAAGTGATGAGAATTTTGCTACTTTGGTGAGGTTGGTTGGGCAATTTTAATCTGTTTTTTTTTTCAAAAATTTTTTCATGCAAGATATCTAAACCATAATACTATGAGTGTTTTATGAAGGTTATTTTAGCATTTTTTACCAAGAATTCCTGTGCACAACTTTTGGGTTATCTATAAAAAAAAAAAAAAAAAAAAAAAAGAGAGAGAGAGAGAGAGAGAGCAGAATTTGACAAAATAATAATAAATAAATAAATAAATGAAACCCCCTGACTCAATAGCAGTACAGACTGTACAGGTACAACTATCTGAAGGAGAAAATCACCTTGGAGCTTTCCTGTTTCCAGTCATTTCCCAACTCTGACCCTCAGCCTATTAATTTTCCTTCACATCCCTTGTGCCTCATTGCTGATATGACCTCAGGTCCTCTGAGTTTTCTGAGTAGGGGGACAAGACTTTTAGGGGGATTAAAGTTATCCAAGGTGCAGGCTGTACATGCAAAAAATGTAGCCATTTAAATAAGATTAAAAATATTAATCTCTGCAAGCATTCAAAGCTGCCTGCCTCATGATTGTTAGTGCTAGTATTCTTACATGAACTCCTTAATATATCACAACTACTTACTCTGCTAGTTCATAAATAAAACTATACTAACAGTTTGAAACAAATACTTATCCTTTTTCTGTAGTGACAATTATTACAAATCATTAACAGTGCCTAGATCACTCTATTGCTGTGAATGATCTGAACAAGAAAAATTATGGTATGGGATAAAAATAGTCTTTAATTATCTCTAAAATTAATTTGCTGCCCCATAAACCATGGTGGCCCTTTATACCGGTCAATTACCCCAGAGCCGTGAGTTACTGTACATATTTTCAACAGTCAGCATACAGAAGCTACTATAGAAAGATACAAGGAGCAGGTACAAGGTGACCTTGAGGTATTTGGAGTAGAATTGGGTGGGGAAAGGGAAAGGGAACAGGAAAGGGAAAGGGAACGAGAAAATATTCTCAGCTTATTTATTTTTAGTATTTAATAAGTATTTCTAACCAGAAGAAAAACTGAGCTCTCAGTGTTCTCTGTGTGCATGTAGAAAGCTCAGCATGACTCACATTGCACATGCGTATTTTTTTTCATTTATTCAAAAATCACAGAAAGCAAGAGAGACACTTCAAAATGTTATGTTTCAATTAAGGATATATCAACATTTTAAAATATTTTTGAGATCTTTCTTTCAAATATTCTGAAGTTTTCAGCTGTCAGTTATGGCTTCTTATGTAGTATATGTACACAGAATGTATTTATACTAATGTAAGTATGAATACTGTACAGACAGTACATTTAGCGCTAGAGTCTCACGGAAGCTAATTAAAACCTTGTCATTGGCTAAAGTAAAATCGGGGTTTCATTCTGAATATTTTCTTCTGCCATTGAACTGAGCTTCTGTGATTTAAAATTTCAAATATAAGATACGAATCAACTCAATTAATCCCGCAAATTAAAAAATTCTGAATCATTTAGCCTATTGTACTTCCTAGAATTCTCTTTCAATATCATCAAAAAGTGTGTTGATTTTAGGATGTTATTTCAAGAACATCTGATTTTACATTTCTGACATAACACTTCTTATGTGTAAATAAGCTATCTAGAAATACAATGACTGAAATGTTTCTGAATTTATTACAGTCTGAAAAAAGATATTTTTTTTTTTTTCTGGTATACTTTAAAAGCAAAAAGTAGTTGTGCCAACCCACTTAACCCAAACAAGCAACTTTAGGACTCACAAATAAATAAGCAACCATACAAAGATGTCCTAATGATCTATGATTTATTGAGACAAATCTTTCATGGCACTTCCCTAAAATTTAAGATTTGAAAAAAAAAAAAAAAATTCAAGTAAAATCTGAATTATTTTGTTGCTTTGCTGTTTAGAAATATTTATTTGACAGGATATTGAATATTCTTAAAGAAAGATTTGAGAAAAATCTTGAATATTTTTACAGTTTCATTATAAGGCTACGGATGTCCTGAACATTAAAGCTGGCACTTCCTAGAGTTCATAGTGTTAAGAAAACCCAAGCCCTCAACCCTGGCAAGTTGCTGGGTGCCCTTCACCTCAGCAATTATATTAGGAGTGTGTAATGCACATCCCTGTGTTGGCTTTTTTTTTTTTTTTTTTTTTTAATCTCTTTATGGACAAATAATGCAACAATTTGTTTAATTTATTATTAGATTCTTTATCTGCTACCAAAACATTCTATGGACAACAACTTCCAGAATGCCAGAAATTGGTTTATTATGTTGATTTTTATCTACTGGAAGTCTTCTGGAAATGTGACAGATTTAGAAAACCTAAAAGTTGGAACTGAAAATGGAAAAATCTGAGCATTCTTACAGCTTTGGCTCAGCTGCTCAAACACCTTGTATTTTACTCAAAAAAAAAAAAAAAAAAAAAAAAAAAGAAATGATAGCTGTTGGTTATGGTTTTTGTTATGTCTGATTGTTGGTGATTTGTCAGTTCTTATGCTATTAGTACTTCAGAAAAGTGAAACTATTGAAAAATAAGAAATGTCACCAGGGTAACACTAGCACAAAACCACTAAAAACTGTTAGCAACACTGTAACCTTGAGGTACCTTCATGCATTGCAACATACGACTATAGAAAACTTGGACCAGTTCTCAGTTATTACCAGTAAAAATGAGTCATTCCTAGTAAAAATAAATAAATAAATAAATAAATAAATAAATAAATAAAAACATGCACTTGCAAAATAAACAGAGTCCTCAAAGTTTAAATTACAACAGTATTTCTGTCTGTGCAAAGACACACACACACACAGAGAGAGAGAGAAACCGGTGACAAAATAGCTTTCAGGGCAAACCGTGACTCATCTTTCACAAGGAGTTAATAAAATTGAGAATAACTGAGTCGACGACTATGAGAAAAAATCATTCAAAATGTAAAAAGCTCTTTTCTTCTCATAAATAAATTTTATAATAATTATAATGATGCAGAATTGACATGCAGAAAACATGGGTATTTTCGGAGCTCTACAATAAGATTCCTTCTGAAAACTAAAACCACTTTTCATTGCAATGAAATTGGGCTTGGAAAACTCAGAAACATGAAACATTTAATGTGAAATGTGAAAGCTTCACAAAAGTGAAATATGCACACAGATTTTTAAAATTCCCAGGTAAACATGGTATTTCACTGTGGTTTTTTGTTGTTGTTGTTGTTGTTGTTTTGTAATTATGTAAAATTCTAAGAGCAGTTGGAAGTAGTTTGTGTTCTGAGTGCCAAACCATTTGAAGAAAATGAGCATGCCAACTTCTCTGAATTAAAGTCATGGTATCTACTAAATTCTACTTCTATTTTAATTTTATTTTTGACAATTGCACTTTTTAATAGATAATTACTTGCAAATTATACTGACAGTCTAGCATGTTGCTCCAAGTTTATCACATTATACTTGGCAGCATAAGCAATACTGAAAAACAAATCTTGTTGATCCACAGGATGGTTTGTACATATCTGATATATTCCACAGTGCCCTCTGGCTTACACCACTTGCTCAAAAAGCACTAGGCTCCCAGAGTTCCCTAGCCTAGTGGATAATCCTACTGCAGCAGCCTTTTTAGATGTGAACATTTGTTTCTTTAAGCTAACAGTGTCACTGTGTTTTGTTTCCATACACATTGTGGTTTAACCCACGAAGCACCTAAGTACCATACATCCATTTGTTCACTCCCCTGACAGTGAGATGCAGGCTAGAATCAGAAAAAGCTAAAACTCATGGGTTGAGACAAAAGCTTCATAGGACAGAAAAGGAAGGTAAAATATTAACAATAATAATGACAGTTAAAATAACATATATATATATTTATATATATATATATACAAAACAAGTGATGCACAGTGCATTTGCTCACCATCCACAAGCAGATGCCAAGCCAGAACCTAAGCAGTGGCTGCATACCCTCCATTAGCCAACAGCCCCAGCATTATTATTCAGCATGACACCGTATGGTATGCATCGACCCTTTGGTCAGTTTGGGTCAGCTGTCTTGGCTGTGCACTCCCCAGCCCCAGGGCTGTGCATGCCTCCCAGCTTTTTGTGCATCCCCAGCCTCCTCGCTGGTAGGGCAGTATGAGAAGCTGAAAAGTCCTTGACTTCATGTAAGCACTGCTACGCAACATCTAAAGCAACAGTGTGTTATCAACATTATTTTTCTCCTAAATCCAAAGCATAGCACCATACCAGACAGTATGAAGAAAATTAACCCTTTGTCATCCAAAACCAAGACAATAAGGTTGACTAGGAAGACAAAGAAAAGAATAAAGTGAGCATGGATGACATGTGGCCAGCAAAAAATGCAGGTTTGTACAGTTGATGGAATCTTGAATAACAAAACTAAATTATTTAACTGCACACTATTTTAAACACTTATATTAACATTCCTGGATTGTGGTTGTCCCCTCTCATTTTACCAAATATTTATTTAAGATAAAAATTTTCCTGTAGTAATCTGGAGGAACAGGCTAGTGACATCCTGCACAAATAGAGAATGAAGACATATCTCTAAAAAGAAGAGATAAGTTTGTTTGTTTGTTTGTTTGTTTTTGTGGTTTATCTGTTTCCAAATCCCTCTCTTATTGTTATTCAAATTACAGACTTTAAAGGAGAATATATCTGAACAGTCCATGGAAACCATAATGTCTACATTGGAGAGCCAATGCTTTTACAAATACTCAGTATCTCAGCTGTTCCACAGATAGGAACCCAGTACCAGAAAGGCCCTTCACAGTTACACAACTAGTTTATTTCCCAGAATATCTGATTATTTTTTTCTTTACTACTTTTACTCCATCATTCTGCATCACAATCACATGCCATTAAAATAAAACAACCATTTTCCTACCTGACTGCTCACTTCGAGCAAAAATTTGATGATCGAAAACACACTATAAACCTTTATCCTGATTTTGCATCTTGTAAGACATCTGATACAATTTCTGTAAGGTTGTGCAGTGCTGTAATTCAAGATTTGCAGACTGCATTGCCTCATAATTTTAGTCCAACAGTGCCATCCTCTGCTTCTTCCAAATCACATTTCCCTATAAATCCTTCAAAGATCCTTAAGCCAGACCCATTGTCAGTAAGCTACAGTTTCACACTGTAAGCTTTGAGATTATTAAAATAAACAAATAAATAGATAAATAAATAAATCTAATGTTTGAGTCATAAGACCAAAAATTTTATTGGTATTTTCTGGTTGCAAAATATTAAATACAAAAATTTTATGCAGTGTTATTCTCATAGATTAGATTTGTGAAGCCTCTCATTTGGGTTTTAAAAGTTTGTTGGTATGTTAATATGTCCAATTAACTCTCCTGAATTTTACTGTACTACTTATTTTACCTTAAAAAAAAAAAAAAAAAAAAAAATCAATCATGGACCTGAGGGTTATTTTCCATAATTTATAGAGAAGTAGAGAGAAGATCCCCAGCATCCCAAAAGGTTTCTAATTAAAAATTTAGACTACAGAGATTATATGGACATGAAGGTAAGGAGAACGACAGATAACATCAAAAAGAAGAGATTCATGATTCACGTGATAAGCAAAAATCATGACACAAAGTCCGATTCTATGTAGAACTGAGGTAACATTCCTCCCTATCCAATATACTTCCATGACATATTTCTAAGCTATCACATAATGTATTTAATGGCTCTGGATACATCATGCTAATGGCATAAAAGCACTCGACAGTGAAATAAATCTGTATAAAAAATAGAAGGTTGCACACAGGATCTTAATTCTCAGAAGCAAATGACTCTTGGTGGACTCTGAACTCAGTGGAAAGGCAGCCATGAATAAAAGTAAGCAACCCAGAACCTCAGGCTTGCCCATTTCAGACATTCATTACACAATCTCAGAAATTTACTGGACACAAAAAAAATCTCACTAAAAAAATAAAAATAATAATAATAATGAAAAAGACCTTCAGCACCAGTTGCCTCAGAGACAAAATGACTTCAGAAGGAAATAGATGGAAATGGGCCCACATGAAACTTACCTGACCTTCATTTAAGTTAGACTAGTTTGCACCATGGGTACAAGGTTGCTGCACTCTCTCTTTTCCACTCCTTGAATATCCCTTTGTCATTACCAGTCTGTACACCTGGTATAACTGGTGAGAAAAGCATCACTCTGCCAGGGTTTTCCAGGGTAGGATGCCATTATGTCAGGAGCAGGCCCCCCTCTCCCACTTCTCTAAGGCCATATTGCACATCTGGACTATAAAGAGATGTTCATTTCTGGACTCAGCAGTGATGATGGAAAAGAAGATAACTCCTCCTCAGAGACTCCTCAAATTACTCCTCGTCCATATCCACTACACAGCTCTTCAAAGCCACATATCTGATGTTTTTGGCCCCTTCAAAATGAGCAAGATCTGCTTGCTAACAAAGATGTGCTGTTTAAAGTATTTGAACTAATCTGGTGCATTTGTGCTAAAAGAGGTACAGAAGCCAGTGTCAAAACAACTGAGCTGACAGAACATCAAGACAAGGAGCACTTTAGTACTGTGTGTGCCTCTTCCACTGTCACAGTAATATGCAAAAAAGAACATCTCTCCAAAGCCTTGTTCAGAGGAAATTTTGCTCACAGAACACAGGTATTCAGGAACATTTTTTCCAGTGGTATGAAATCTTTACAACATTTTGGAAAAAAAAAAAAAAAGTCTAATTTATCTTAGTCATTATCTCAATAAAAACTACTCCAGACACACAGTGAATAATTATACATATTGGCTTTTGGTTCATTCTTTTTCACTGAGAAGATTCACAGTTTGAAGATTCACAGTTATCACCAAAATAACTGATTATATAAATCCTTTTCTTTTGTCATTTTTCTCAGATAATTCTTATATAATTAGTTTAAAATTACTCATTATAAGAAAATATTAAAAATCCCCTGCTGAAAGCTACCATGAAGTTGCAAAGCTGAACACAACACCCAAGTAATCTATAAAACAAAAAGAATCTCCTCACTTGGTAACTTCCCATTAATGTAGATTTTGATTATGCAAGTATTTTATGCATGTCTGTTTCTTACCATCACTGACAACTTCAAATATGAATTGATAGCACAGAAGTGATTACAGTTGGTAACATTATGTAGAGACATAATTTCAGGGATCTAGCAGTGAAACACCATTAAACAGTAACATCGTTAAATGTGAATATCTGATTATTAACTGCTTTTAAGTGTGTCTATATTAAATATCACTAGAATGGCTTGTTAACATATTTATGACATTATTTATGCTCTTTATTAGCAATTATGTTTCAAAATTATTTTACCTTTTTTATTACCCGCTATGTAAACTAATTGTCATCCATCAATTCAGCTTCAGTCTGAGACATTCAATGTAGCTATTCAAATGTCTTTTGATAGCTCATTTATGATTAAAAAGTTCATTGTTTTTTTACTGAAACCATGTTTCTATATTCAACAACCAAAGCTGTATTCACTAAAACTGTGCATGACTAGATCTGCAGTAAGCTATGCAGATCGGGTATGACATGGCATGCAAGAAAGGATTTCCAAAATTATTGTGTGGCAGTCTAATTTCAAGTTTGTGTATTGATTTTGATCATACATGAGTTCTGGGAATGCTAACACCTTTTGAAAATCCCACTAGTAATATTTTACGACCAGCAGATGCTGTAACAAACTTTTCAGTTGGTTATATATTTATATAAGTGTATAGATCTTAAGTGTTCAGTGGACTATATGATAGCCATGAGTTTTTACTGCACTTCCTAATCTCACTTTCCAAATAAATAGTTCATCACTGTATAATACACTAGAAGATAAAGATAAGAGTAGTCCAAAAGAAGAGTGCCTGGCAAAATTAGTCTGACCAACATAAATGTATATATTCCACAGTTTCTTCATTCTTTATTTTCATTGGTATAGTGAAGACGAATGTTTTACAATCACAGTGACATTCTGGTGAGTCCCAGTGGCAAGTGCTGTTACTATTATAATACAGAAGCAGAGGTGAATCTGCCTCCTATGTATAAAGAACAGATAATATCTGTCATCTCATAGATCACCTTCACTACAATTATGTGGCATTTTCTGGCCTATGCCATTAGTACTTTATCTCAGTGACATGAAGGGAGATGACTCACATAGCCTGGTCTAAGAATAATAGTCAAAAAAGATTTAAATACTTATTTGGAAGGTGATCTGAGTGGTTTAGTAATTACTCTGAGGCTGTACAAGCCCTCAGAGTTCTCAAACTATAGTATAATTTGCTAGTACAACTCAAATCTGCATACCCTTCACTGGTTTTATTAAAATAGATAACCAAGTAAATATACAGCTAAGAAGGCTAATTACCAAGCTAAAGCATTGCAATTTTATTTAGGTAATTAGGGATGGAACAATGCACTGGTAAAATTAAGGTCATAATTAAAGTAGACTCAATCAGTCTAAGGCTTGAGACACCAAAGTAAAACAAAATTAGGTATGCTGAATTGTGAAATTGACATTGAAATGTATCACTTTTCAAGAAGAGACCATCTTGGTGAGCAGGAAGTCAAGCAAGTGTGACAAAAGCTGAGCATGGATGAACAAGCAACTCCTGAAAAAGCTAAAACATAAAGGGGAGGTATGAGAGACACTAAAGCTGAAGCATGTCCTGTTCCACACAAGCACAGTCCAAGGGTTCAGGATAACAGTTAAGAAAGACAAAGCCTATGTGGAGTTGAATCTGGTGACATGAAGAGCAGTATAAAGGACTTCTGCAGGCACAGCAGCAGCAAATGTTATACTAGGGAAAATATGGGCCTGCTGTGGAACATGTCAGGGAACCTGGTTACTAAAGACACAGAAAAGTAGATGTTACTGAAGGCCTTCTTTGCCTTTGGTCTTCAGCAGTCCCAGACCACTGAAAAGAAAATTCTCACAGAATCACTGAATCATCTAGGTTGGAAGAGACCTCCAAGATCATCTAGTCCAACCTCTGACCTAACACTTCTGAGTCCTCCACTAAACCATATCACTGAGAACAAGAAGTCTGACAGAAAAGGAATTGGAGATCCCTGGTGGACGTCAAGTTTGGCATGATCTAGCAATGTGCCCTTGTGGCAAAGAAGGGCAATGGCACACTGGGCTGCATTTGGCAAAGTGTTGCCAGCAGGTCAGTGGAGATGATCCTTCTCTACTCAGCAGTGGTGAGATACAAACTCCTGAGTATAAGAGAGACATTGATATAGTGGAGCTAGTGCAGTGCAGGACCAACAGATGATTAATGAACTAGATTTGTCATATGAGAAGAGGCTGAAAGAATGGTGAATGCTCAACCTGGGGAAGAAAAGGATCAGGAAGATCTTACCCATGTGTATAAATTCCTGACACATAGGAATAAATACAGATCCAGGGTTTTCTCTTTGGTGCCCAGTAACAGAACAACAGGCAATGGACACAAACTTAAATATAAAAAATCCCATGTAAATGTAAGAAAGGGTAAGGATGATCAAATACCACAGTAGGTTGCCTAGGGAGGTTGTGGAGTTTCCATCCTTGGAAATATTCAAAACCCAACTAGACACAGCCCTGAGCAACCTGATTTCACTGACTGTCTTACTAGATGATCTCCAAGGGTGAATTCCTGACTCAGCTATTCTGTAAGTCTGTGATTCTCTAAATTAATGATTTTTTTGCAAAACTTTTCATCTTCTTCATTTCACTCTAAGATCCCAGATAAGGTTCTAGTTAATAATGGATAAAGAATATAGCAGTGGGCAAAGTAAGGGAAAAGTTTTGAGACTCTAGCAGAAAATGTCTTTTAATGAGTTGATAAATACATGTTTATTGGTTGGGATTCATCTGACCTTTTTTGGTGTCTACATCAACTAAATATGAAACATATCCTAGAATCTCTAATACTCTCATACTGGTTATACAGCACAATTTGGTTTTGTGTTTTATCAGAATAAGTGGAAGATAGTTTTCATAATGATATGTTTACATTCTTTCCAATGTAACAGTTTTGGATTTATCATTCAAATATGAAAATTCCTCTACCTCTAGTCCTAAAAGAATTCCTAAGATCAATTATTTCCTTGCATGCCTGTCACAGTCCTTTAGAAAATGTTATCTATTATTCTTCTCTCCCTCACTGTCACTCATCCACAATCCCCTGCTCGACTGCAGAGCTTTATTTTATTTCTTCTATTTGTTGTCATGATTTTAGCAAGTTTTGGGGCATATGAACAGGAAGCAATTGCCAAAGAACAAATAGAAGCATTGAATCTGCTATATGTGCCCTTTTACAAAACTTAAAATGCAATGAGCTGATAGCCTTAAATGTCTCATTGTTTTATACAGTTCTTAGAAGACATCATAAAGCTGCTGGTGGTTATCTAACCATTCAAAAATGTTCAGAAACTGAGTAGCTGTATGTAGTAATTCAAGATTTAAATATTCCATACAAAAATATTTTACCCATTTTGGTAGATGTTAACATTAAGTTGTATTGTTGATTTTGATTCTTCTTTTATTTTATCCAGAAAGACAAACATATTCCTGGCTGCTAATTTAAAATGTTCATTGGGTTGTCAAAGACAATTATGAATTATGCATCGATGCGCTGTTAATATATATTCTACATATGCAGGATTGAATTTTCATGCACTGCATTTATATTTCAAAAAATCCTTTTGCATATAGTCATCTAATGCCATGTTTGTCTTACATAAAAGGGAGAGTTGACATGTTGACATAACAGAAGATGTAGGCTACAAATTTAAGAGATGCTAAAACTTTTGATAGCTATGCAAGATCATAGGTATATTTGAATGTTAGATATACTTTTCAAAAAAGCTTCTCAAATTCACATAAGGTGATCTAGGATATGAAGCAAAACTCCCTGAATTTTCTTTGCACTAGAGACAGACTGTAACACAAAACTAATTATGGGAGTAAAATTACTTGTGTTAATCTTCCCATCTTTAGACCCTCAAACCCTGTATCATCAACCAATTATATTAAACCAACTCAGAAACATTTTTCTCTTGCTAATCTCTAGCCAGAGAAGCCAATAAAAGCAGAATAATTAACCATAAACAATTTTATTTGCCTTATAATATTTAAGCTTCAGATGGACTGTTTTAAACAGCTAGCAACAGATGGATGCATTTTACTTCTTTATCCAACCCTGAAGAGCAGAACTAGCTAAGTGTTTTGACCCCAGCAGACATTATAGCTGATGATAGGAGCAGGTGAAGATACAACTGCTAAAAATGTGACTAACACAAAAAAGGCAGAAAATCTAAGAAGCAGAAGAATATTTAAAAAAAAAAAAAAAAAAAAAAAAAAAAAAAAAAAGGGTCAATAACTCGGGTTCAAATACTCTGCTCAATCAATTCTTAATAAAATAATAATAATAATAAAAACTTATTACTATGCCTTCTTTCTTCTCTTCCCTCTTTTTAAATATTTTTTCTCATGCACTGCATTTATAAAAAATGTTTCGACCACAATAAGAGTAAAAAGATGCAATCAGTATTAACAGCAGAGTATTCCAGGATTCAGCAGAAGGGAAACATGGGACTGTTCTCTTCTGAAAGGGTTTAGGATTTCTAAAGAGATTTTTAAAAGAAGGTGTATATTGCAGTGGGAGGCACACTAGGCTGACAAAATAGACAGTACAGAAAAACAGATCAGATACACTTTTTATATAGATGTAGTGGATACCCCATCCGTGGAGGTGTTCAAGACCAAGTTAGACCAATCTGGGCAACCTGATCTATTGGGTGACATCCCTGTCCATGGCAAATGTCAAATAAAAATGATCTATTCTGGTCCCTTCCAACCCAGGCCATCCTATGATTCTATGATTCTATGATCCTATGATTCTTTGATTCTATGATTCTATGATATGATTCTATATGTACAATTATAAGTCCTCACTACATTTTAAAACTGTATTTGTAAATGAGATTGAATGAATGATTACTTTATCACTTTAAATGTTTTATTTTAAAGTCTGAATTAGAAGTATTATTTTTTTTTTCTGCCACCAAGTATGTCTAGGTATGAAATGAGTTTCACGTGGTTTCAGATTTGGAAATAAAAGACTTTGTACTGCATAAGCATGTATTCCCATCTCAGTGTTATTTTTCCTCCATTCTCCAGCTTAGTCTGACTCTGTTTCTTTCCTCTGTGTATATTCATTTATCTTTTAATTTGTTTTTCTTACACTCTTTCACCTTGCACATCTTCTGCACTACCACTAGACATAGAAACAAGCTAAAGATTTTATTAGATTAGCAGTCTTACATGAACTTGCAGGGGAGTGAAGGGGGAGGTAAGAGATTCAATTTAACAACACGAAAAGAATGAGGTATATAACTGATTTTAGGATTAACTCTTCCCCCCTATTCCAGTTAAATCTCAAAATTTAATAATTTCCCAAGATTGGTTTAATATTTAATATTTAATATTTGATACCTGACTTGGACTTGGACTCTCACCCTTTTGTTTACTCTGAACCTGAGCTGGCTCAAAACCTGTCTGTAATGAGTCCTTTATTCTTTGAACAGAGGATAGAATAAAGTTTTATAATCTTCCCTGGCTAGTTTTCTCTTAAAAATGGTTGCTTAAGCCAAGTTTTGCTTTTAATTTTCCCCTCAATTCAATCAAACAAGTCAGAATGAAAATCAAGGAGCTGCAGCCAAAGCTAAAAATAATCCATCATAATTCCACTCTTCTAGTCAAAATTACCATATAACCCCCACTGGAGTATGATCCTGGTTTGTTATGACAAGAGAAGGTAGTATTAAGTGTCATTTAAAGTTATGAGAGATACATTTTAAGATTTTAAGTATTATTTTACTTACACTTTCTGAAGAAAAAAAAAAAAAAATGCAAATCACTGCAATTCAGAGAAGCCAAAGGTAAAATGCAAATGAATTTCAAACTTATTTCTATGATACTAATTGTTCCACTTTCCCTTTTTTTCTCCTAAGCCTAGATAGTTTTAGACACTATTAAAAAGAAACATATTGTGGACCATCCATAACACAATGGAAAAGGAGCTTGTTTTCTCTAAGAAACTTGATTTCTCTAACTGTTGTAGTAAGACCACTCATGCCCAGCTATATGCTGCCCTGTTCCTAGTGGTTCAACAAGAATCAGAAGAAAAAATAGTCCTAATCCATGTTTTAAGAGAAATCCATGTTTTAAGAGGGGGCTGATCAACTGATCAACTGGGGGCTGATTCTGGCCAGTAATTTTTTCTTTTTCCCTGACTTCATAAACCTAAAAGTCTGATACCACATAAATTGAAGAATAACTCTCACTTCTGTCCTTGATACTTGGAAGAAGTTAACATCCTTCCTGGTCTTCTTAATTTTATTTTCTTCACTGAGTGAAAAAGGGGAAGAAGATTATTGTAAAAAGGACAAGAATGTTTACATATTTTACTTATATAAAAAATATACTTACTTTTGGTTTTAAACAACATGAAAATAACTATTTCTTTTTTTTTTTTTCATAGTAATGATTAGAATGAGGCTTGCTAGATTCAATAGAAATAGCTGGAAGCCGTCTGATGCAAGTGAACTCAATAGAACTCTAGTATATTTATTGCTCAAATTAAGCAATCCATTTGAGAGTTTCAGGCAGTTTATTGAAATGGAAAGGAGCTTAAGTTTTGTTCCCTCTGAATATATGTTGTGTAATGACCTTTCCCACATTTCCAAGCCAAACACATGAACAGAATTATATTTCATGTTCCCTTTTTTTTTATTCTTTCCTACCGATGATTTGGTCAATTAACACTTCCAAGTATTACAACTCTTAGAGTCAGAAAAGTGTGAAATTACCTTATAGTAGTGACAAGCATGAAGAAATCTTTCAGAATCTTTACTGTAGCTCTGAATCTGAGGTAAAAATTAAATAAAGCGTATACTATGAGCTAAAAGCCAAAGCACAAAGAAAGTATTTTAGATTCACACTCCTAATTATTTAATAGTCACTTTTGCAAAAGGATTTAGGTCAGAATCATGATCTGAAATTTGAGTTGTAACTTACCCCATCTCATAATCTAAGAGACAGTTAATTACATTTACTTTTTCCCACTGGCATTTTATTCAGTCTTACCTTTTCTGCATCATTGTATTTGGGAAGGGCTGAGACAGAAGGCAGGTATGCTGACTTGAAATAATTGAAATAATTTGAATATTGCTTATGCCTTTCTCGTTAAAAGTGGTTCTGCATAACAACATTGGATTAAAATGCCTGCTATAGGTATATGCTGATGTAGTCCAAGAGCAAAGCCGTTTCAGGTAATCGCAGAAAGGCCACACATATTTTGATTAGTAACTTTCCAATAGAGACCAAAATGATGCTTTTATTAGGCCATAGAGAAAGTACTTCCACATCACATGGCTGATTTTTCTATTCTAGAAAATGAACAGATGAAATGAACCTCACTTTTAAGTGATGCACCAGCAAGAAAACCAAGAGTCTGTCAAGGAATACTGTGATCAAAACAGACCTCAATAAATCATCTGAATCCTTAAGAACTTCCTAAGCTTAATTATCTATTTCCTGGTGAATTTATGAACAGTTAACAGACTGAGTCTGGTTCAGTGAAACATGTTTTCATTTATGAAATGTAGGATATCATGGATATATTTAAAGCACCTATGTTTTTTAAGACCTCAGGCATATGTTTTAGTGTTGTGCATTTACACTACAGATATTAAATGTGGAATTTATTTCTCCTTGTTTGAAACACCCAAGGTGGGGTCATGGGATAATTAGAGTAATTAACATAGAGTAATTAAGCCACTTTATGATGTATAGTGAGCTATGAAGTTTGGTTAATAAGAATATCATTTTTGTCTATTTCCCAAAGCTTAAATTAAATCATAAAGTCTGGTTCACACCAGCAATAGTCATCTTTGGCTTTTTATTTAGTCAGTAGAAAGCAGTAAGTGTGTTTTCAGAGATCAGTTTGTGGGATCTTTGCTAAATGTCTTTATCTGCTCACATAAATCTCACCAGAACAGACAGAGTATTTTTTTCTGACTTGTTTTCAGGCTTTGCAACATTAATTGGAATCAAACCAAATCTTTTTCAATTCATTGCTCTGTTCAGTACTTTTCCATAGAAAGTAGGAAGTTTTGATTATTTATTTCATTTCTTTTGTGATTTGTTTTATTATGAGCATTGGCTCATTTAAGTAAATTGACTCACTAAAATATTCAGGGATGGATGTCAGAGACCAACTCATCCAGTTGCATTAAATAAGAGTCCACCTTTTCTTTGCTTAACTAATTAAATCAAATAACACCTGCAAGATATACCTACCCTTCAAAAAGCAGTGACTGATACTGGGATTCATTTTAGGACTAGCATCAAACTTCAAGGTGTTTCAATTAAAACATGAAAAGCTACAATGGTTCTTTAAAATCCAAAGATCTTAAGTGATTCCTTCCCTAATAGACATGGAAAACCATATCAAAATCCAGCATAGTGTGTTAAGACACACTATGTAAATGGACATTTCCTTAATTTTCCTGTGAGAACAAACCCTGTTAAATGAATAAGCTTTAATTTTAGAGAGAAATGTGCTGTAAACACATCAGTGATTTAGTGGACTTATACTTGCTTTTTAAAAGGTAAGTGGATGTCATGAGCCTCACACCTAGAAAATCAAAACCCCAGCTTCTACCTTCTAGTGGCAGTGACCTCCCTCACAGTGCATGGAGACGGAGACAGTCTCAAATCTAATTTTGATATGAGTTGCAAATGAACTGAAGGAGAAAGGTAGTATCAAGTTAAAACTAGCCTAAGAAGCAATTCTTTAAATTATCTTGATATGAGAACTGCTAATTAGCTGGAATCATTTTGGTTTTCACTATGAGATGAATCATGAAAGGAAACTTAGTGAAATACAAGTACTTGCAAAGTTACCTAAAATCAGCTGTCATACAATTCTGATACAATTCTAAAAGGATCTTAGCAAGACCTTGAAAGGCCACATATATTAATTTACTTTGCTAGTAAGAACCAATATTATAACAAAGCAATCTTACAATATTCAAGGTAAAGGTCTGTGGAATAATTTTCCAGATGCCTTCAAGTGGCAAGAAAAAAGCACCATGACCTTTAGAGAGCCTTTTTCAAAGGAAGTTACTGTAAAGACACTGCATATCATTTATCTTCTATCCTAAGATAGATAAAATAAGGAAATGCCTATAAAATATGTATTTTCTAGGTTCAAAGTCTTTTATTGTTCAGAAAAATTTGAAACTTTAATGTTTTCTTGTATACTATGTAGCACATAAAAATTCCTTGTGCTGTAATATGATATATTTTTATTCACCTGGGGTAATAGCAATTGCTTTATTACTGAGGAGAGTTTCAAAAATCCAGTAGTGGTGCACATACTTCATTCTCTCTCTGGATCTCTCTGTATTTTATATATGGATCTGCATATTTGTATCATTCTTTGAATAATAAATAAACAGAAAACTTTGTGCTGCATTAGAAAAAAAAAAAAATGTTTAAAAAATACCTGGATGGGTCTTTTTTTAAAAAAATATATATTCTTTACTGGTCACAAATATAACAGGAATTACTCCACCTTCCTCCAGTTTCCCATAACTGGTTCAGAAATCTCATTGATCCTGAATCTGTACTAGCCCAGTAAACTATTACTGCTGTAATTTCAGAATATAAAGTCTAATTGCTTATATATTTTATTTTCCATTTTAAATTCAAATGTAATTCGTAGTTCACAAAAGTCAAATACTCCCAAATTACTGATAACAAAGAGTTATGACATGAATTTTGTGACCAACCACAACTGAAACTCCTGTCTAGCATTATTGGTCCTTTTGGTTTACTACAAATCTGAATTTTAAAGTACTGCACATAAAGGAGATATTTTACCACCTAAAGCCTAACAAAACCTGGCTCAAGCTCATAGCGCATGCTCCTGCTGTGGGCATGTGTGCATATACCTTGACATTAGTTTGTTCCTAAAGATAAAATATTAGTATAGGTATCTAGAATAGTATACACGTGTAAAACCTCACTTGTCAGAAACTAGAAATCAAACAAATGTATGTGGTATAGCAAAATCAGCTATTACCAAGCCATTCTCAGACTGTGGCATTTTCAGAATGTCATCAATGACTGAACTCTATTTTAAACCATAATGTTTATTCATGAGCATGATCCTACACAGACTCAGTACAGCCTTCCAACATTTTGGATTGTATTAGGGTATTAAAGTTAAGATAAGTCTGCTCTATTGAATGTTAATTATATGTGGTTCTTGCACGCTCATAAATATTTATGTGTTAAAGTACTCTATAGACATGCTGAGAAACCAAATATTTAATTGAATAACTGAAAAACGATGTATAATCATTAGGTGAAATCCTTGATTCTCCATTACTTTGTTTATTCTATTCCAAACTATGAGATATATTAAAGGACAAAAAAAATGTGAATGAGCTATGAAAGCATCCTAAGTCACAGAGAATCCAAGTTGTTGAAAAGTATATTTTTACCTAGAACATGTGTACTCATGTAAACTGATACAGTACATTTTTTAGGGTTAATTAGGAGGGCTTTTGATTTTTGAGATAAACAGGACCTGTAGCACTATTCAAACAAGTGTAATGTCAAATCTGTGATGATGTAGTGGTTGATTTTCTGTAAACCAGGAAGAATTCAAGGTCCTTTGCAAATAGAACAGGGGAATCTTGCTTCTTTGCAACTATTCAGCTTTTTACCCATCACACAGGATTGAAGAGGAGGAGCTCTCTGTGGGACCCTAGAGGGAATGGGAAGATCTGGAGTGACACCAGTGACAACAACCTTCTTTTTGGTGGAAGATTTTACTTTCTCTGTAAGTATTGCAACAAAGCACCCTACATGGTAGGTTTCACAATATGCTAGATTTCACTAGTGTGAATGATTTTATGAAATACTCAAAACATTTCAGCATTTCATGCAACCACAGAGTGTTCAATCATGTAACAAAGTCCTTGTTATTTCCATCATTTCACAAAATGACTACAAATTTGAGTCATCCTACATAGTCAATGTCTAAAATAGTCATTTTGCAGTGACAGAAAATTTTAAACAATTAGTGGAGCAACTACTTTCACAATGTAACTGAAATATAAACTAAAGATGACACTGTGGACACATTTAAGTTAAAGCACATTGGTAAGATTTCAAAGAGGTAAAAATATCATCTCCTGTATATGAATATTTGTCTTTATGCACACAGGCATTAACGAATACACACTTAGGTGCATTAATAAATAAGATCCACCCTACAGTTGTAAAAAAAAAATGAAGGATGAACATGCACAGAACATGTTCAAGTCATACTATATGAAAGATTTCTGGACATACAAAACTCTCTGCCTGTAACTGGATAGTTGACCATTGAGGTAGGAAAAGTGATAATTTTTGCCACTTACATTTCATATTTAAATATATGACTGGAGCAAAATAAGGGCATCAAGAGTTTTGTTGCAGCTACCATTACGAAATAGCATCTGCACCTTCCACTGTGTTCTACCATTCTGAACACCAAACCATAAGAGTGAAAATCCTAAGTCTATAAAATAACTCTTAGATACCTTCCTTAGATGCATTTTGTTGATCTTTTGAAAATAAACATAGGCAATTCCAAATTCAGACACCAACAAGAACAAGCTTTAATATAAAACAAAACATACAGTAGATATGAAATCCCGATGTTGAAACTGCACATCAAATATTAACTTTTCCAACTTTGGGGAAAAAGAGGATATGCATTATAAAAAGGTTTTAATTATCTGAGCAAATGCTGTTAATCCTTCTGGAGCTATGATGTACTGAGATCCTCTGCCAGCAAAGCACTTAGGTATATTTTTTTTCTCTAAGCCCAAAAGTAGACCACTGAACTATATACCTACCTGCCTACAAATGTTTAAATTAAGAAAATAGTCTCAGTGCAAATTTTGCAAATATTTAGTTCAGTGCTGTCTATATAATAATGAACTGGATCATTTCAGCACATAAATGTAAAAAGATGTAAAATGAAATGGTAAATGGTAACCACAACAGTACTACCACAAAGCCAACGATTTGAACTGAATGGCTCTTTTAGCTAAAATTAAATGTATTTTCCAGCTGTTATGAATCCATTCCCTCACTATGCTGTCCAAACAATGTGCAGTGAAAATAAGACGACAGACCTCAAATCTCTGATTCACCCTTGATCAATTCATATGAATTACCAGGGCTAATGCAGAAGCAGTTTGCAGTTCATACTTGGAAGTATACACTGAACGGAATTTTACCATTATGCACTCTTGTAAATTAATGTAGACATATAAGGTTTTTAAAGGTACATTAAATAGTAACAGATGCATTGTTTCCACAGCAAAGCAATTTAGTAAATGGTGATTGTCTTCCTAGGTCATAGGCAGAAAGGCTTTTCCATTGGGAAAAATAAAAAGGAGGGAAGAAATACTGAAAATACGTAACTGATGAAGTTATTTCACAACTATGAGTCCATAGGTAAAATTGAGTGTACAGCTCTAACCACTGAAATTCAGAAAAAAAATGTACTGAAACTAACAAAGGAAGATAAAAGAGTTGTTAGGACAGTCAAGTGCTTTGCGTTTCCAGAGTAGGAAAGCTCAGCTTGTTCAGTCCAGGTTAGCTGTTTCACGGGGATATGAATGTTTCATAAATATATTATGTTGTTAGCCAGCTTTACACTACCGCAGATACTACATTACCCTGATTAACCATCAGGTAAGATTAAATAAATAAATAAATAAATAAATAAAACTTCTCTATTTCCAGCTTGGTGAATAGAGTATAGAATCAAATATAATTAAATCAGAGGCAGAAAGGTGTAAAATTAATAGCTCAGGTTGGGTTTATTTTAGAAAGCTCAGTTCAACAGTTTGTTTTGTTTTCTGTTGAAAATGTTTAATCATTATATTATATCTAATTAGAAATTAATTGATTTTTAAGTTCTGTAAGCAGACCAAATCTTATGCATAGGCATTATTCTTAATTACAAAAGGTTACAGTTGATTTTTTCAATATACGTGACTATAACACAAAGTAGGCTTAAAAAGTAGGTCAATTTTTCATCACAAGTACAAAGCAGTGTTGTTCATCTTTCAACACAGTGTGAAAAATAGAATAATTTGTGGTGCAAAAATTCTGCAGTCACACACCTGACAACTGAGTGAAACTGTGCATCTTATTACTATCACCCCCTTTTTAGGATTGTCTGTATGTTGATGTAAGCATGTCTTTTTTCACTGTATCATTACCATACCTCAAAACTGAATGTTTTCCATACAGTATACATCCTTAATAGCTATACATTCATAAGACCTTTCTTTTTTCAAAACTCTTTCATCAGCAAATAAAGTAAATGTGTTTATACCTGTATTGCTTTCTTCATAGGCACATCCTAAAGAAACTGCATTTTAAATTGTCTAAATGATTAAATACATTCTCACATAACACCTGATTTACAGTTACTTGAGCTGATTTTCTCAGAAATTCTATAGGTAGAATTACTGAGTCCATGATAGACTTAGATACTGGTTTGATAGCTTTTGTGCTTTTGTGTTTGCTGCTTTTTTTTTTTTTTTTTTTTTTTTTTTGCCACTGTGGATTTATCTTGATGCCTAGAATGTTAACTAGTGTTTAAAAGTTTAAAAGATTAGTTTCTAGGAAGATATCTTTCACATACAAATCAAATTAGAGGAATTGTTTTTTATTTAGGATTCCCTCTAAACATCTCTTCACCTTTTTCCCTGTCTTAAAACTACTTCTTAATCATGTGTTTACAAACACCTCCTGAAAAACCCACATGCACTGAATTCTCCATTCCATTATCTGAAATCACATTGTCTCCTCTCTCACAGGAGACAGAACACAGATTCAATGCTGGTTTTAGAGACTGTCCACAGTTGTTTAATTTTTCAACTACTTTAGCTCTAAAGGGGTGAAGGAGTGGAAATGTCTACTTCATTCTCTAGGTAGGTTTAAGATTTAACAGATTTCCAAATTATATATGTATTTACATATATTTATTTACTTATTTACTTATTGTACTGCAGTCTAAACACTGATTCATTTAAGAACATTTAGTACAATTAGCTAAGTGACTGTCAACAAATTATATTTGACTAAATGAAGAAGAATTGTTGGGCCTGATTATGCATTCTATTAGAGTGAGCATAAGATGATGAAACTTCAGCAAATCCAGTTACACTACAAATAATGTCTAAGAACTGACTTTCAAAGGGTTGGAGGTTGTTCATGGCATTATACAGAACTCTCTTCGTGATTTATTTTGTGCTATAGTGGGAAGAAAATTTAATACCTGACAATCATTCTCATCTTGTATTCACCTGAAAATGTTTGATAACTTCATGTTCGGTATCAAGCAACAATCAGTATTTCAGCCTTTTAAAGTATTTGCATCAACTATTTTGGCAATCTGCAAAGTGACAAAGAATGCTCAGTTCAGTGGGTGAAGACATTTCATGATGAAAGCTATATTTTGAGCCTCCAAAATGAGTTAGGGAGTTGGAGAGATAGCCTTACCCCTCCTTAATTGAAGGAGCTGTTCATTGGTAAATCAAGTACAGGAAATAGCACTTAGAGTAACAAAGGAAGAGAGATAATATTTATTTCTGTCTGAGAAACCTCAAACCTATCTCCTCAGTAAATTAGAAGTATATATGTTTAGGGAAAGAAGCCAAAATACAGTTATTTGTTCTAAGCAACTCTGTGGTTTATGAATAATATAACAGAAAATTCCTGCAGTTGTCACTATATTTCCTCTTTTCTGCAATGTATAAAGGAGATATGCCAAAGATCATACAGACAGAACAATATGAAAGAATTGAACTCAAGATTTTTTACTCTCCATTGGGCAAAAGCACACCTTTTCCCATTTCTTGCAAATGATTCTTCCGAAAACTCACACTGAAATCAGAAAATGCCAGCAATAAATAACATTGTGAAAATTTTTGGTTGAAGATGTAATGCAAAAGTAATCAGGAAAAAAAAAAAAAAAAAAAAAGGGAAAGGAAGAAAGGAAAGAAAGAAAGCCCAGCAAAGTAAATGAATCTGTAAACAATGAAAGGAAACATGAGGCCCAATGAGCGAAGACGTGAAGTCTATATTGTAATGGCACTTAAGCTTCAAGCTTCAATAACAACATTACATATCACGTGTCTTTGTGACTCAGGAGAAAAAAAAAAAAAAGACAAAAGAAAACAAAAAAAAATACAAGAAAAGAGAGAGAGAGAAGAAAAGAATCCACAAGATATTTAAGAGTGCAGTGGAGGTTCTGAATTGAGGCCACAGAGGAAGAAAAAGGAAGAATGAAAAACAGAAAATCTAAAGCAGCAGAACAAGAAAACATCAGCAGAAGAAAATAAAGTGAAGTCATATATGACGCGCAATGTGATCACCTTCTAACACCTGCTTCAGCCTCGCTAATGCAGGCCAGTGCAGTTATACAAGCTAAGCAAGCTAAAACAAAGCATCCTGATGGGATGCAGGCAGGTTGTCCATGGTGAACTGAAGCCTGGGTCACTGAGCCATTGCAGACCAGTGTGGTGTTCTACCTGCTGGGCAGCTGAACTCCACCATGCCCACTCTCTCACTCCCTTACTCCAAGGAACAGGGGGAGAAAATACAATGGAAAAAGGCTCAAGGATTGAAATAAGGACAGGAAGATCATTTGCCAATTATCATCATGGTTAAAACAGATTCAATGTGGGAAGATTAATATAATCTGTTGGCTATCACTGGTAGACTAGAACAGTGAGAAAATAAAAGCAAACTAAATACACTTTCCTCCTTGTGGTGGTTTTACTCGGGTGGGCAGCTGAGTTCCACCACAGCTGCTCTCTCACTCCCCCTCCTCAAAGGGAGGAGAAAATATGACAAAGGAGAGAAAATACGACACAAAGGGCTCAAGGTTTGAGATAAGGATGATTTAAATAAAGGGAAAAGGAAGAGGGAAAAAAAAAAAAAAAAAAGGCCATGTGGAAGCACAGACAGAGAAAAGTAGTTACTCTACTTCTCATCAATGAGTGATGTTCAGCCACATCCTTGAAGCAGGGCCTCAATACACATAGTTGTTCAGGAGGACAGGCATTTCCACAGCAAGAGCCCCGCCCCCTTTCCTTCCTCTTTCCAACCTTTTATTCCTGAGTGTGACATCATATAGCATGGAATATCCCTTTGGTCAGTTTAGGTCAGCTGCCCTGGTGATGTCCCCTCCCTATCACTTGCCCACCCCCCAGCCTTCTGGCTCTTGGGGGGTTGGAGGGAGTCCTGATGCGGTGCCAGTAGATTGCTCAGCAGCAGACACAACACTGGTGTGATAACAATGCTGTTCTAGCTACAAGTGCAGAGCATAGCACTGTATGGGTTGCTGCAGTGAAAGTTAACTCCATCCCAACCAGGCCCAGCACAATCAATCCTCTTCCACCTCCTCCCCCAGAGCAGTGCAGGGAAACAGGGAATGGGGGGGTGCAGTCAGTCCCTAATGCTTTGTCTCCATTGCTCCTCCATGGTCACTCTCTGCCCCTGTTCCATGTGGGGTCCGTCCCATGGGATGCCGTCCTTCCCAAACTGAGCCTGCAGGGGCTGCCCACAGGCAGCAGCTCTTTAAGAACTGCTCCCACACGGCTCCGTACCACAGGTTCGATTCCCCCGGAGCAAACTACTCCAGCATGGGTCCCCCACGGGCGGCAGCTCCCCCCAGACCCCTGCTCCTGCGTGGGCTCCTCTCCACGGGCTGCAGCTCCAGCCCGGGGCCTGCTCCTGTGGGGGCTCTCCATGGGCCGCAGCCTCCTCCAGGCCACATCCACCTGCTCCATGTGGGCTCCTCCATGGGCCGCAGCGTGGAGATCTGCTCCGTGTGGGACCCATGGGCTGCAGGGGGACAGCCTGCTCCACCAGGGGCCTCTCCACAGGCTGCAGGGGAACTGCTACTTGGTGCCTGGAGCTCCTCCTGCCCTCCTGCACTGACCTGGGAGCTGCAGGGCTGTTTCTCTTCACTCTCCCAGCTGCTGTTGCACAGCCTTTGTTTCTTTGCCCCTTCCTTAAACCTGCTCTCCCAGAGGCACAACCAGTATCGCTCACTGGCTCAGCTGTGGCCTGCAGTGGGTCCCTTTTGGAGCCTTCTGGAGCTGGCTCTGATCTGACATGGGTCTCTGTTCACGGGTCACAACTGAAGCTCCATTCTGCTACCAACCGTTGCAATGTAAACTGAATAAAACCAGAAAGAGAATAAAGACAGTTTTTGTGCTTCCCAGAGATTGTCCACTAAAGCAGTCACTTAGCAGCAGCCTGGGTAGCTGGGGAAAACTGGCTTAAGAGAAGTCAGAGAAGGAGAGTGGCTGACACACTTATTATTCACTTATATGACAAACATTTGATAAGTTTCTGCATTTCATTTGAACCTGGTGTTCTTTTTTTTTTTTTTTTTTTTATCTTTACTCTGCCTAAACCTGTTTCTGATCTTTGTAGAAGAGCATTCTATTTTGCAATATCTAATGATTAATTCATGCTGATGAGTAATAAGTTCATGGAAGAGTCATATGGCTTACAAAGGTTTTCTGTATCACCTCTGTGAGTATTATGGATGTGTAATTCACTTCCC
Organism: Oxyura jamaicensis; assembly: GCF_011077185.1. NCBI lineage: Eukaryota > Metazoa > Chordata > Aves > Anseriformes > Anatidae > Oxyura > Oxyura jamaicensis. The sequence continues at coordinate 121,069,104 of NC_048893.1, forward strand.
AACACTTAAAATCTGAGTCATGGAAATCAATAATTCAAAAGCTGAAGTGTATAAAATACAATAAACTAAAAAACTGTTATTTAGGTAATGTTTTCCCACATTTATTAACCTCGACTGTAATGCACAATAGAAACTAGGTCTGCTTTCTCAAATTCTCAGCAAGGAATATTATTAAAACTGAGCCGTAGGAAGTGTACACAGGGAAGCAGAAGGAGATCAGATCTAATCAGAATCATTACTTTTCTGCCTCCTTCAGTGCATCTCAGGGCTGTTCAGAGAAGGAAAAGAAGCTGGTTTTTTTGTTGTTTTGTTTTGTTTTGTTTTGTTTTTCATTTTAATGAAGTAATACAAATGCCTCTGAAATGTGGCAGATTTTTTTTTCTTCCCTGCAGACTTTTTCTGTGCTATTTTCGCTAATGAGAAGCGCACAAAGAAACATATAAACTGGACAGTAAAATGAAGCTTGAACTGCAGAAGAAACACTTTTTAAAAACGTAATACATTTTTTTCTCCCACAGGTACTCCTTCATCAAGTTTTCCTCAAGACCTGTGAAACAGTTTTGTCATCACAGCAGTCTCTAAAGATGATCATAACAGCTACAGTTTAATCTTCTCAGAGAGGGAAATGTTAAAGACAATAAAATAAAGCATTTTTATATTGTGTGTTGTATGTTTTTCTCCACATCTCCATGATAAGAGAGCAAGCCAAGCTACCAGTCTTAGGGAAAGTGACAGCCTTATAAGAAATGGTATTATGTTAGAGAAGCAGAAATTCAAATCACTTTCCAAAATCAGACCAACAGAATAATGTATATCTGGTTCACCCAGTCATTTGCAGGTCAGCAGACCACTAAATTTAGGCATTCATGCAATGATGCCCAGCTCCTCATTTGTCTGAAGACCTAACTGTGGGACAGAAGTGCTCAACCATCACCATGACAAAACCGTTCTAAGGAAAAACTAAGCTAATCTTCACAAACAAAGCCAAACTAAACTAAAAATAAAATAAATAAAACAAAATAAAATAAAATCCTTGGTGCATTAGTCTATTAATTATCTGTTTGATGGGGTTTTCAAAAGAAAAGAGTCTAAAGTTTATGAAAACTTCACTGAACAGGATATGTCAGATATGTTTCAGTTTATGTGAAAGGAGATTGTGGGCAGCATTTATCCTCCTAAGTCCTGGATTTAGACTGCCTTATAAATCCATGGGTGTTTGTCCTCTAACACAGCTGTGAGAGTCCTTTTCTGTCTATTTTATGCATCAGCAGCAGTGATGGCATATTTGTTCTGCCTTTCAATGGACAATACTGTAAGAAGTCCTTTTTTAACAGTCTTTATTAGTAGGAGCAATACCCTGTTGTCATTCCTCCTGTCGTTATATAGATGGAATAACATTTTCTGCCCACAGTATTTCCACCTTTAAGAAAAACACAGTGAATACTGGGTGAGGAATTCTAGGTGAGAAATTTCAGTACAGAAGGAGAAAGATCAGACAACATCTGTGAAATATTCATTTTACATTTTGTCTCTAATTCCCATTTGTATTCAGGGAATTAACCTTGGGGAACTGTTATTGAAAGAGGAACACAAAATCTGAACAGGAAAAAAATATAATAAAAGGAAAAGCAATTGTGTTCTTTCTCATATTCTCATGTTTAAAATATGAGTGTATAAAAGAGAGAAAGAAAGAGAGATGCAGTCATTTCTGTGCATATTGCAATGCTTAGATGCACTCCCTTCTCTGTCAAAAACGTGCCTCTTCTTCAGTGACTGCCTTCACACCTCAGACACAGAAGTGGCAGTGTGAGAGTGAGGAGACATCTGAGCTAGCACAAAACTGCCTCAGTCAGCTGTCAGCAGTGTTTCAGCAGCAAAGGCTTGCTGCTCGGTGCTGTTTGACTCATGACTCAGAGGCCAGGTGACCTTGGTGGGCTGCAAGGCTGAGGTTGTCACTGCTCGCTGTAGGACAAAACCCTGTCTTTTCTGCACCAGGGCACATCCATCATGGCACTAAATCATCAGATGTGATAGAGGCAAGATAGAGGGTGAATGTTTGGTTTAAGTATTTGCCTACTTTGTAACTGTAAATGTAATTCTTTGGATATGCAAGTTTTGGGAGCCCACAGTAGGATTTCCTGCCTGGGAGGAGGGGTTTTATGGTATGATATATAAACTAATGACCTGAGCTTTCAGGCACTTATAAAATCCATTTTCTATACATCTGTGTGTATATCATGCCATTATGTCAGTGGAGCTAATTATTTTCACTCTTCAAAATCAACATAATGACAAGGTGTGATTTGTTATCCATTACTGTGCTTTCTATATAATTTATTGCGGAATTTAACAATATATTTACCCTTCTGACTAAATTAATTAGAATTCATTAGAAAAATATATAAACAAATAATGTCAATGCACAATCACACCTATCTCACTATCACATCTCACTAGCACTCATTCATCTAAATGCTGTGTTGTGCTTGTTGTGATTATCATTTGATGTATTGGCTGGAAATAATAATAATAATAATAATGGCCTTCTTAGCACCCTTTTGAGTTACTTGTTTTTCAAACACACAGATTTAAGTAAAACCATTAATAAAGTAGGAAGATTCCTATATAAAAATACTTCAAACTACTTTATGTAATGTTGACTTCTGTCATCTTATTTTCCAGACTTCTTCTGAATTAATTAATTAAAATATTGAAAATAAAAGGTACCCTTTTATTGGAGACAAAGATTAACCAAAGCTGTATTGGACATACTTGTCAAATGAGCTACCATGCATACCATAAGCACCTTTGTCACCAGCCACATACAAAGTCACAATTTCAGAAATAATAAAAGTATATTAATGTTACACAATTAAAATTAGATAATAAAAGATTTGGTATTTCTGCTACTTTCTCAGTAGATGTTGAAAGCTGACCAAAAAAAAAAAAAAAAAAAAAAGAGTCTGCAAAAGTTTGAATCACTCACTTAAACTTTATACATTTTTTCTGGGGAAGTAATAAATTACACCACTCAATTAAGAATATATAAAAGTTCACAGATCAAAGATCTAGGGCTATTATAAAATATGAGTGACTAAAATAACAAAAGGTAAGTATACGTAACAAGTGAAGCACCAGACAAGAAAGAAAATGAAAATGATGGTTATCTAATGAAAATATTTCTCTTCCTATCCAGAAAGATTCAAAAAAAAAAAAAAAAAAAAAAAAGATCAAGGAAAAGGCATGAGAAATCTGAGCTGAAGTACAGATTGTTCACTCACTAAGGATGGTTCACTTACCTAATATCCTTTCTACTCGCAACCCATTGAAATTAAAATATATATAATGCTAATGATATCATAAATCTCACACTGTTCACACAGTAGTCATAAACTTGATCTTTGTCTCTTCTCATTGTCTTCGCACATCCCTCTCAGCTTTCGACTGGGAAATGATGGAGTTCATCCAGCTAGCAGCATAGAAAGACAAGTAACTCTGTATTACTTTGTAGTCCCTCTAGTTTCATCTTTTATGGAGCTATGCAGACCAATCCACAGCTTTTAAACAGATTTAATGCAGCACAAGTAAAGCGAACACCTGCATTTCTGGAGAGTACAAAATATAAAGGTTTTAAATCTTCTTGTTTGGCAGCACTCAGTGTTTTTGGACTCAGAATAGAAAAAGTATATATAAGTCTGTTTTTCTTTCCATCTTTGGAAAGTTGAATTTGTGAGTACAAATGACATCCATGTTAGCCCATTCCAGCTTAGGTCTTTAAAACTGTGTGGTCATCCAAATATACCAATGATCCAAACTAATCTTTTTTGCTTTCCATTAATAGGTACCAGGAATTCAGATAGCTGAAAGAAACTGACAGGTAATTTGAAACGTTTCCATCAATCATCTTGTAGATATTTGCCAACTGCAAATGGAGACCGATTTTGCCAGTATTTCCTTTCTCCATTTCTCTAGACTGCATCTGGATTGGTTTATTACTTCCTACTCATGAATCATAAAGGTATGCGCTTGCTCTCAGATCTATGATTTTGGCTCATTTCCCTGGAACTGCTGTTTTGCTGACACTCAGCTTTGGGCTAAGTATACAGTAGAATAATACACTGTCTAAATGCAAGGCATTTTAGGGCTATATCCAGCTACCTGTGCAGCAGTATCCCAGGTTTCATTTAAATCAATGTAGGTGCTTTAATATACCTCCAAGACCAGGGATTTTAGTGTTTAAAGGCCATCAGATCTTCTGTTAGATGTGATGGGGGAAAGTGTCGATCTGCCGGATGGTACGAAGGCCCTGCAGAGGGACCTGGACAGGATGGGTCGATGGGCAAAGGCCAATGGGATGAGGTTCAACATGGCTAAATGCCAGGTCCTGCACTTTGGCCACAACAAGCCCATGCAATGCTACAGGCTCAAGGAAGAGTGGCTCGAAAGCTGTGCAGAGAAAAAGGACCTGGGGGTGCTGATTGATGCTCTCCTGAACGTGAGCTGGCAATGTACCCAGGTGGCCAAGAATTCCAAAGGCATCCTGGCTTGTATCAGGAGTAGTGTAGCCAGCAAAACCAGGGAGGTGATCGTCCCCCCGTACTCTGCTCTGGTGCGGTTGCACCTCAAGTTCTGTATTCAGCTTAGGGCTCCTCACTACAAGAAGGACATCAAGGCCCTGGAGTGTGACCAGAGAAGGGCTACAAAGCTGGTGAAGGGCCTGGAACACAAGTCCTATGAGGAGCGGCTGAGGGAACTGGGGTTTTTCAGTCTGGAGAAGCTCGGTTGAGACCTTATTGCTATCTACAGCTACGTGAAAGGAAGGTGTGGGGAGCTGGGAGTTGGCCTCTTCTCACAGATAGGACTAGATAGGTCTAGAGGTAATGGCCTCAAGTTGCACCAGGGGAGTTTCAGTTTGGAAATGAGGAGACATTTCTTCTCAGAAAGAGCAGTCAGACATGGAATGGGTTGCCAAGGAAAGTGGTGGCATCACCATTCCTGGGGGTGTTTAAAGAAAGGTTGGACACAGTGCTTAGGGACATGGTTTAGTGGGTGACATTGGTGGTAGGGGGATTGTTGGACCAGGTGATCTTGGAGGTCTTTTCCAACCTTAATGATTCTGAGACTACTAGGTTGAGGGCAAATTCAGGGGATTGGGGGCTGGATAAAACCCTAGAAACACAGTGTAAGAGAGAACTAAATGTCTCTTAAAATTATCTGATGATTATCTTCAAATCACAGTTCTTGGCCTCAGGACAGTATATTTCAGCTTGAGGGACCTGATTGGCATTATCCAATGGGAGGCAGAACACAGAGAACACTGAGTCAGACACTTTGAAAGTGCACAGCAGAAGGATGTGAGGCACAGGACATACAATGCAATAAGGGGAAAATCAGTAAGAGATAAAGGAAAGAGGTAAGAGTTAAAGAACACCAGAACAGACACCCAGAGAGGTTGTGCAAACTATGTTGTTGGAAATACTCAAAACTTAGGCCTTGTTATGAGTGGATAGTTTGACTAAGTTTCCCTTCCAACCAAAATTACTAATGAATCTACCATCTCTTTTATTTTATCAGGGATATTTCTGCCCCTGGTAATTTACAGGAAAAAAAAAAAAAAAAAAAAAAAAAAGGTAAATGTGATACACAGTACTCTCTCCAAGAACCACGATGATGAGGGTAGCAGAAGAGTGTATCATGAAGGAATGAGTGAACTGTGTAGGAGAGGTGGTGCACACTGATCTTATCTGCTTTCCAGGTATTCACCAAGCTTCTCTCTCACTCCCCATCCTCAGCAGACAGAGGATGAAAACAAGATGAAAAAGCTCATGGGTGGAGATAAGGACAGGAAGATCACTCACCAATATCCATCATGGGAAAAATAGACTTGAGGAAGATTAATATAATTTATTGCCAAATAAAATAGAGTAGGCTAAAGAGAACCAAAACCAAAACCACTTTCTCACCAGTCCCTTCTTCCCTTGTTCATCTTCTCCCCTGACCCTTTTACCTCCTCCCCACGTCTGGCACAAGGAGATGGGGAATGGCAATGGTTTGCTGCCACACCTTCCTCCTCATACATCTTCACTGTACCAATGTAGGGTCCCTTCCACAGGATGCAGTCCCTTGTGAACTGCTCCAGCATGGGTCCTTGCCATGCTTAAGCACGTTCTTGAAGAACTACATGTTTTGCATCTACAAGGTACAGTCCATCAGGTACAGAATGCCCCACTGCAGGACCCCTATGGTCTGTGATTACTGCTGAAAAGCCTGTTACAGTGCAGGCTCCTCTCCACAGGCCTTCCAGGAGCCTGCTGCTGCCTGGGCTGTCCATAAGCTATAGTTTCCTTTAGGGCACATCCATCTGCTGTGTCATGGTCTCTTACACAGGCTACAGCATGAATATCTACTCTGATTTGGTCCTCTATGGGCTGCAAGGGGACAACTTGCTTCATCATTGCCTTCTCTGCAGGGGAACTTCTGCACCTGGAGTACCTCCTTCCCCTCCTTCCTCTCCGACCTTGGTGTTTGCAGGGCTGTTTTTCTCAATTTTTTATTTTTTTTTTTAAACCACTCCTCTCTCACACAGCTGCTCTGCAGTGTTAATTTCTTAAATATGTTATCACAGAGGCACCATAAGCCTCACTGATGGGTTCAGTTGTGACCTGCAGTAGATCCCTTTTGGAATCAGCCAGCACTGGATCTGTCCAACATGGGGGGCAGTTCCTGGTTTCTTCTCAGAAATACCACCCCCACAGTCCCTCCACTACCAAAACCTTGCTATATAAACACAATAGAGCAACAAATATTACATATTATTCCAAAATGGGGCAAAATGCATTCTGACATAGCACATTATGGGAGAACATATGCTGTGTTATTTATAGCTACAGTTTGATGGGAGAAAACAAGGATGAATTCCTCAGTATTTGATACAAAGTCTGGAACAACTGATTTTTATTTATTTTGTTGTTGGTGGTTTTTAAAGGATATTTGTGAACTTGATGTTCTAATTCCTAAAAGCTGAAAATAAAAGTTCAGTCATTTTTAAAGCAGTTAATTGGGTGATTAATCTCAGAGGATTTACATTTTCTGCTTTAACAGATAAAATTCTTGGATGCCTTTTTGTAGTTGTAAAACCCCAGAGAAAAGTTTCCAGTGTAACACACCTACACTTCCTTCCTCCTCAATAACATGATACTTAGAATGTAACATCACATGCAACCACCAAACTATTCCTACTTCTCCTGTTATTCACAAGATGTTTTTGGTGTGTTCATTGCAAAAAAAATCTTCATAAAATTGTCTTCAGAATTTTAAGCAAACTTGCCATGACTATGCAATAGCATATAAGATCTTTAAAGGATGTTTTAGCAAATAAGAATGCCAATAATTAAATTTCAAAAATATTTCAAAGGTTAATTTCGTGAATTACTTCACATTTCTATGCTGGAAAATCTTCATTGAAATCCTGAGCTCAAGGATGGCTCTCAAGCATTTAAAGAACAGCAGGTTGTGGGATGTGATTCTCTCCCTCTACTCCACACTTGTGAGACCACACCTGGAGTACTGTGTTCAGTTCTGGGGTCCTCAGCACTAGAAGGACATGGAACTATAAGAACAAGTCCAGAGGAGGGCCATGAAGATGATCAAAGTTCTGGAGCACCTCTCCTATGAAGACAAGCTGAGAGAGTTAGGGTTCTCATCCTGAAGAATAGACAGCTCCAGGGAGACCTTATAGTGGTTTTCCAGTACCTAAAGGGGGCATACAAGAAAGTGCGAGAGGGATTCTTTATCAGGAATTGTAGTGATAGGACAAGGAGTAATGGCTTTAAACTACAAGAGGGTAGATTTGGATTAGATATTTGGAAGAAATTCTTTAATCTGAGGGTGGTGAGGCACTGGAACAGATTTCCCAGAGAAGCTGTGGGTGCCCCATCCCTATAAGTGTTCAAGGCCAGGCTGGATGGGGCTTTGAGCAACCTGATCTAGTGGAAGGTATCCCTGCCCATGGCAAAGAGGTTGTAATTAGATGATCTTTAAGGTCCATTACAACACAAACCATTCCATGAGTCTGTGAAAATCCAGAGTTAGTAGCAGACCCATTCTTTTCAACTCCTTGCTACTCAATCTGCAAAGCAGAAATTGCATTTTCCCAGCGAAGGTTAAAACAGTAAAGCAATGTTAAGCAATGTTACAGGTATGGGAGGTATCCATAAGGTGACAATGCACAGTTCTTAAAATAACACATGCCTGCTGGGAAAAATGAGTTGTTGGGAGGAGCTACAGTGCATTAGAGTATGATAGACAGTGTGTTGGGAGAAAACAAAGGACTCAGGAATCAGAGGAAAAAGAAGAAAGATGTACTACAACCTACAGCTGTTCAAAGAAAAGACAAGACAAGAAATAAGATTTCTTATAAATATTTGAGGTAGAGATTGACATAATAATAGTAATAATAATAGTAATAATAATAATGTTAAAGCTTTCCATGTAACACTTGGGAGGCAGATACAAACAGCTTTGTGACAGGCAGAAATGTCTGTCACAGTTTTGGACATTTGCATTTGGACAGATCTGATGTGGGTGTGTATGAGGAAAACAGTGCTAGCAACAGTAAAACCAAAAGCGGGAACCTGTAGTCCACAGGACAGAAGACCAGAAGATGAGTTTGTGCATATATTTTCATGTTTTCATATGCACAAACTGCAATAAGAACACAATAAGAGGTCAGACAGCATAATATAACTGAAAGAGCAGAGTTATGTGACAGCTCCATTTCTGAGCTTAATCTGCATTCAGGGGACATACTGCAGAAGAGGATGATCCAGGCCATTGACCCCAACAAAGCATTTAAAAGAGATTCATAGAATCATTTATGTTGGAAAAGACCTCCAAGCACCTCTCAAGTCCAACCGTTAACCTAGCACTGCCATGTCTACCATTAAAGCATGTCCCTAAGCACCACATCTACACGTCTTTTAAATACCTGTAGGGATGGTGACTCAACCACTTCCCTGGGCAGCCTGTTCCAATGCTCCACAACATTTTCAGTGAAGAATTTTTTCCCAATAACCAACCTAAACATCCCCTGGCACAATTTTAGGCCATTTCCTCTTGTCCTATTTCTTGTTGCTTGGGAGAAGAAATTGATCCCCACTCTACTACAACCTCTTTTGAAGTAGTTTTAAAGGGCAAATTTATTTCTTAAGCTTCAAGTTAAGTCTAAAGATGACAGTTTTTAGCAGAGAAATGAAGGACATCTACATCATTCAAATTTACCCCAGTTTTCCTTTATTACATCCATGGCTTTTATAGGCCGGCATACTTGCCTTTGTTAATATTCCTGGTGTCAAGAAAGCAACTTATATCTTGGTGTTGCTAACACCTCTGAATATCACAAATTTGTTTAGGGCCTGAACAATATTGCAGTTTACCTCTGAGAATTCTCAAAGTACATTTGGAGTTGAGTCTCCCACAAAGCTCGGTACCAGCTCAGTCAGGTTAGAGACATGTAGAGCTATTAGCCTCCTGGTCCTCTCCTGTCAGTTTAGCATTCAGTACTTACAAGGGCACCGATTACAATCATCTTGTGACACTCCTCTAGGGATTTTAATTTTTCAGCGATGCAGTGCAATTAATTGTGAGGACGCAGAACACCATAAAGAATGCTGACCTAGGACAGATGAAAGGCAAGAGTGTATTAAGAAGTATTTGTTGATGCCTTAGTTAAAATCAGATTGAAGTCAGAGGATTTGGTTGACTAGGCATACTTCAGTGATGAAAAGCCTGTCTCCTTGTACAATATATTATTAAGACCTTTTATTATTCTGTGACAGTTTAAAAAACTCTAAGTCAAAAAGTGAGATGTGATATCAATAAAAAATGAGAAGAAAAAAGAGTAAGTGGGTATAGCATATTTTGATGATAATAACATTTAAGACAAGAAAAACATTGGACAAGGTGGGAGTAGGAAAAGATTGCTAATCTCATTTGAATATTCACACAATGGCATGGGACAGAAAAGACTATCTATATAGTAATTTTTAATCTTGCTTCAGAAGGAAAGGAAATCATATTATGTGGGAAATATTAATAATTGCTTATGTCAGCTTTTTTTTTTTTTTTGGGGGGGGGGGGGGGGCCGGGGGGGCGGGACGATTGGCCAAGAGACAGAGATGTAAACAAAGTCTGTTTGCCCAGGAAAGCAGACGTGATGTTTCTGGGAAAAAAAAATATATATATATATATATATATGTAAAAATATATATGTAAAAAATATATACTGTATAACAGTACATAATAGATATATACACATATGTGTATCTCTATATAATACATATATGCTATATATTCAGTAGATGCAATATAACATTGATTAAGAAAAGCCACATCAATACACAGATCAAAAGCAAATGGCTAAGAGCACATCCTCTTTCTTTGGATTCAGTGACCGGACAAAGGCTGTAGCATTGCATATCTGTAGCTCAACATAGTGTTTCCTTTCCTGAGGAAAGCAGTTAGTTAAAATTTCAGGCCGAGTTACCAATTGGAGAAGCTGAATCAGATGCATTAATGCACCCAACTACATACATACAAAGGCTATTCCCCCAATCACAGAAAATAACCCACACAAGACAGCACAGCCGTTGCACCTTTTTTGCTTATCTTTTTGTTTTGAGTCTCTTTCTAGACTCAGTCTGCCTAGAAGTCCTCTCTTTGCTCAGTCTCTGCACACTGGCCATACTTCTGCACCAAATAACTGCCGTCAGACACTGCTGCCAGTTTCCCAAGTCCTTCTGCTAGCTCTCTCTTCATGCACAAACCTTACCCAAATCACCAGTGACACTTTCCTGCATAAACAGACCAATCATATACTTTTGTTTCAAACAGGAAGATTTTGACAGACAATTACTCCAAGGTGTTTATGGCCCTCCTAGAAGGATGGTATATAACTTGGATAAATCCAGCCTTTATTAAGCCCAGTCAATTTTATTTTTTCAAATGATAGTTATATATTAGTTCCAGGGTCTTGTTTCCAGTTTACTGAAATCATCTGAAATACAGTTTTTCTCCTTTATCATGTTTTAATTAGTAGTTGAAACCAAGACTTTCAAAATGTTTGGTTTCAATTACTCATTTGTAGAACAGGTATAAGAACATTTTCCAGCCTCATAGTGTGTGTTATTTGGAGTAATAAATTAGAAACTGCAGGATGCTAGAGAATCAGGAGTTAAGTGCTTATGATAAACTTGCATTTAGAATTACCATAGACAGTTTTTCTTTAGGGTTACTCCTAAGCACCTGTTGTCTAAATAAAGTTTTATTCTGTCTGGAAACAGATTTAGAATGAACTAACATATACTTTATTTTATTTTTACTTATATTTTTTATTCTGATAAATACTTCTGAATAATATTATATTCATAATGTTTAGTTTTCAGACTGGATCTGACTTCTTCCACATCACTACCAATGAATTTGATATGGTATCAGTTCTTGATTCCACAACTGAAAACAGTAAATATATATGAATAAAAATAGAAAAATAAGGAAAAAATAAGAATTTTTGTTTGTTTGTTTTTTAATAAATAAAAAATAGTCCAAGGACTCTCACAGCAGATGCTTACTTTGCAAAAGCTTGTTCAGCTTCCCACATGTGGTATGAAACATTTAATCGAGGTACTGACATGGGTTACATACTTATGATTAGAATTCTGCTGCCATCAAGAGCATTTCTCTTTTATAGCAGATCACAGACATCAGTAATTGGATTATTGTCATAGCAAATTTTACTGAATTTAACTTCAACTCCTTCTATATGCTTTACAGCAGTCTTCATAAGTAATAAATTGCACTTTACTTAATCTTTTTGTTATGGATTAAATCAGTATATTTAATTCTAATGTTTACATTGCTGACCACATCTTAAGGAAAAGTGAGTTGACTGCAGAGAATCTCACTGCCACAAGTGGTGAAATTGCTTGTGCTCTCTGTTTAAAACCATAATTTTTGCAGCATTATTCTACTCTTGAAGAAAAAGATATTTCACACCTCAAGACACTGTTACCAGATAAATAAACCAAAATGAATCAGAGCAAAGTTGTTTTCTTTTTTTTCTGTCCTGGATGTCTTTGACTCAAGTGAGTGGATTCCAGCTTTATTATATTTTGCTGAGAAAAGTGATTGGATGCAGAATGATTTCTTTTAAACCATCACAACAAGCACCAAAGCTAGAGGAAACAAGCAGCTCATGCCTACTGTGTAAACTTAATCTGAGCACACCACCCAAGGTACATTTTTATGCTGCAAAGTCAGTTCATTACTTTAACATGTGACATGGCTCCCACTCTGTTGTTAGCAAGCTAAAAGCAGAGCAATTCATCTGAGTATTTTGCTAACAAATCCTGTGGATGTCTTCCCTGAGGTAGGACAAAATTGTGGCAACACTTAAACAGCATCTTCAGTAAGAAGACTACACCTAGGGTGGTCACCTGTTAGGGAAGAAAAAGACAAGAGCGCAGCAACAGAAAAGATGGTACACATTCCCCTTCCACAGAATGAACACTGATGCACAGAGGAGGAAAGAGATTCACTGAATCACTCACATGCTGGTGGAGCTGTAACGGAGCTGGATCTCCACTTGATATCTTCCAAGCTGGTCAGAGTTTCATCCTATCCTAATGACCTCTAATGAATAACTTGCTCTCCAAAATGTTATGAAATGTACCAATATAGAAGAAGGCTACAAGTTTAAGATTCATATCAGATAAATTTGAAATTATGATGATACTAGCTAGCTTATGGCCTTTACTCCTCTCTTGGCTAAATGTGTTTGTCCACATAACATCATCAAAGTCTTGTTCTCATTGGTCAGCACTGGCAGAAATAAGAAAGGTAGTCACTCTTCCACACACAATGCAAAAAATTAATCCCATCAAACCTGAGTTATGACTGTTTTTCTAATGGTGGCTGATCTTCCAGCCCAGTCATCAGAATGACATTACTGGCACCCTTGCTACTTGAATTTACACCAAAGCCCAGTCAATATTCATGATCTGCATCCTTGAAAGATGAGAACCTGCAAAGAAGGGATAGAAGCAAAGCAGACTCTCACCTTAGAAATTCAGCCCTGTGAGATTTGTCATACACAACACCTGAACCCCATGCTGGCAACATCCATTTCAAAAGATATGAATCATCCATTATCTGACCTTGTATCAATATTAATGGGAAGGCTCCCATAACTTTCAGCTCTTTGCAGTCTGATTGCCTTCAGGGATGTCGTCATGGAATTTGGCTGCTGCAGAAATGCAAAAGTCCAGAAATTCAGAAATTCAGTCTTTTTTTTTTTCTTTTTTTTCTTTTTTCTTTTTTTTTTTTTTTAACCAAGCTTGCATTGGGAGCTTGTAAAACAATGGATTTTGAATCAAGTTAATGAGAGGAGTGTGAGAGCACATAGCTGTAAATACATTGTTATTTAGTAATATTCAGATATTGGTGGTCTTTCTGAATACAGGTTACAGTACTGATCTCCATAATATTATAACAGAAGCACATTTTGGAAAGAATTCCAGCTAGAATAAAAAGAATATGACCAAATAAAATGTGCTGTTCCAACAAAAGACTTTGAGTTATAGCTACTGAAAATAGATTGAGCTGAAAGATCATGTCAAAGAAGCTTGTAAAAGCTTAGGACAGGCTGAGCAATAAAGTGCATTAAGGTAGTTTGTACCAGCAATCTGCTGAAAGCTTTGCACAGTGTAAACTGAAAAATAGAAACAAAAATGAAAACACGGGAAGAACACAGTAAAGGAGAATGTAGCATTGAGGTTGCAAGTACAATTTCAAAATCACCTAGGAAAATGATGAAAGCAAGCAGCTGTACAGAGTCTGAGAAATATCAAATTGTCTCTGTGGAAGAAAAGGAAAATAAGGAATTTAGAAAATAAACTAGGAGCTGGGATTCAGAAAAGCATAAACATGCAGACAAATTGGACCAGATGGCCCTTTTCTCTTTCTGTCATAACTTATGATCTTGGAACCTGCAGAGCCTAAAACTGATTTGGAAGACAAAAATTGTCCCTGTCTCAATTGACAGTCATTGATGCTTCTGGCTTTATTTGTTCCGTTTCCTGTCCCCAGTAATACAGACCATAAAGACACATCTCACCTTACGCTCCATGCAGGAGGAATCAACTTATATGGATAATAATTTCAACTGTAAAATGACAATAAAGAAAGGCCTAGACTGGCTCTTTAGGCTCAGTCTAGAACAGGGAGTCTTACACAAATAAAATCACAGTGGCATTCCCCCTGAAGGCAATATTTCCCCTGAATTTGGATGGCATTTTCTTGCTGGTCACAGTAGCCAGTGCTATAATTATTATTTATGACAGCAGAGATCTACAACTGCTGATCACACTGACTGAGTTTTCGTGGCTCACTGAACAGGTCTGAAATGTATTTGAATCAGTGACCTGAAATATTCTGTATCTCCTTACCTGGAGAGAAGCTGTGGATATGTTAGTACCATGGTGTACATAGATGCTATGTGCCATGTATACACAGATGAATTTTTTCCTGTTTCAGTTCAGGAAAATAACACTGGTCATGGTAAAACCTTTGAGATACACTTCTACAGTTTAAGAAGTCCCCTTTTCCCTTTTAGTCATGTACTTGTTGAAATGTGTACATATTTCCCTCAGTGGAAAAAAAAAAAAAAAAAAAAAAAAAAACTGCAATTAAAGATTAAAAACTTATAGAAATTATCAGATTTTTTTGGTAAATACAGGACAAGAGTAAAACTATTAGCTAGGATCTCTTAAAGGACTTCAATTTTCTAAAAAAGTAAAATAAAAAATATTAACTGATTTGGTGACACTTTGGCCCAAATTTAAATATTAAGTTCAGCAGAGAATAAGTTTTCCTTGTGAGAAAAGCATTAGCATCTTAATGTGTGCTCCTCTGTGCTCATATGTTCTCCTTCACCTGTCTATTTCACTACCAGGATGGAGAAAAGTGGGCAGGAAGACATCTCCTATGCAATACCATGGTCTTTTTTGCAAGGAGAATATATATATATATATATGAAAGTAAAATATCCACCTGTGTACCATCCAAACTTGTCAAGCTTGATTCCCAAATATGGAGCCAACTGCCTCCCAAGTATACTAAGAACATTGTGCCAGAACTCAGGGTATTTGGCATCTCAATCTTGCAGTGACTTCTTTGTGGATATAGGTTATTGGCATGTTTAATAGTCATAGTAAGAACCATACTACAATAGGACGGTTCTTTGTCTCCTCATTGTTACACTGAGCTGCCTAATAGAGCATTACAGCATGCGATAACTAAATCCTACTGTACTTCAGACTTCCATGTGGGATCCATTAAGTGAAAAAGTACCTGAGTTTATCCTCAGATAAGGAGGTTCAGTTATAATTCTGTCCAAGGAAGCACACAAACAGCAATTAGAAGACACAATGGGATAAGGGAAAGCTATTGGAATATAGAGTCACCTACTTCAATGAATACATTCCTGGTGACACTCTTGAGTTTAACCATTTCCATGAGTGCAGAATTTGGCTGATAGTTTGGAAGCATGTGCAGTCTGCAGACTTGGCAATCATGAACAAGCAAAGAAAACTCAAGCTTTTTTCAATGATAATTTAATACCAGAATTTGCACAGTGAAACAGGAGAGGCTGGAAAAATAATGAAATAAATCAAATATATATATTTATGTTTGTGCATAACATCTTGTGTCACTGTATCAAAGTATCGCTTGCAAAATTATTTTGGTATTTATAGACAGCTTTGAAAAATGAAAATGTAAAATGTCATTAATTCATTCATTAATTCATTCATGAAGTCAGTTAAAATAAATGAACCTTCTGCAAATTTACAGTGGTGCAAATTTTTCTTTTCATGTCTCTAAATAATATCAGTAACTGTGATCCTAAGGGTTAAAGCACATGGTCTTCACTCCATCTTTAATTTCCACTAGGACATTCACCTTCTAGAGGCAAAAGACACTTTTCACATTCTACACACAAGCTGCAAAGCAATCTTTAATTGGCACTTACACCCTATCGAAACAGATCTAATGGTTTATGAGCCGGCATTAAGCCATCTAAACAGATGGGCATGAGTACAGGTGCAAGGCATGCCAGAGATCAGGGTGTGCATGATGTTTGTATCAAAGGGCCAGATTCCTCCCTCGGGATGTGGAAAGGGCAGCTTATGCAGATTACTGTCCCTTTTATGAAGTTGGGCTATGCCATCACCGTTCCAGTTTGGCTCTGTATTAATAATGAAAATGCAGAAGTATATTCCAAAGACATTTAATTGAGCTTTAGGCTTTCTGAACTCATGACGAGGGCAGAAATGAGACAGTTGTCCCTTCTGATACTTTTTTGGAACATCCATTAGCCTTATCCAAAGTGTTTCAGCAGTGCTGTTGAGTTTCCTGCCAAAAGCCAATGCTTGACCTTCTATTAGCTTGTATACCCTGAAAACCCTTGTGCCACTATGGGTGTTATTTACATTTTATACAACTGTAGACTATTAAATCTGTTATACAAAGTAAATGGGGATGAAAAATTACCTTCTTTGATTATCACTAAATAGTTCACAATTAACAATGAACTGCAAATGAGGAAATAATGTGTCTCTTTGAGGAAACCATATGCTTTATGTTTTAAAGTACTTGTGGTAATGCTGGTGGAATAGTTAATTTACAATGAATGCCATCTGCTGACTAATACAGAGTATTTACAAGGGCAAATAGTCCAGATAACCATGCTTGTTAAATGACTGTACAAACTAATATGATATTGTTTGGACAATTATCTGAATTTGGTCCAACTTTTTCCTTTCTTTTCCTCCTTCTGATGCTGTCATTACGTTGCATGCTTATGCAGAACCCCACGGACAATGGCACATGTAACAGTTGCCATTCACTCAGAACTGTTGTGAGAAACCATCCAGTCCCCTTGTGAAACATAAAGTAATAATGGAAACCATCACCCAGAAACTCTGGCACTTGTAAAATGGGCATGCAGTCTTGAATGTGGTGGACAGAAAACCTGTATTGTGAGATGAATTAAAAAAAAAAAAAAAAAAAAAAAAAAAAAAGTTAGTGAGCTCTGCTGACACACTGCAGTGTGCATAGCAAGTGGGCAGCAGCAGCACAGCAAGAACATCCTGGAGAACATCCTGGTGAATCAGCGATGTTATTCAGGGAACAGGGTATGCTCCCTGAAAAAGAAAAAAAAAAAAAAAAAGAAAGAAAAAAAAAGAAAAAAAAAGGGAATTAAACAGAAAAGTAAACAGGCTTGCACCCTGCCTGGAATTTTGCTGGGAAAAGACATTGCTGCCTAATGCTTGCTTTCTATTTTTTTTTTTTTCAGAGGAGCAGGTCTTTTTGTACATTCAGAACTGCATAAAAAATGCTAGAATCTATAATCACTTTCTCACTCTGGCAGATACGACTTGTTTTGCTTTGATATTTGGTTGAATTAGAAGAGATCAGAGTAATGCCTATCAGGTTATAAATAATCTTAAATCATTCCTCCTGATGTTTCATAACAGATATTTGAGAAATAATGGAGAATGAACCAGAGCTTCTTGACAACTGCTTTGCTATGGCATGTGAAGCATTTAGTTGAAACTCACAGAGTACCCTAGACTTCATGAAACAAGATGACTTGCTGCCAGTTTGTTTCTCTCCAAATCACACTGAATTCTGATGTCTTCTATTATGTTAGCAATTAAAGAATGGCAGGCAAATACAAGCACTTTGGTAGATGGCTTGTGCTAGAAATCCCTCAGTATGTGTTTGCTTGCAAACAAACCATACTCTTGAAGACATTTACAGCCATGATATATTTATACTGGGAAAAAATGTCTTTTTTGCGGTTACAGGAGTATCTCTAGGATATTGTACAGCCACAGGCTGCTGGGACAAGGCAACTCAGAAAGAAAGAACCACATCACTCATTTAAAATTTCTTCACGAAGTGGGCTGAGTCCAGAAAGTGGAAAAAAATTTATATTCCAAAGTTTCTATTTTAAGGCACACTCACACTAAAGAGAACCTCACATGAATGCCTTTCCTGTCCATTTTATGCCAGTGTGGTGGGTTAATCCCAGCTAGCAACCAAGCACCCACTCATTCTCTTTAACTCAGCTACAGGGCATGGAGAATCAGGGATAGCAGAGTGAGTCAGTGTTTGTTTTCACAGGAAGTAAACGAGTTTGGGCTTTGAAGACAAAATCCAACTCTGCCTCAAATTCTTTTACCTCGGTTGCTAACTGGTGACAAAAGCAATAAAACAGGTGAATTTTTAGCTTTACCCATACAAGTGTAAAATGGGAATTAGTAGGATTTTAGGAAGTATTTAAACAATATGTCTTAGCTTCCTCAGTTAGTAGCCTCTGTTCCCCCAACGCTGTAACTACAGAAAGAGACCTCTCCAGAGTGTCTGAGATGTAGGCAAGACCTAGCTACTGCTACACAGGAGTCCTGAGTCATCCTAGAGACCCCCTTTTTCTTTCCACTGACCACAATCCAAGGCTTCCAACTTAGATACCTAAGTAGAGACTCAAATTAAAGCTGTCTGGATACTGCCCTCATCCCCTCTTTATTTTAACCTAGTCAGACACTTCAGCAACTTTTTGTCCTCATCTGCAGTATTTTACATCAAAACTCATCTGAAAATCTGACCCTAGATCATCAGTTTCTTATGAAACCTATTAGCCAAAGCAAAAACAATTCCATACAGTATAGTGATATTGCTCGGTATCTGTTATATAAACACGTTTATATTGACCATGAATATTCTGACAATTCCACTTTAGTCCAGCACATCCACAAGCTTGAATCATTAAGCAACATCCAGATTTAAGAAACAAATTAAAATTAGGAAACAAGTTGACATTTTCCAATGTATTAAAGTGCTGTTTGTTTGTTTGTTTAAATTATTATTATTATTACTATTTTATTCAGTATTATTAGCTTAAAATGAACAGCCAGGATTAAAGAGCTTTAAAGTACCAATAATCCCGCTCATTTGGTTTGGCGTGCACTGACATTGTCACTCGAAACTTTTAACTTTCTGCTCATGGCTCTCTAGGTGACTGGAGGGAGAGCTAGTCCCAACAGAGAAAAACTGGCTGTTTTTTGACTTTGAAGTTATCTGTAGTCTGCTTGAGGGTAGGTTTATGTATAAGCTGATCTTAGTTACAGCGATGTAACTATAGAGACAGTCTACTGCTTCTGTGATTTTTTTCCCACCTATATACACTAATAAAACTAAGATTAGAATCTGACCCCTAAAATCTAATTTTGCAACAACAGATTTCTCTCTTTTGAAACAGTTCACAGTCCTTCAA
Organism: Oxyura jamaicensis; assembly: GCF_011077185.1. NCBI lineage: Eukaryota > Metazoa > Chordata > Aves > Anseriformes > Anatidae > Oxyura > Oxyura jamaicensis. The sequence goes on from NC_048893.1 coordinate 121,088,497, forward strand.
AGACTTCAGAGGGAGGAAACTGCGTAGGCCTCTCCCCAGTGTGTCTTTGAAGTATTATAGATGTTATGTTGCTTCCAGGAAAGAGTTTGGACGTTGTAAAAAAGACACATTCCATGCAAGAATCTTTCCATTCATCTTTTATAGCCCTTTGCTATGTCTTTCATTAAAAATAAATAAATAAATAAATAAAAATCATACCTTACCAGTGTTTTAAAAACCCTATAGGTTTGTAAGAGGAGAAACAAATTGGTTTGGTTTCAACCTCATTTGTATCAATTAGTTAAGACTTACTCAGTAAACATTTATCTGAAAACTGGGCTTTGAAGTCTAGGAGTCCAGATCTCTACTTAGATCTTAGAAGTGTGCAACCTGTGAGATGTGTAACCGTGAGGACTTAGGCAGCAAAGAGTCTGGAAAATTCAAAGAAAACAGAGTTAAGTACCCAAATTACACTGACTCTAATGGGTGTTAGATACCCAGGCTAGCAGGATGCTTTGAAGATCCCAGCAGCAAGCTTCTGCAGCCCCAGATCTTTTCAGATATTTAAAATTTATTGGAAAACTCTGAATAAGGGGTTCATTTGATGAAGCTCAGATAAATTAAAAGAAATATATCATTCTGATTTACAGATCTCTGTGGTAGTTTACTATTGCTTCAAATTCTAGCTAAAACTTAGAATAACTTACTACTTTAATGCAAAATTAATTTTTCACCTTCATATCTCACAAAATTAGGCATATGCATAGACATGCATATGAATACACATATAAACACATAGAAGTTTAATGCTTAGGACTTAATGCTTAGTTTAATGCTTAGGACTAAGTTAATTTCTATAAAGTCATTTGAGCCTCATTTACAATTAAATAAGGTTTTAATTTTGAAATTAATTTTTGAGGTGTTTTCAATACACATTTTTGTTATTTTGAAAAGATATAAACATATTTTGATCTCACATAGAAATAGTGATATGAATTTTAAAACAATTACTACAAATACTTCCCAAAACAGACTACTTACTCTTGCTCAGCTCTCTCAAGGTTTTCTGCATGTCTCAGACTCCAGTAATCCTACTGTTGCACTCCCAAAATGAAATCACAAATCAAGAGTAAAATTACAGGTGACAGTTACTGAACAGCTCAGGATCATACACTATAGCATAGGTCCTAAACAGCAGCCCTGAACAGGAGTTCATTTTCTTCCATTGGCAGATGTCTCTGTGCTACTCTTGATACTAGGAGTCAGAAAGAGTTATTGTCTGGGCATCTGGCACAAAGGATAGAATTTCTTATGACAAAATAACACACAACCTGCAAACTTGTCTATAGCTATTCTTATTAAAAATTGGTGTGATTTGTTTATGCCAAGGAGAAATGAATGTGTTTTCCTAAATGAAGGACTCATGTCCTAGAACATGAGTTTAATGTTCAGAGTCTTCAAAAATATACATTAGCGTGGAATCTATTTTGAAAACTGATTTGTCACAGTAAATAACAACATCCACCTTCCAGAGCAAATCTGGTATCCTTTAGACAAAGAAATTACAAATATATCCATTATTGTTATCTATTATTATCTTAAACTTTTTGAGTTAGTTTGGTTGTGTTTTGTTGGTTTTTGTCTAGTTTTGTTTTTATAATTTGGTGCAAAAAAAATAGCTAAGGTTATGTCCATATCTGTCAGGCCCTGAAAGCACCAACAGGCCTTATTGCCCCTGCTGAGCTTCCTGTGATCTTTCCCAGAACCCTTGATCATGGTCTCAAAACCCCATTCCAGTTCAGCCCAGTGCTGTCAGTTCTGGCCTGGGCTACACTGTAGATGCTCTGCCTACTACCTGATGTTTTGACATGCTGACTGGACTTCCAAGACTAATCCTGGACCTCACTTGTCACCTTGTATTTGTCTCATAAGCCTGGTCACTGTCTCTAGCCTAGATATGCTGGCTTTCTCTGGTAATGGTGGAAACAGTGGGACAGGACCACTGGGGAAGGGCTATGCCCTGCTACCCCCATTAGTTCCTACAGTTCCTACCCTTACAGATAGATCTTACCTGTATCTCAGACACTCTCTGAAGAGGTCTCTTTCTCTCGATAGTTATAGCTTTGGAGAAGAGGCTACTAATTGAGGAAGCTAAGACACGTTGTTTGTTTAGTCACTCTAAAATCATGCTAATTTCCTCTTCATGCTTATACAGGTGAAGCATAAATAGTTGATTCTGAACCACACTATCCAAATTCTGAGTTTGACTTCTGATTAGGTCACATCTGAACCCATAGTCCTGGAGCTCTTCAGGTGACCTCTTAGAGGGTATCTTCTTCCACATCATCCTGAAGGAGTCCACTGGCCAGAGTGAACCAAAGCATGATAAAGGAGGGACTGATGGGAGATTCACTTCAAAAGCACACTCCTGATCTGAACTAGAGTTCTAGTATAAATGACCCATAAGACCCTAACTTTGTAAAATGCATATTAATCAGCTTTTCCTGAGATTGCCTATTGAGCAGTATTAATTACTATTTTGAAAGCATTACAAAAGCTATGACATTACATAAGTTTTACAAAGCTATGTGCAGAGGGCTGACATTGCTGTAAGTTTTTTCTTCTTCAAAGTCCTTTGTGAATGACAGATAATCAGTGGGACAATCCATACTGGGCCTATGAACAAGCACTGATGCACAAGACAATGCACACTGCAGAGGATTATCTTCTATCAAGACTCAGTGATAGTTTGCAAACATGGTACCTTGCCAATAAAGCATCTGTTGCTTGTCTTGCACAGACACACTTTTGAGAGACTTCTATAAAAGGAAACACTTGCAAGCTCCTATTTCTTCTTCTGAATATCTTTATGCTATATTTGTTGTTGACATCTGGAGCTACAATGAGAGATTACAGACACATTGTCATTCTGAAGGAGTTCGTTTCCCTATGGCATCTCTCTCTTCTCATTTTATAGTCAGAGGGCTTGACAGCCCAAACCAAGATAAAAATTTGAAGCACCATAAGGTAAAGAGAGTGAGTTTAAGACAAAGAAACTATTGTTACTATGACAAGGACACCGGAGATCAACACACAAGTCCTTGCAAAGAGTGCATCTAGCAACTTTTAGTTAGAATAGTCTCACTTGACTTCCACCATAGCACATGCTGTACAGCGAACCGTTAAGGCGTATGCCATGTTTTGAGATATAGTCATCTCATGCTTTAATTCATAAGTAACAGCTCACACTTCCAGAAACATTTGTCACAGTTCATACTCTACAATATATTCCCAACAGAGGACGTCACTGAAATGAACTGATCACTTCAGGTTTCCATAGAGATACAGAAAGACCCTTTTCTTTGCTACAAATCTCATATAGGCTTTAAGAATTCCTTCTGTTCTTCTATGCTATGTGCAGGTAATAAGCTGTGAAGAGACTGTTGAAAGATCTTTTCTTTTTCTTCAGCAAAAAAAGGAAAAAGTGGTGCCAAACTCAAGAAGTGCTGTTAAAATTTTTATGTACCAATAGTAATACACATGCATTTCTAGGTCACAGGTAAGCAAACCAGGTTTTCTTCCAGTATGAACTCATCAAAGACAGTAATATTACTGTTGTGCAATTTGGTATGCTACTTGTATAGAAAAATCTATACACTAAAGACACTAAAATGAACCAGCCGAGGACAGAAAGACCTCCAACCCTAGTATTACCGGTTTGGACTGTTGGATAAGGGGTTGGGAATGTCAGGTGTAAGGTCATAATGGCCTAGGGATTTCTTTGTTTGGGGTCCCTACTCAGAAGCTTCCAGCTGGAGTTATTGCTGTAACTTTAACTCTGAAGAATTTTTGTTTGTTTTTGTTTTGGCTGGGGACAGAGGGGAGGAGGTGATAATTAACATTGCAGAAAACTAGAGTCAAACACTTTTATGGTGACTGACTTGCATGATTTTTGTAACAGTTAATCCTACATTTACATGTGGGTAATGGTGCCTCTGCACACATTTTGGTTGTTTTTACTGATTATTCCTCTTCTACTTTAAGGTAGAATCTGTACTCATATCTATTTGTTCTTGAAAAACCTAGAACTACTAAATCATCTGAGATGTTAATATGCCTATTTGGCTTCAAAAGGTGTTGGGCTTCTCTGATCACGTTTGTGATCTCTAGCTGTTTGTCTCACTGCCAGCTTTGACTCTGGTAGTAGGAAGGGTTAAATGTTTGTTGTCTTTTCCATGACCATTCAATCTGATAGTATCTCTTTCCAAACATCCCAGGGCCACCTGTTGCTCAAAATAGCAGTTACATTAGAGCTACATTTGCCTACTCTGATCTGTGCCCCTCCAGCACGTGGAGAGGGCTCAATCTAAGTAATGGCAATAAACTCCAGTCAGGCCATATCTCTCCTGACCCCATACAACCTGAGTTCAGCACAGCACTCAGTGAGAACCTAAAAACTAATTGTTCAGGAGTTTTGTTTTAGTTCAGGGGGTGAGTAGCTTTTTTTCCTGGTACTGAGAGAAAACAGTTGTTAGTGAATGAAGTAGGCCTGGGGCTGAACTCCATTCCAATAGTAATGTCATGATTCACCTGAAACCTGTGGAGTACTCAGAGAGCAGAATGAGGATTTAAAGATTTGGCCAAATATTAGTACCAGATAATATTTAGTGTTCCATAGAACTTGGAAGTATTGTGTTTAACAAACAGAGCTATACAGAACAGTCAGGAGCTAGATAAGAACACAGTAATAAGTATGTTCATTATGGAAACCCTGTCCTATTTAAGTCATTGACAAAACTCTAAGTAGATTCCATGGGGCCAAGAATTCACCTTAAGGTTTCTCCTTTAAAAAGAATGTAATGAAAGAAATATCAGTTCAGGGACACTCTGAACAATATTGTTATAAGTTTTAACATCAAAATTCAATCAGCTTCATTCTGTCTCCCCCAGTTGGGTTCATTCTCTCACACTTGCACTCTCATTCTCTCCATCAGGGAACACTGACAGGTTTCTTGCCCGCTTTCCATTAGGAAAAGGAAGAATAAATTATTTCTTGCTTGCTTTATTCTTACTTATACCTCCCTATATTGTTCTCTGAGGAGTTTTGAGCCATTTAATTTCTGTATGCCCAGGTGGACCAAGCAAATGGTGTAGCTTCAAACTGTGTTTCATCCATGTACATCGCTCTCATTAAACATCATCATTCTGACTAGCTAGTTTCATTAAGTTTGGCTCTTGCCCATGTGGAAAAGTTTGTCATCTGTGTTCTGGATTTTTTATGGCTACCAAAACTTTCTCCAAGTGTAATCCTGGAGTCCATTGCTCTTGTTTTTCTTTGTACTCTGCAAAGTTAATTTAATTTCATCAGCAGTTTTACTTCTGTCAGTCCAAACCCATCTTAGGCATGTGATTATCTTAGCAGTACAAGCTCACACAATTTTGCTTTGCCTTGCATTTCAGTTATGTGAGAGGGAGGTCAAAAAGGAATGCTTTGCACTGTTCTGTCATGAGAGACACAATTTCTCTCAGGCTAAGGTGGTACACTGAATTACAGTGTGAAAAAAAAGTCTTTTAATCTGAAAAAAAAATAAGAAAAAAATACAGTTTACACAGTTTGCATAGAATAGCATTTGTTAGACACTTTTTGATACGTAATTATTCATATTTTTATTTACTTCTTTCATTGAAACCTTTAAAATATTGTAGTGATAAATTTGTGTTATATTTTCAGAATTTTCCACAATAAAAAATAAACTGACTCCAATTTTCTTGCTATACCTCCTCCCTATGCATCAATATAGTCCATTGCATTAAAAAATCTATCATTTTACAGTGATATGTTTCAACCTTGTTTTAAACTACTACAAACTGTGGCTATTTCTATCAGCTTCTGAATTTGCCTCAGTTAACATCCTAGCTAATTTCCACAGCAGACAAGTTCTTAGAACAGAAATATTCTAGGTCCAGTCTTCAAAGAAAATAAATGAGGACAGCAGGAAGGCAAAGAATTTTTAATGATCTTTGTGTATTGCTCAAAGAATACTAAAATCTTCTTCAAAGATAAAGCTGAAAAAAGAGACCCTAGGGTGTAACTCTGGGAGCAAGATTAATGACTTGATGCTACATGCACGTCTGAAATGCAATCTGAAATGCACATGGTTTGGATTGTTCTGGGGGTGGATTTTTTTGTTTGTTTGTTTTGTTGGTTGGTTGTTTTATTTTTGTTGTTGTTGTTTGGGATTTTTTTTCTTTGTTTGTTTTTTGAGAAATCAATTTAAGCTTGTTAAGTGAAGAAAATTCAAGTTAAACTCTCCTCATCTGGAGATAAACTTCAAGTATGCCTTTTACCGTTCTAAGGCAAAATGATCTTAAACAGACTGCATGTAATCTCACAAGGTGTTTAATTAGCCTTGCTAGTGAAAACACAAAAATGATGAACAATTTCATGCTCAAAACACATCACTAAACAATGTCCTTTAAGAGCTTTTAGTATGAAAGCTCTAAGTTATTCACCTGCTTGAACTCTGTGCAAATGAGGCAAAGTCTTTATCAGTAAAAGGACTGTGCCTTCATTAATTACGCTGTCCAATAACTGCTTTTCAGTGGCAACATCTGTGTAGCAGCCAATACAGAACCTAACTGGGAGAAAAATAAAGAAACATGCAGTCAGGGCACCTGTGGATACTGAGAATGTTTCACTATTGTTGAAAACTGCACTGCTATCTGGGCAAACAATAATAATAGTAATGATAATAATAATAATAATAAACAAGAAAAAAAAATGTAAGCTTGTGCTTCAGCTCTTTCTGGGAAAGGATTACTCTAAGCTTTAATTTTGTGATAGGAATTATTTTTTTCTCACTTAACATAAAATATCAGCAAGATTGGCAACACACACCCACAGACAGTGTTGTCCCAAATGTGATCTGGGGAGTTTTCTCTTTTAGAAATATCCTATATTTCTAAATTTCTTTCTCTTATTTTCTTATTTCTAAACACACTGAAAACTCTGAGACCAAAATTTACCTTTTCTTGCTAATGCCAGAATTCAACTACAGACTGGGCAAATATAATTTAGGTGTCTAAATGCAGACACATACATGTGTACTGGGTAATTTATGATGATGGCCAGCAGAGGTCTAGGGATGAAGTCATCTGCCTGCACAGAAACACCTAGTGCCCCAGAGCTGCTATGCCTCTCCAGCACACTATCCAGAAGAGCAGGGGTCTCTGAAAGGCCCGGTGTCATATCTGCCAGTCTCATAAGGAAGTCTTTAGTACCCTTGATGTCACACCAGTTACCCAAGTGTGGGCAATTAAATCCATGTTCAGTCAGGCAAAGGACTTGGAAAATATTTCCAGGTTATTAGATCCAGATGTTAACTGTGTAGTTCTCCAGATTCCATGGCTTACATAGCCCAGGGGCTTAACTCAGGGGTTTAACTTTATGAGCTGACGCTCTTGAGAGTCATTGCGGGTGTCATGGGGCATCTGACACAACTGAGACTAATAGATATGATGGAAGACCTACTGAAAATCTTTGCCCTCTGGACCACTAGTTAGGACCCAGGATAAAACCCTTTGGGCATTTTAAATGTTCACATATCTGGAACTGAAAGGAGCTCCCCAGTGTCTTGATTTTACTCTTCTGATTTTACTGGGGCAAATTCTCACAGCATGAAAAGCATAAGAAGATGCTGAATGCAAATGATATGTCAACAAGATTAATCAGCCAATGAGACCCACTTCATAGAATCATAGAATGGCTTGGGTTGGAAGGGACCTTAAAGATCATCTAACTCCAACTGCCTTGCCATAGGCAGGGATGACACATGCTAGATCAGGTTGCCCAGTGCCCCATCCAGCCTGGCCGTGAACATCTTCAGGGATGGGGCATCCACAGCTTCTCTTGGCAACCTGTTCCAGTGCTTCACCACCCTCTGAGTGAATAATTTCCTCCTAACCTCTAATCTAAATCTATCCTCTTTTAGTTTAAGAACATTCCTCTTTGTCCTATCATTATCTACCCAAGTAAAGAGCCCTTCATCTTTTTTATAAGAACCTTTCAAGTACTGAAAGGTTGCAATGAGGCAACCCCAGAGCCTTCTTTTCTCCAGGCTGAACATTCCCATCTCTCTCAGCCTTTCTTCATAGGAGAGGTACTCCAGCCCTCTGATCATCTTTGCAGCCCTCCTCTGGACTCGCTCTAACAGGTCCACATCTTTCTTGTGCTGGGGGTCCCCCATAAAATGGGGTCCCCCCATAAAATCCCTGTCTGTCCAATTTTGAGATTAGGATATCATGAGGAACCATGTCAAAGACCTTACAGAAGTCCAAGTAGATTAAATTAGTCGGTTTTCCCTTGTCAACTGATGCACTTCATGACTGTTTTATCTCATTCACAATGAAAGCAAGTGTTCACTTGACCAATGTGATACTGCCATAATCCAACATTAAATCAGTTCTTCAGAAACAATCACAGCTAATGAAAATAAGACTATCTCCAATAACCATGACAAAAGCGCACAACTTCGTACTGTCCAAAGACCTATCTCATAGCTTCTGTTTCTAAAACTGGTAACACACAGGTAACACTACCACTTGCCGAGGCGATCGGCTCCAGGGCAGACACCTTCTGCAGCGGAGCGGGGGATCGGGAGGGGAAGGGATTTTTTTCCAGCATCGAGGCCACTCGAGGCAGCCGAGGGAGCCGCCAGGACCCGGCAGCCCTCGCGAGGGACGCTGATGAGGCGTAGGCGGAGCCAACAGCGCCCCCACCCGGCCGTTCAAAAGCAGCCCCTAGGGAGCGCGAGCGACCAGGAGCACGGTGACCAGGACGGGCAAACAGGGCGGGGCGCGTCAGAAGGGCGGGGCGCGGCACTTCGCGCAGGCAGGGCGAGCAGGGAGGGCAGAGCCCTGCCCCCCCAACCCCCGCCGCCAAGAACAACTCATCTGACGGCTGCCTACCACTGGGTAGGCAATGATTGTCTATGCTAGGCAGAGATTTCACTAGAAAGTCTGTAACCACCCAGACAGAGTGCCCGCTCAAAAATGCAGCAGTTCAGGTCTTGGGATGCAGGGAGTGCCAGAGCCTGCTGCTGCCATCTGAGGGAGGCAGAGGTACTGTGTGTGTGAGGTGCGAGCAGGTGGATGACCTGGTCCGCCTGGTGGCAGAGCTCAAGGAGGAGGCAGAAAGGTTGAGGGCCATCAGGGAGTGTGAGCGGGAGATGGACTGGTGGAGCAACTCCCTGCAGGGCCTGAAGGAGAGACACCGGGGTGAGACTCCCCAGATGGGGGTGGACCCCCTGCCCGGTCGCTGTCGGGCAGAGGGAGGGGACCTTGGAGTTGAGGAGGAATGGAGACAGTTCCCTGCTCGACCTCACAGGCAACGCCTCCCCCCATACCGGCCCCACCTTCCCAGGTGCCCTTATACAACAGATTTGAAGCCCTGGAGCTTGAGACCAGTGGGTGAGGATGTGGTGGAAAGCCTACCCAGGAGGATGCCTAGGGCAAGGAAGTCCCCTCCACGCCTCAAGACTGGCTCCACCAAGAAAGAAAGAAGGGTAATCGTTGTAGGCGATGTAGATTCCCAGGGGAACAGAGGGCCCTATTTGTCGGCCTGACCCAACACATAGGGTAGTCTGCTGCCTCCCTGGGGCCAGGGTCAGGGATGTTGCCAGAAAGCTTCCCAACATGGTTTACCCCTTTGATTACTATCCACTATCGATGATAGTCCAGGCTGGCAGTGATAATACTGAAGAGAGAAGCCTGAAGGCTATCAAACGGGACTTTAGGGGACTGGGACAGTTAGTGGATGGAGTGGGAGTGCAGGTGGTGTTTTTGTCCATCCCTACAGTGGCGGGGGGGGGGTACAGAGAGGACACGGAAAGCCCACCTGATAAACACGTGGCTCAGAGGCTGGTGCCAACACAGAAATTTAGGATTTTTTGACCATGGGGTGCTTTACCCAGCACCCAGGCTGATGGCCACAGACGGGTCCCACCTATCTCTAAGGAGAAAATGGATCCTAGCCCAGGAGCTGGTAGGGCTCATTGAGAGAGCTTTAAACTAGGTAAGAAGGGGGATGGGGATGAAATAAGGCTTGTTGGAGGTGTACCAGGGGGAACAATGGCAAGGCCGGGGAAGAAGGTAATGGCCCAACTGAAGTGCATCCACACTAATGCACACAGCATGGGTAACAAACAAGAGGAGCTGGAAGCCATCGTGCAGCAGGCAGGCTATGACTCGGTTGCCATCACAGAAACGTGGTGGGACCACTATCATGACTGGAGTGCTGCAATGTCTGGCTATAGGCTCTTCAGAAGGGACAGGAAGCACAGAAGGGGTGGTGGTGTGGCTCTCTGTATTAGAGAGTGTTTTGATGTTGTGGAACTTGAGGCTGGGAATGATAAGGTTGGGTCCCTATGGGTTAGGATCAGCAGGAAGGCCAACAAGGTGGGCATCCTGGTGGGGGTCTGTTATAGACCCCCAAACCAAGATGAGGAGATGGATGAGGAGTTCTACAGACAGCTGGCAGAAGTTGTGAAATTGTCAGTGCTTGTTCTCGTGGGGGACTTCCACTTCCCAGACATATCCTGGAAGCACAACACAGCCCAGAGAAAGCAGTCTAGGAGGTTTCTGGAGAGCATGGAAGATAGCTTCCTGATGCAGCTGGTTAGTGCACATGGGGCACAACAACCCCAAGCAGAGCTACAGGCTGGGAGATGAGTGGTTGGAAACTGCCTGGCAGAGAAGGACCTGGAAGTTTTGGTTGATAGTCAGCTGAATATGAGCCAGCAGTGTGCTCAGGTGGCCAAGAAGGCCAACAGCATCCTGGCTTGTATAAGAAGCAATGTGGCCAGCAGGCCCAGGGAAGTAAGTGTTTCCCTGTACTTGGCTCTGGTGAGGCCACACCTCAAGTACTGTGCTCAGTTTTGGGCCCCTCGCTACAAGAAGGACATGGAGGTGCTCGAGCGAGTCCAGAGAAGGGCTACGAAGCTGGTGAAGGGTCTGGAGAACAAGTCTTATGAGGAGCGGCTGAGGGAGCTGGGACTCTTTAGCCTGGAGAAAAGGAGGCTCAGGGGCGACCTTATCGCACTCTACAGGTACCTTAAAGGAGGCTGTAGCGAGGTGGGGGTTGGTCTATTCTCCCACGTGCCTGGTAACAGGACAAGGGGGGAATGGGCTAAAGTTGCATCAGGGGAGGTTTAGGTTGGATATTAGGAAAAACTTTACCAAAAGGGTTGTTAGGCACTGGAATAGGCTGCCCAGGGAAGTCACCATCCCTGGAGGTCTTTAAAAGACCAGTTTAGATGTAGAGCTTTGGGATATGGCTTAGTGCAGGACTTGTTAGTGTTAGGTCAGAGGTTGGACTTGGTGATCTTGGAGGTCTCTTCCAACCTAGACGATTCTGTGATTCTGTGAACAGGTTTGGGCCCAACTCTTTTCTCAGCTGTGAGAGAACTAAAACCAGTGAAGAATATCAGATTCACAGTCTTGTAAGTAAGAGAAAAATCAGCAAACTTTATAATGTGTATAATGAAAGAAATCCAACAAAATAATTTTGATAGCTCAAGCAAGAATTTTGGATTTACCAGAGTAAATTGAATTCAGCATTTACCTGCATGAACTGAGGATTTATGAATCATTGCTTTGGCAACCATCCCAGATAGCAATACGTTATGAATATTAAAAGAAGAGGATTAGATTATAAACTTTTAAATAAAAAATAAATATTTTCTTTATGCCAGGAAAAATTCCATTTACCATAGTCCAAAGTATTTTGTATTAAACCAAAATTACAGTAAGTTAACAACCTTTGTACCATACAATAACATTCTTACATGTGACCAAATCTGTAGGCATTTATCTAACTGGATATTCATCCTGGAATATAAATTAGAACAGATGTCAGTGAACAAACACAGTTTTATTTTCTAACAGGTTCACAGCAGCAAGCTTGAGAAAGGCAACAATGCCAAGATCTGTAGCACGATATTTGCTGGCACATTCACCAGGTGTCCTGAGTGTCTATTTATACTGTCCTGACTGAGCTGCAACCAGTTAGTCTTCCACCAGCAGACACAAATATGAGTAATGCCTCTGAGAGTGACAAGAGGAAGAGTTAATGTAAAGGTCAGATAACAAAGAACAAGACTCCCCCTTGAATGCAAAGTAAAAATCAAGTTGCATCTTTCTTGACTTTGAAATGAATCTATCAAGGAAAATAATTTTATAGCTCCCATGAGCAACATGCAAATTGGGGAACTAATCTCTAGCAAAATGTTTTATGTTATGGAAACCCACAAATAGATTTGATTCAGTGACAGTAAATCAAACACAGTGGGTAGTTCTGTTTGACTGATGAGTATACATGCCACTGGCAGCAGGGCAGTGACATATACAGGATAGCAATAAATACTTTCACTGGCAGTTCAGCAGCCATTGCTCAGTGATGCTAGAGGAATATAGAACGCTTTGGGGAAAAATTGCAATCCAGCTGACAAAAAGATATTTTGCTTTTCTGCAACTTTTTCCGTGCTATTCTTTTCTGCTGAGGAGGAAAGGAGCATCTTATGAAGACACATGAAGAAAAAATATGAAAGATCTGTCTACAACATTTTTGTTCTGGTGTTGCTCTGTGCTAATGGTGAGTTGCTGCAGCTAATGAAAGTACCCTTATAACAGCACTGATATGTTATCTGCAACTCTTCTTTTCTCACCCTTGCTCTCCAACTCTACTGTATTCTCATCTGACTTCTAGCTTCCCACTCCCCATTAAAGCAACAGTTAAGTCAGAAAGGGGGTTCCCCTAGTGACATTTATACTCAATGGAGAAAGAGAAGCAACATGCAGAAGAGGTTGCTCTGAATCACAATGGTTTAGCCTGTTTATTTCCATGTGGGGACCCTAAGCAGACTAATGCCATGTTTCTCCACACTACATCACACTAATTGCTTGGCTTAACAGCACTGACCTTCTCTCCTAGGCTGCTGAGCATGTACCAGAGTTCACAGTCAACCACAGATATATCTGTGCACCTTAAGCCACAGTGACAACTATAACAGAGCCTGGATGGATTGATTATAGCAGAATTTCTGGATGGATTGAGGAGTACCTTGAACATACTCTGTAAAGAACAAATTTTAGACTTCATGGCTGAACTGTGTGCATTCTTAATGGTGGCTGTGAGAGAAAAAGAGGGGGGTTGCCACCAAGAAGGGAAGGGACAGAGATGGAGGAGGCAAAAAGGAACAGCTCTGTAGAGCAGAAGGTGCCAGGATGAGTATATATTTTAACTGTTTTATTTGAACAAAGAGCAAACAGAAAATAAGAGTGATACACCATCTTGAGATTTTAATACTCAACCACTGTCAGGGTGGACAACAAGTCCAGAGAAGTAAAAAAAAAAAAAAAAAAAAAAAAACAGTACCAGACCTGGCTGTCTGGTCATTAACCAGACAAGTTGTATTCACTTTGCACTGGGTCCTAGTCAGCTTTCTCAGCAGGGTAGGGTTACAGATGAGAGGCTGAGGCTGAGGGCTTCCAGAGCCACTATGGCAGGAATCAGCCCACTTGCATTCCTGAGAGACACTGGTGTGTCTCTCCAGAGCTGATGATGCTGCCAAGCAATATCCTAGTCAAACTTCCAGTGTGGCAACCACTTAGGCTGCTTATTCACTGGTGTTTTATTGGTCCTGTTCTTCTATCTCCTGGCAATGTTTGATGTTAATGAGCAGATTAATGAGCAGTTCCTGGGGATCCTGATTCTGCAGTTGTCATGGCTGCTGACCACCTCACCTTTCCATTCATTCCCAAGGGTTCAGGACTAACTGGTGTGTTGGATTTACATTGCAAGAGTTTGGTAACATAGTAGGCTGCAGGGGTGGCCTCTGTGAGAAGAGAACAGGGACTACTTTGTGCTGAACATAGACAATTCCAGCTTTATCCAAAACACACCGACATCAGGACACAGCTGAGCAGGTTAGCTAAACTGGTGATGCCTCTGCAAAAATGTATGTAAAAAGGACAGAAATCATTGTGCAGCAGTAGAGGGAGAGGAATAAGAAAAATGTGAGAGAAACAGCCCTGCAGACACCAAGGTCAGAGAAGAAGGGAGAGGAAGTACTCAAGGCACTGGAGCAGTTATGCACACAACAGCCCACAGAGGACCTCATACTGCAGCGGGTGGATGTGTCCTGCAGCCCACAGAGAATCCATGCAGGAGTGGGCTGGGCAGAACTGCCTCCTAGCCAGAACTGCAGCACATGGAGAGGAGCCCACACTGGAGGAGGTCATCTGGCCAGAATCACAGCCCATGGGGAACCCATGCTAGAGCAGTCTGTTCCTGATTAACTGTACCCCATGGGAAGGATCCACACTGGAGCAGTTTTTGAAGGACTGCATCTCATGGGAGAGACCTTACAATGAAGCAGGGAAAGAGCATGAGGAGGAAGGAGTGGCAGAGATGAAGTGTCATGACCTCACCATAACCCCCATTCCTTATCCCCCAGTGACACTGAGGGCAGGAGGATCTAGATGAGGCAGAAAAGAAGTTGAGCATGGGAAGAAGGAGGTGCATGGGGGAGGGGAGGAGAGGGTAGGTTTTTGTTTTGTCTTTGTTTCTCACTGTCCTACTCTATTTTTAATTGGCAATAAACTAATCTTCTCCAAGTTAAGTCGGTTTTGTTCATGACAGCAACTTGTAAGCGATCTTCCTGTCTTTATCTCGACCTATGACCTTTTTCATCATATTTTTTCCCTGTCCTGTAGAAGAGTGAGAATGAGAGAGTGGCTTCCTGAGTGTCTGGCAGCCAGCCAAAGTTAACCCATCCCAACTGGTCAGCACTGTGCCTGCTCAGTTATCAGCACCAGGTAATGAGAAGTGGGGCATCTCCAGCGCTACTGCCTTTGAGAGAAGCACTAGCTTTAGCTCAACTAGTAGATGGAGAAAGCGTAAAACAACATCTTCACCAAGGCTACTTACACCTTTGACCAACTAATCTAAGAACCTGTCTTTAACTGGGTAATCTTGACTGCTTAAGTGGTCAACATAAACAGCCGCTTACTCATTTGTTATTTTTTTATTTCTCAAGTTTATCCCATCTGTGATTTTAGTGCCTCTACTAGGGATCTCAGATATTCAAGAGTTTGCTAGTAACAGCGGTAAGAACTTGCTGGCCATAGCAGCTTTAGAGCCTTTTTTAATTATTGAGTTTATGTGTGTAAGCACAGCTGCACCACTGCCAGAGACCCTGCTGCAGGCACTTCTTACTTCACTTGGGCACTGGTAGTGGGTCCATATGTGAGCTGGAGGTAAGCAGAACAAATCCCTCTTTGCCGTGGTTATTTAAAGACCAGCTCAGTGACCAGGTACTTGAGCTACAGCTGTGATGTGAGCCAACCAAAGGATAGTGTGCACTTCCTTCCACATTGCTGGACCGCAGAGAAAGGGGTGGGGGTTCTCTGTGTGTCAGGTGAGGGCTGCTTAAAGATATATGTCCTGACTGCCTTGTGAAGGACACAGCTGTAAAAGAGCAGTATTTGGGGACACAGATCCAGAGTGAGAACAGACAATTAAAACCTCTTATTTCCTCCCAGCCATGATTAGCAAATTTTCTTCTTTTGTAGAAGTGCCAAGGCAAGAGATTATTTCTGGGTGAGCCATGTACATTTTCTAGTTCTATACAACTATGCATAGCCTACTCTCCACACCTCAGAAGACTATTACTATAATCATGCTGTTGCCATAATTGTGAGCCTTTATCTTTCCTCCTTAATAAAGGCAGTCCCAGGAGCAGCTAGCAGCTCAGCTTTCTCCACCTCCCATCTGCCTCTATCTACACAAGGGCTTCAGTGCCTGAGTTAGCTTGTAGAAGGCCTTGTGCATCTGTTCCTGGCAGCTTGCTAAGCTACCAGGCAACTACAGGAACTTGCTCCCTGGAGTACGTTTCAGGAATGCTTGCACCCTTGCCCATAGCTGTATTGGAAAATGCATAGTAGCTGAGCTTGGTCTTCAGGGTGCCTTTAGAAACAGCCACAACAGGAACTGTGGACAGAGCCAATGAGTCTTGCAGTTGTAGATGACTTTTGCTTATGGGGATAAACATGTGGAGTTATTATAGCTACTGTTCTCTGCCCTGCTGTGTTTTTATGGGAACATAAGGACAACAATATCAAGACCGGTTAGGTCTGCAAACCCAATAACTTGTGTCTGACAGTGACCTGTCACACCATTCTTTCATATATCTGCTCTCCTAATGTTTCTTGTTTTGTTACGTGTTCATATACTTTTTTTCTTCTGCTCCCTCTCTCAAATGTCTTTGAATACTAGTCATTTTTTAATATGGAAAAGGAACAGCAGAAAACTCCCCAAAGTGATGCTTTTCACAAAATCTGGCAAAGCTAGTGAAAAATGGTATGGAAATATCAGTAGTCAGTTTCAAAAATAATTCCTCTATTGCTAGATAATTATATTTCATGCCAGCTTGAAGGCTGAGATTATATCACTTTCTACTAGTTCTCTCTGTGTGGAGATTATTGGATATTATGGATCACTGTAGAAGTCCAACAGGCAACTGGTAAGAGTTCTGTATAACATTTAGTGAGCAACTAGGGGTCAGGTTTAACAGCTGAGAAAAGGGGATGATACTTTTTATTAAATAAATGTACAAAGACTGTTTAGTTTAAGTCTGATCAGATTCTGGAAACGTTTAATTCATGTTTGATCCGTTCAAAAATTTACAAAGGATTTGCCTCTCTTGCTCTAATGACACCTAATTGTGAAGTAATACTAACACTATTTCTTTAACCCATATCATTGGGTAAAGACTGAAATTTTATGAATTGTAAGTGATCAGTAGATTCTGCAATATTTTCAAAGTTATGTTTAATGGCAATGACAGTTTATCTGCATGTATTTCATTAATTTCTCAAGTTATTTGCTCACTTGATTTATTGCCTCACATCCACTGTTTTGTGGAAAATGTTCTTTAGTCTAGAAGCAGCTTGAGATTTTGACATGTAATGGTTCTTCTCTTGATAAATATTATTGTTTATTGATTGGCTTGATTATTGTTAGTCATGCTAGTGGTTTTGACAGTTTCTCTAAATCCAATCATTTTTCTATTTCTCTTTTCTCTCTGAAGCCAAACTTTCATCTTTTTCTCTAGGAATATTAAAAAAAAAAGTCTATCAAATATATTTCTGAAAGAATGTATTTTTCACAAAATAGACGCTAGCATTGATGTTAGAGGTTTAGGGAACTTCTTGCTAAATTGTCAGTCTGGATTGTGGATTTCTTCACCTGCAGAAGAAATATTTTTCAGTGTGCATAACCTCCAGGTGTATCTCTAGTGCATACTTCTTAGCTCTGAAGAGCTGGACAATATATGAAAGCAAAGACTTGGGGCTACACTGACAAACAGCTAAATTATTTTCATTGAAGGAGAAGTCACAGAGGTAATTAATTTAACCATAAAAACATTTAACCATAAGAACAAGAGGCAGGCATTGCTTACTTTCATTTTTTGCAGGGTCTGTAGAAATAATCTGTAGACACTGTAGGTTGAAAAACACTGATTTATCTAAAAAAAGAAAAAAAAAAAAAAAAAAGATTAATTATGATTAGAGGAAAAGTGATGAGTGGAATCAAATCAAAAATACTAAATCTCTAAAATTGTCACAGGACACCTGACCACAGTCCCTTGTGAAAAACATGAAAACTATGGGGGAATTGTACTGAATTTGTTACAAAACCTATTCTCTGATGCAGGGGTGAGTGAAAGAGACTTCTCGGGTGGGGCAGAAAGACTTCTGTAATTGTACAGAACTTCCTATGGGATGTTTAGAGGAAGGGAAAAAGGCAAGGAAAGGAAGGGACTATGGTGCAACATACAGGGGCAAATAGAAGAAAATAGGAGGGATGAATGGGCTGGTAACATTTAAGGTGGTTAATCAGGGTGCTTGTCTCACCAAGCCCTCTTCTTGATTTCTGCAGTCCACAATATATTTTTTATTAAATCCCATTTCTGTCTTCTATGGCAGTTCACACCCTATTCTAATCCTGCATATGTGAACTGCCAGCAAGCTTCAAGTAAGCCTCACCAGCATGGAGGGCAATAGGTCTAGGGCCAGCTACTGGAGCGCCTGAACGTCTAAGGTTATCTACTGGTGAAAGCTGTATGGAAGTGGGGGACAACTAGCAGCAAACTTCAAGAAGAACTAACAATGTAGAAGGACATCAGCACTTTGAGAGACACAAGGTCACATCCAGCAGCTGGGTGAGAAGCATGGGATCTAGGCAGTGATATTGAATGGACTTAAACCCATTATAATATCTTAGGTATCAATGAATATGGGCATGCCTGAAAATCAAGAGAGGCAGGTATGTGTATGTGCATGTGTACCTGCATCTGTGTGTGTGTGTATGAGTGTACGAGGAATACACACTTATCCTCACTGCTGGCTGTAACTGGACACAAGAAGTCACTGCATCTATACCCTGAGGTCTAAGAGAGTTTAATCAGATTATGGGGCCAGGAAGGAGAGCTTCACTTTTTCCTGAAGTCCACCAGGTTTGCTTTCCTCCAACAAGAACAGACTTTTCCTTTGTCTTTGTGTTACTGCTTCTTAGCCACCGAGTCTTTCAGGTTATGAAAGGCAGAATATTTCAGTCCTGAATTAGGACCATGTTGCTGTGACAACAAAGCCTTTGGCTGACTTGGAATAAGCTCAGAACTGTCTATGAAATGGTATGCATTGAATCCCTAACAAAATGAATTCCAAAGCAATGTCAAAGTAACATCTGAATTTGACATTCATCAGTGCCACTGTTAACTGGACCTCATTTGTTTATTGCTCTAATACTATCCAAGCCTCAGAATGGTTACCTGTCTTTGAAGCCACCTGAAAAGCCTTTTTGAGGGTTTGAAGGAAGACACATATTGCCCTTCATTATAAATACCATAAATATGTCTCTCTTAATGTTATGTGACAAACTGACTCCCTGTATAACCATTTATTCTGAATATACTGAGATGAGCAAAGACATAAACACTTCAGGAAAAAAAAAAAAAAAAAAAAAAAAAAGAAGGAAGAGGGAAAATAAGTGTGGAAATACAAAAGCAAAGCCTCAGTTCCTAGTCATTTCCCACTGAGACTTAGAACCACTGAATAGTTTTGGCAGGAAAGGACCTCTGGAGATCATCTAGTCTAATCCCCTGCTCACAAAAAAAGGCCAATTTGCTGCTCAGGCAGTGTCCAGTCAAGTTCTGAATATCTCCAAATATGGAGACCCCACAGCCTCTCTGGTCACTTGAGATATACTTGACCACCCTCACTGTGAAAAGTTTTTTTTTCTTTTTTTTCGTGGTATCTAATCAAAATTTCTAATGCTGCACATTGTGTCTGTTGTTCTTTCCCCATGAAGAGTCATCTCTGAGAAGACTGAGGAAGGCTGGAGAGCAAACTGTGCCGCTAAATATTAGGGCAAAAAATGCCACAAGCACCTCAGCCTTTTCTGTGGTTCTGGTCCCACTGAACATTGTACCCACTTTGCTCATCTTTTTATTTGTAGAAATTCTCCTTGTCCTCCTTATCCTTTGCTGGCTTAAATGAGAGTTGAGCTTCATCAAGCATCACTAAATGCCTTGCTCAGGCCTCTATATTTCTAATTGGATAGACTGCACCCCTTCTATATTCTGAATGCATTTATGCTTGAGCTCAGCTATGATGGCCTTCTGTCCTAGACCTGTTCTATTTCTTGCACATTAGTGTGAACTAATATTGTACTCTGAGGAGGCAGACTCAGAGCAGCCAGCTGTCCTGGGACCCATTGTTCTCAGGGAAGTCTCCTATGTAATCCCATCTACCAGTTTCCAACACAGGCCAAAGTTCTTTTCTACTAGTCATCTTCCTCTTTTCCACCAGGACTCTACCATGTCACGGTCACTGTGCCCAAGACTGACTTTCACATCCATCAGCTTTTTGTACAGTAATTAAAGTCCAAGAGAGCACTTCTGCTCATCTATCCCCTGTATTAAAACAGTGTCCTTGGCATATTCTAGAAATCTCTAGGAAGGCTTGCACCCTACATGTCCCTTCCAGAATGGTTAAAGTTCCCAGTGAGAGCTGGAGTCTGTGGTCATGATGCTTCTACTAGTTGTCAAAAGAATCCTTTATCTTCTTTCCCCTTCTGATGAGTAGGACTGTAACAGCCACTCACCACAATGTCCCTATTGTTGAATTGCTCTCTGGCCCCTGCCAATAAGGTCTTGATTGACTTGTGAACCATTCCAAAGAAAAGCTCAATGTGATCAAGGTGATCCTTTGTGCTGACTGCAGCCCCACACCCTCACATCTTTGGCCCAGCATTTCTGAAGATTTTGTAGCCATCCATCACAGCACTCCATTATGCACTGTCCCACACACCACATCTCTGCACTTCATATAACCTCAAAGTTCTCTTCCACTTTGGTAGATGGGGCCCTTTCTTATTTAGGAGGAAAGAAAGAAGAGGAGGTAGCAAAAGGATGGAGGTTGGTTTAGAAGGTAGACTACATGAAGGAAAGTGGCTTCTCGTAGCCAAACTAGCAGAGGATGATAAAACCTAAAAACTTTTTTCTCTGATTCATTCTCTAGTTTGAATCAACATTCTTGAAGTCAGAAGCTAGTGGAAGCAATGCATCAACTTGGAAGTGGAAAAAAAAAAAAAAAAGGCAAAACAAACATTTATTTTTGTTTTCGTTTTGCAGAGGATTAGCTCATGTTACATCCAAAAGTCAAGAAACTGGGTAAAATTTAAGTTGCATCTTGTTTTTCTTGTCATTCTGTTCCCTGGAGCAATTGATCTGAAGTCTCTATGGCAGAAGGCGAAAAAACATGAGATTTGGGTTGGGCCTACAAATTTTCATTTATGCTCAGGAGCATCTTGATTTCAAACTGCTTTGAGTCACTTAGGGCAAGCTTGAGGCAGAAGATTTGAGGTAGAGAAAATTCTAAACAAAAGAGCCAAAACTAGTTCCCCAGAAGTGCACCTACTATTAGCAAAAGCAAGACAGCCTTGTCTGGTAGTGAGAAAAAATTAGCTTAATGCCTTTTAGAGGTTTAAAGCTTATTCCAACATACCAGTGCATCTGTCTATTCCCCAGTTTTCCTCACAGATATGCAATTGGACAAACAGTGTGGCTGCAAGGCATTGCCTCACATGGGTAAGTGGATTTTCTTACAGTTAATGGTCAATGAAGGATTCTGACTCCTCTGATGCTCTTCATTTCTATGACTCCTCTAATACTCTTCATTTCTGTGTCAGCAGAACCAGCCAAGAAGGTAAAGAAGAAGGTGGACCTCTGCAGGCTCCTTGACAAATGTTGATAAGTGTTCCATTGCTCTTCCTTCTGGCTATTGAACAAGCCTGTCTTGAAATACATCTCAAATTCAGGGTGGAATATAACCAGGTCATAGATGTTTAGGGGCTGTGTGATTTATACCCTTGTAGGTGAGAAAAGTCTGAATTGTAATGTGTGATGCAGAAGGCACAAAGTGATTTGGAATGGTTGATGACATGATTACAATGATATCAGAATGGGACAATTTGGGGGTTAGAATGTATTCCTTATGAAGAATGAAGCTTTCTTAAAAATAGCAATTCAAGAGAATCATCTTATAATAGGAGACAGGTAAAAATAGTTGTTCACTAAGGAACAAAATACACAGAAACGAGAGATTCCAGATCTACACATTGTACTAACAAAGAGAAGAATCTGTACAGCTAAACAGATTAATTACATAGTGTATAGAAGCTAAAAACTGTAGGCTTAAAAACAGACTGCATTCTGCCATAAAGCCAGTTTTGCTCTGGCAATTTCTTTTTATATAATTGAAGCCATAACTTATCTGACATACAGTTATAATTGATGTGTGTCATGTTGCTGGTGTATACTGACATCTATATTGACACTGTAATAGCATAGCCATAGTAACAACTTTGCAGTATTATCAATTTGACTTCAATAGAAGCAGCATAAATATTATAGATGATAACAAGTGTATGGTGAAGAAGTCAGCAGAAAGAATTAAGACTTCCAGGTGATAATATAGACTGTCAGGATGTGTCTTTTTACCATTGTTATTGCAGACATATCTAAAATGAACAAAATTGCATTTTAAAGAATAAAATTAGTGCAAATTTAGCTACTATTTTTTGACTTTTCATGTATAATAAAATTCATAAAGCACTATAAGGAACAGGAGAATTTTACCTAATACCTGGATTAGATTTGGATTCTTTCAACAGCCTAAAGAGTATGCATGATAGGGAAGTTTACATCAAGGATTGTCTTGTTCAAAGTAGTTAAAAGTACTTAAAATCCAGATTGAAGAAAAACACCTGAGTCGTAAATAGTGGACATTGTTGGGACCTCAGAAACAATTGTTTTTATTTACTGACCTATTTTTTTCTGCACCAGCTGCTTTCTAGGGTAGATAAGATCTAACAGGCTTCCTTTGCAGGAGTAGCACCAATCTGACACTTGTAAGCAGTAATTCATCATGGCCAAATTATATAGAGTTAATGCTCATAATCTCTCAGAGAATCTCACAACAGCTTATTAGGGAAGGCATCCCTGAAGGCAGTTTAGCCCAATTCCTCTGCCAAGATCAGAACCAGACAAAGGAGGCTGTTCAACGCCATATCCAGGCAGGTTTTGAATTTCTCCAGGAATGGAGACTCCTCAACCTCTCCGGGCAACCTTCCAGCCCGGAATCTGCTCCAGCAGGGGTCTTCCACAGGCCACAATCTCCATCAGTGGAGGTCCACCTGCTCCACCATGGTCTCCTCCACAGGCTGCAGTGTGGAAACCTGCTCCACTGTGGTACTCCATAGGCTGCAGGGGGACATCCTGCTTCACCATGGTCCTCACTAGAGACTGCAGGGGACTTCTGCTCCAGTACCTGGAGCACTTCTCCCCCTCCTTCTTCACTGACCTTGGCACCTGCAAGGCTGTTTCTCACTCCTCTCACTCTTCCAGCTGCTGTGTGGCAGAGGTTTTTTTTCCCCTGTCTTAAATATGCTCTCACAGAGGTGCAAACAACATCACTTATTGGCTCAGCTCTGGTCAGCAGTGGGGTCCTTACCAAACATGAGGCAGCTTCTAGATCCTTCTCACAGAAGCCACCCCTATGGCCCCCTGCTACCAAAACCTTGCTACATAAACCCACTACACCTGTCAATGGGCACCACTGAGAAAGGTCAAGTTCTATCTTCTGTACTTCCCCCATCAGGTATTTATACATATGAATAAGATCCTCCCTGAGCCTTCTCTTCTCAAGGATGAACAGCCATAACTCATTTAGTCTCTTCTCTCCCTTTACCTCATTCCACATTTCCTTCTTCCCTAAATCAACCATTCCTTATTAAAGTCTTGGTAGCGTGCTTGTTTTTTTTTTTGTTTTATTTTTTTTGTTGTTTTTTTTTGTTTGTTTGTTTTTTGTTTTTTTTTCTTTTTTTTTTAAAAAAAAAAAAGAAAAAAAAATAGGGCACCTAATTCACCTATGAATTGCATTCTATGTGAGTTTGAAAATTATCTTGATATAGGTCTACACAAATAACACTGTGTGGTCCCAGTGTTGTTGGTTTTTTTTTGCTTGTGTTTTTTTTTTTGGTGGTGGTGCTTTGTTTTTTTCTTATGAATGTAGATTAGTTGGAAGAACAAATAAGACTGACAGAAAAATAAAATGAATTCTACAGGAATTTCATAGCCTTGTTTTCAAAGAAACTGTTTAAAAACACAAACTGACTGCTTTCCTGTATCATTAACTGCATGTGGCCAGAGCTAAATATTATCATCCCAGTACTTCATAGTAATGAGATTTAAGAGAAAGGCCAAGTGGTAGGAGGCAGAAGAGGAAGAGGAAAGAGGCAGAAGAGGAAGGGAAACATGGAAGCAAGGAAGATAGGGAAATGAAGACAGAAATTTTTAAGGTCTGAGACTTGTGAATTCCCTGTCAAATCTGCAAAGCAGGAAGTAGCTCTGCTGAGGAGAACCAGTGGGCAGAGAAGTAAAATGAGCATTTAGCTGTCTGTGGGATTCAGTCAATATCTACACAACTGTATGACATCCTTCCTTTCTATCAAGAAAACTAAGGCCAGATGTCTGTGAGAGCATCTATGGCTTGTCAAGCTCAGAATCTCTGGAGTAGCCAATGCAGCTGTACTTTCCCAGAAAAGCCTGATGCCTCCTCCATAAGTGAACTCCATCATTTGTCCTTTCCTTGTTCCAGATTTTCTTTTAATTTAATCTAAATATGTAACAGAGTCATGCCTTTAAGCATATAAACATTGTCAAGGAGTCAACCAGGGTGAATGGGAATGGCATACTGCTACCTATTAAGAACTTTAGATGTTCTTAATTAATTCATTCTGAATCTCAGCATTTCTCTAGCATTGGTATATGCTTGAGGGTTTACAATTCAGTCAGCTCAGTTGAATGGTTTAAGTAAAAAACAACAAAAAAACACAAATTCTTAAAAGCTACAGCATTTTATTATATCTGCTACCATTTTGTAATTCAAGACAATACAGATGATTTTACCGTTAGATCAAAATATCAGCTAACATCTCTAGTACAGTACATGTACCTCTCTTTTAGGCGTTGACTTTTGATAAAGTACAAACAACAGCAACAAGAACAAAGCATTGGCCTCTGGTAATGCTAAATCTGAGCTTTGTGTTGGCTCCTGGAATCACTTCCTATGCCCTCTGCTTCAAAGAGGTTTTCAAAGGCAGCATCCAAGACAGAATAAGAAATACTTAACCCCAACTGAATAACTCTCAATCTTTATTGAAAAAAAAAAAAAAATAGAATAAATATATTTTTTTTGAATTTGGGAAAATGAGCTTGAGTTTGGATTTTTTTTTGAGAGGAGTTAAGAGTAGCATATTTTTTGTATTAATCAATCTGTGTTATTTTTTCCCCTTTTTCATTCCCATGTCCAAAAATATTACCCATTTCTCACTTCCCCTGCAGGATATCTAATCAAAACTTCTTTTGAAGAGCTGAGTAATTATTCTGGTATAATATTATTTGTTATCCAGTAATGCTAAAAGGCAAGTCAGTCTGATGTTGTCCAAAGGAAGAATAAGGGGAAGCTTCCAGACCAAATAAACTTACAAGATAACATACAGAGACAAAGCAAATACAGGTCGTAGAAACCCACAGATAAATGCACATTTTGACAACAGAACATTGAAACAGATATTCAAGACCCAGAATTTTAAATATATTTAGTATACAAAGGTAATGTCCATCTCAGCATTAAATTGACAAGATTAGCTAATTGCCATCTTCAGAGAAAACTTAGGTGTATACCAATTATTTCAAATTTTTCAAATACTTCAGCTAGTATGATATTTTCCAAAGCCCTCCATCACTCAGCTGTTATCAAATAAAAATGTGACTACACTTTTCAGTACATTATTGTGCAGTTTTTCTCTTGTCATTGTAAATAACTGCCACCTCAGATGTGACATGCAGGAGCCCTCCAAGGTACTTTTACCTTACAGTAACCAAACAGAAATATGGCTTTTCCACTGGGAATTATCAAAGACTATATTGACTCACAAAATTCTTCCATCTGTATCATTCATTTTCCTCTCTTTTTCACTAAATTTGTCAGCCATACAAAGGTCCATATGTTACCAGGGAAAGGTTACTCAGTTTGAAATATGGAATTAAAATAACTGAAGTACAAGTTATCAGAAAAATTGATAGATTTTGCCTGTTAGCATTAAAGCACTACAGGATTGTTTTAGAAAGTATTCAAAAGTAATGACGGAGACAAGGTGCAAGAGGTGCCCAGAAGTGCCATAGCCAGATTGTAGCCTGCAGCATACAAACGACTGGAAGTGGCTGGAAATGCCAAAAAGACAGGATTTTCAGAAATGCTGGATGAATACTAAGAAGCTTAAATAGTACCAAGCACAAAATCTCAAAGTAGGCTATGTGAAATAGCCAAGTGGCTAAAAACAGACCAAAAGGAAGATGTGGCAAGTCTAGGGAGTGTTGCTGAGGCCCCAAGCTGAACAGGAATTAAACTGTCCAAGAAATGCTCATTTGCATCTATTGCTTCAACATCTGAAGGATTCAGTTGAAGAAATTTGTATGAATTATCAGTACTTTTGTTTAAAAACAACAGTTTTATATTTCTAGAGCTTTCTCTGGGACTCAAAATCATGCCTTTAATATATTTTTCATATATATTTCTGCTTCACTTGTAGTAATAAATCCCATTTGTTTCCATTGTTAACCCTGTCCGTTTTGCAATGCTAAATTCATGAACATCTCGGGCTCAACCTTGAGAGGCCTACACACAGAAGAAAACTTTGTTCTTAGGTCACAAGCAGGTTCCTCAATTTGAAGATCACCTATATCAAAGTGCATACGCACAAAATAATTCTAATGCTAAGTTTCACTTTTTTCAGCATGATGTCCTACTTTTTGTAAAAAATAAAGTGGAAGAACCCACAGCAGGCATAAAATGGCTTAGATTATTCAAGACAAGCTGATAGGAAGAAGTAGAGAAAGACTGTTCAAAGCAGTTGAGCACTGTTACAGCAGATTAATTTCAGCATAGATAACAGACTAATGTAGGCATATAGAAGCAATTGGTACACTCAGCATGAAGGTATAAATATCACTGTGGCCAGCTCAAAGCTGGTCAAAAAAGCAAGTTAATGTGTAAGTCAATGTGCCATGTTCTTGCACTAAGAAAGGTATAGGAAAGAATGTCCTCTTTTTTAATTACATTTTATACTTGAATGGCAATTTATATATGCATGACTCTACTTCTAAACTACAGAAAATAAGCACCACATTGTACATGTGTGTACAAGTGTTCATAAGAAAAGTTCTTCAAACTTAACTGCAAATTCATGTTAACTTTATAGTTAAGTATGAATTGGACTGACAGAATAATTAAAAAAAAAAAATCTTCATGCTACCATTGTTATCACAGGCTTTCAATGTTATGTAAAATTCTGCCATAGATCCTTTTTTCTCTCTTGCTTCAGCTTTACTTACTTTGTCTGATAGAGTCTAGCTTTTTGCCAACTGATAATGCTTAGCTACCCACCTCATCATTCTTCATTACTGTCCATGTTTGGCTAACATCTGTACAGGTGGTTTCTACTGGACCAAGAATATCACGTTTTCTTCAGAGTAAGTGATGATACATCATTCTCTTGCCAAGCTCAAGATAATATAATAACACCTTAAAAAAAAAAAAAAAAAAAAAAAAAAAAGCCCATTTTCTTTGTAATATAGAATCTGGAAACAAGATATTGTAAAGTGTTCCCGTTTCACCTCTCCTCTTATGTTGTTTAATTTTGGTATCTCTTGATGCAGCATATCTATTTTAGGCAACATCTGGTCTGAAAAATCAACAAGGTTTATTCAGCCACTTCAGACACTTTTAGTTTCCAGAAACTGTCTGATTGCCATTAGCTGTCACACTGCCACTGCTTGATGTAAGCAATAAAAACAGTTAAGTTTATGTTTCCTAGCAACGTCAGGGATTTAGGATATGAATAAGTTACAGGACAGAAATACTGAAGGCTTCACTTAGGTGGCACATTTCTCAGATTACTGGAAGTCTGTATAGTGAGCCACATTTATCATCCATCAGTATGTCTTGTTTACAGGTGCTGATTTAATATGATGTTTTAAAATACAAATATTGGTTACAATTCTTGTTGCTTTTGGAGCAGATTAGCTTTTACTACTATGAATAACACTGGCTAAAAATCTCAGTGGAGTTTATCTTATTCTCCCCTGCTTTCAGCCAGAGGAAATATTAAAGATTTTGTGTTACTTTGTAGTTTTACAATCTCACTAAGTTTTTGACCAAAAGTCTGAATATTAATGACACCTTTTAAATTATTTTACTTTATTTATTTTATTTTATTTTATCGTTCATTTCATTTTTTGCTACTTGGACTGGATTCTTATGTTTCTTATTTTACTTTCCCTTGATGGAAATAATTTAGACCTCATTTCTAGGTTTTAAGTATTTGGAGTGGAAGTTAAAAAGCACTGCTCCTCTACCCCAGTGAGACAGCAGGAAGCCCTTCAATATTTTGTGTGCTGAATGTCTTTCAGGGCTGATGCTGTTCTCCCTCACATTGGTGTAAATCAAGAAGAAGCTCCAATTATATGAGTAGATTTATATACCAGAATGTAGATTTAGATCATGTGGCATTTTTTAATTAGCTTTTTGCTCCTGATGTCTGTTAAAAAGTGCAAAGGAAAGAAGAAAATAGCCCATCGTACACAGAAACCAACATTGTTTCATAGGGCAGCTCTTGATCTATCCAGGGTCCTGACAAGCCTGACTGTGGCAAAGGTGCCCAGGGGCTCAAACTTTGCCTCTAGTCTCATGACACATATTTGCTGTTCAGATGCTTCTTTCATTGCAGAATGAAGGGGAAAACTCCTACTGACTTCAAAGGGAGCATGACCTGGGGTAAAACCCAATTCAATGAACAATATATATTCCTAAAGTAACTAAATAGGATATGTCTCACTGGACACTTTCAATCCCAAACTTTTCAAAAACAGAGTGGAGTAGCATTTTTAAAAAATTAAATTCCATGTTCACTCTAAGGTCCAGGAGCCCACATCTCACAATTAGACAGTCTACCTGTCAACACAAAAAGCTACACATACAACTCAGGTCCTCATTAAGGTTTGAAGCCCCCTCTCCGCCTCTCAGACAGCATTTTAGGGCATGTAGCCTGCCCGGGGCTGTAGATTGGAGCTTCCCACTCCAGATCAGACATTTGCAAAAAGACTTACCCAGCAAGAGCAGGCAGTGAGTATGGAGAGTAAGAAGGAGAAATTCTGCTCCTACAGTGGTGCTTTTGGCATGAGCACCTGTCTGATACACCTGCCAAAACATGTTTTGAATAAGAGAGGATGGTCAAAAATTGAAGTGTATTGCCCTCTGACACTGCCAGCTGTAACAAGTGTTCTTTGCAGCAAGGTGCAGAGTCCAAAAAAGGCACAATCTTTTTAGACGATTATGTTAGGAAATTAATGAGGAAAAAGTAGGAACAAAAGTCATCCAAGAGCTGAATAGGACTTACAAAATCACTTTGAGAAATCATCAGTGTAAAGCACCAATATTTGAGAGAGTAGCCTTATCTCCTCTAGTCCAGATATCATATCCTGATGTTTCTTAATTTCCAAGTCTGATTTGGGCCAAGAAAACAGCAGTGTATAAAGCTGAGCAGGTATAAATATCAGACTCATTGTTATGATGATGAACAGCTCTGTTTGAAACATTTCACTAACTGAACTTTTTGTGATTTGGTTTCAAATTTCTTCACAAAAAGTCTTTTCTTTGACTCCAGTGTATTTAAAAATCCAAATTTAAGCTCATTTTCTCTGTTATTTTTAATTAGTTTACTGTGCATGTATATTACCCATTGTGTTTTTTTTTAATTTATTGGTGTAACTTGAAACTGTTGATGCCTAAGGATTTTATTTTTAATTTATGAAATTTACTTGAGAAAATGTGATGCCACTGGATTTTTCAATTTACTTGCACTTTTATTTTTTAAGTTTGCCTTTTATTGATGTTCATGCACATATATCACACTGCATGTGAACAAGTCATCCACCTCAAAAATGTATATAAAATCAAATATCTCCAAACATGAATGTTCATTTCAGTAGGTTCCTCTAAGGCAAACACCTTTGAAAAAAGTTAAACATTTCATTATGCCCTTCAGTAAGTTCCTAGCTCTGTTTATGTAAAGGTTGAATCAAGCCTAGTCAAGGGTTTTATGATTATAAAAATCTGGAGCAACCACCTTGTAATGAAATTGGGAACATTATTTCCATTATATTATAATTTCATCAGTGACAGTCTTTTAGGTATTTAACACCAGTACAGCCTTTCAGTGGCTGAAGTAAATATTTTTTTTTTTTCCAGAAAACAATGTGAAGCTCATTCATCTGGGAAAGAACTGAAATAATATTTTCTATCTAATATGATTAAGTAAATAAGCAGCTGTGATTTCAATGAGTTGAAGCACCGTCTTGGGCTTCAGGGTTAGCACAGGGTAGAGCAGATGGCTGTATTCTGAACTGATAAGGAGGCTTACATAATTGAAATGATAAAAATAATTTTTTGAGAGGACCATTAGTAAGTGTACATTGCCTGACATAAATATAAGATGGCATTCTTAGATGATGGTGCCATCTGAGATCACCAAGGTATTAAAGGATCCAAGAGCTACTCAAATTGCAGGGCTTTGGCATAAGATTATAAAAACTGTCCTGCTACTGGGCAGAAAAAAATATCTTGCCAGAACCTCAGTCTATTTCCTTCACCTCTCTGCTGAAGATTTACTTTATGTTCCAGGCCTCTTGTAGCTATTGACCATATGGAAGGAACTCTCTAAGGAACAGTATGATATGAGAGATATTGCTTTCAGTTTCCATAATGGCAGAACAGGGCTTTATGTCATCCCTTCACTGCTTTCCTGAATCCACAACCTCCTCCAGCAATTTCACGGAGAAAACAGCTAGACAGCCACACCACTAAGAAATAACACCAGACCTTCCACAAGGAAAAAAATAAAATAAATAAAATAAAAAATAGTCCAAGTGATGTAAGCTGTTTTTTTTTTTCTTTTTTTAACTAGTAACTGAAATGAAAAACATAATCCAAATGTTCAATGAGTCCAAACTTTCACGAAAGATTTTTTTAGTATAGTTCAAAGAGGCAAGTCTTACTGAGTGGTCAGTGGTGGTGGGAGGTTGCCTTCAGGGGTGTTTGTTTTTTGCAGCTCTCCCATGGCAGACAAGTGTGAATGGATGGGAGTAACACAGGGACTGGAATTTCTTTGGAGGATGGCACAGACGGTAACATAACTATCATCTCAGACAGTACCAGGCTCAAAGACACGCCTAGGACTACCAAAACGCTTCTTTGCTTCAAGGTTATCTTTTGTCACAAATTATAGAATCATAGAATCATTCAGGTTGGAAAAGACCTCTAAAACGATCTAGTCCAACCTTTAACCTAGAACTGGCATGTCCACCACTAAACAGGGCTAAGTACTACATCTACACATTTCTTGAACACCTCCAGGGATGGTGGCTCAACCACTTCCCTGGACAGCCTGTTCCGATGCCACAGTAAAGGTGCCCTTTCAGTAAAGGTGTTTGCCCTTTCAGTAAAGGTGTTTCTCCTAATATCCAACATAAACTTCCCCTGGCACAACCTGAGGCTATTTCCCTTTATCTTATCACTTGCTGCTTGGGAGAAAAGACTAATCCCCATCTCACTACAACCTCCTTTGAGGTAGCTGTGAAGTACAATAAGGTCTCCCCTGAGCCTTCTTTTCTCCAAGCTAAACAACCCCAGCTCCCTCAGCCACTCCCTGTAAGATTTATTCTCTAAACACGTCATCAGCTTCATTGCCCTTGTTTAGACATACTCCAGCACCTCAATGTCTTTGTAGCAAGGGGCCCAAAACTGAACATGGTATTTGACATGTAGCCTCACCAGAGCCAAGTAGAGAGGGACAATCAATTCCCTAGTCCTGCTGGCCATGCTATTTCTGATACAATCCAGAATGCTGTTGGCCTTCTTGGCCACCTGGGCACACTACTGTCTCATATTCAGCCAGCTATCGTCCAATACCCCCAGGTCTCTTTCTGCTTAGTTGTTTTCCAGCCACTCTTCCCCCAGCCTATAGCATTGCATGGGGTTGTTGTGTCCCAAGTGCAGGACCCAGCACTTGGCCATTTTGAACCTTATACAGGTGACCTTGGCCCATCAGTCCAACCTATCCAGATACCTCTGCAGAGCTCTCCAACCCTCAAGTAGATCAGCACTCAAGCCTAACTTAACCTAACTGCATACTTAATGAGGGTGCACTCAATCCCCTCAACCAGATAATTGATAAAGATACTGAAGAGAACTGGCCCCAGTATTGAGCCCTGGGAGGACACCACAAGTGACTGGCCTCCAGATGGATTTAATATTATTCACAACTCTTTGGGCCTATCCACCCTGCCAGTTTTTGATCCAACAAAGCATAAAACCATCTTTGTATTGTTTATGTATTTATAAAAATATTTCATTTTTGTCTTTAACAGCAATAGCCAGATTGAGCTCAAGTTGGGCTTTGGCCATTCTAATTTTGTCCCTGCACAGTCTCACAATATCTTTGTAGTCCTCCTGAGTGGCCTGCTCCTTCTTCCAAAGAAGGGGCATAAACCCTCTTTTTCTTCCTGAGCTCTAACCACAGCTCTCTTCAGCCAGGCTGCCCTTCTTCCATGCCAGCTCATCTTCAGTGTGTAGGGATGGCCTGCTCCTGTGCCTTTAGGATTTCTTTCTTGAAAGGTGTCCAGCCTTCCTGGACTCTTGCATTTCAGAATTGCCTTCCAAGTGGCTCCGACAACGAGTCTCCTTAACAGGACAAAGTCTGCTCTCCAGAAGTCCAGGACAGCAGTTCTGCTAACAATTAGAGCTACATGAACAAGTTAGAAGCATGGAGAGAAGTTTTCTGAAAACTTCAAGCTTATTGAGTATATTTTTGTTAGTGTGTAAAATGGTAACAATATAAGAAATGCACATACAGTATGGTAAACAGGTCCTAGTTTTGTTTAGCAGGAGTATACAGAGATTTAATTTGATGCATATTAATAATAAAATGATACCTGAGGTGACATAGCATGCCATTCTGTTGTGGTTTCTACTGGTATGGTAAAATGGAATATTTATTCAACTTGCATTAGAGTTTCCCCTTCCAACCTCTTCTGAAAACAAAGTGGTGAAGATACCAAAAAATATTTCCCTAATTAACAGGACCAATTGGTGAATGACAGTGGCTCTCAGCTGGTGTGCAAAAGTGTCATCAAAACAAATGGTGACTCTTCTTTTGTCTGTAAAAAATGCCTCTCAGCTAGACCTGAAGTCAATGGTGGCCAGAGACATTTAGGCATGAAGTCTTCATGACTTTAGGAATGGCAAACACCAAAAAAAAAAAAAAAAAAAAAAAAAAAGCACCATACAGCAGCTGAGACCTTTACCTGCTCACAGATTTAACATGATGATCTCTAGAAAACATATTAAATACATATTTTATACATACACTTTGAGAAAGTGTATAAATCATAACAGAATAAAATATGAACCAGGAAGAGCTATCGGAGATAGTTTATACCTTGAGATATTTCCAAAGTATTATTAACTTATAGTTTGACTATTGGCTATGAAATGCTACCTCTGACTGAAATGATTCTTTTAACTTCAATAGTTTTGGCACTCCTTATACTTCAAATTTTCTACGCAGTTCTACTGGATGCCCCAGCTGATGCACATTTCAGCTCTTTTTTTATGCATACCACTAACTAAGATACTTATTTTCTAAATCTAAGTGAAAATGTGACCTTTTCTTTATTATTCCTTGTGGCACATTTTGATTTCTGTTGTCTTCCTGTCTCACTCCTTTTAATGTTTCTTTTAATTACTAGTATCCATCATACATAACTTAAAAGTATTTCTTGGTATTGTGTACAGATATTTCTTCTTCAGATGTCTCCACTGCCTTTCCCATTTTCATCCCTTTAACTCTGTTGATTCTTCTCTCTGCTACCTTTCATATTTTGCCTTTATCATTTCTACTTATAAACTTGATAAAGTACCAAGGTACCATTCTGACCTTTCTAGGTAATCAATATTAAGGATAGTCAGTCAGCTATCAGCAAATATTGTTTAAGGCAATAATTATATAGAAGAGTGACTGATTCTCATTCATCACCTTAAGCAGTTGTCTGGGGGAGGAAATAGAAATATCTTAAGTACCCAAGATTTTGCTTCAGAAACATTTTTGACACATACCCATTAGCCAAGCTTGGTTGTGGATAGTGTCTGCTTTCAAGTAGAATATTGGCACTATTAAAAGAAAGTGGTCCATTCTGTCAACTCTTTTTTGGCATAATTGCTCCATGGATGACAAATGAGTGCTCAAACTATCATCAGTTTTATTGTCTTTTTGCAATGGAGGCACTTCACTGAAATTAAAAGTGAAATAATGCTATTGGATTTCCAGCTTGTTAGCAAAAGAGCAAGGAGAAATCAGGGTGAGAGGAAATGCCTACTATCTGGTCCAGAGACTGAAGTATTTGAGAAGCATGATGGTGTAGGGGGAATTATACAGAAACAAGGAAAATTTCAGAATAGGAAGCATAGGATTTAAAACTGAAAAAGGGTCATGCTGTCCCAAGGGACACATTTTAAATTAAAAAGAAACAAATGGTTCTTCCTATAGGCTTCTTGTATTTGTCTATAAACAAAAATGATAGAGGGAGAATAATATTCAGCCAGCTGGTGTCCTCAGATGCTCCCTAAAGTGGAACAGAAATATAAGCGATTATCGACAAATAAATAGAAAACTACAATTACTACTCAAATAATATAGTACTTCTCCACAAAATGAAATGTTCTATAATTCGAAGTATTTTTTGAAAGTTAAATTATTTCAACAACTCTTTCTTTCTACTTCTATTTATTTTTTTATAAAGTCCTCTTCATTTGTACTAGGCTTTCCTGACTGCAAAAGTGATTTCTCATAGCTGGCTATCTTTCCCAGCTTACCATTTTCCAAACTTAATTCTAATCAAAAATTAGACTTTTTTTTTTTTTTTTAATAATGGGAAGAGTGGCAACTTCAGCTACTTCAGAAATCCCAGTCTCCATCCATAATAATTGATAATGACAGAAAAATTTCTATTCTAAATGCAAGTTGTACCTCTCAGCCATCTCTTATTTACAGAGCTCTTTTGCCAGCGATATGAATCCTTGTGCTAATGGAGCAGGTATTGCCAATGCAAGGCCTTGATTCCTGGTTGCCAACAGCTTTAAAATAACTTAAAAATGAGACACTTAAGAAAGCCAGTGATTTTTTTTCCATTTAGCCATTGAGAGTGAAACTGTGAAATTATTATCTGAAGCACTATCTGAAACCCTTGATTTAGTTTACCTGTATTGTAATGTAATTTTAATCCTTTAAATAGATTCTTCTGCACAAAACCAGCAATAATTGGTTTTGCACTGCTCATGGACTGAATTGACAAGTGTCATCTCTCCAAACTTTAAATATCTTCAAAGAATATATGTACAGCTGAGCTTATGCAACACACAGCAAAGCTCTCTTTATAGTTATTGAAGAAAAATATGTTTTAGGTTTTTTTTCTCCAAAGCTCAGTAACAAGAGCCTGGTGCAGCAAGTCTACATACAGGTATCTACAATACCTACATCTTTAGTCTAAATGGACTTAGTCTGAAATACCAGTGAATGGAAATAAAATGCAATCTAATGTCTCATACCTTGTATATACAGCTTAAGTCAAGTTTAAGATGAAAATAGTGATGGGTAAGCATCCTCATCCTTCTTAACAAGACACACAGGTCATTAAAAAGAACCAATCACAAAGATGTGCTTCCCTTACCACAAGGAAAGTTTGGACCTGGCGCTTAGGGACATAGTTCAGAGGGTGACATTGGTAGTAGGGTGATGGTTCGACCAGATGATCTTAAAGGTCTTTTCCAACCCTGATGATTCTATGATTCTATGTCAGTGTGATCACCAAAAGAAGAAATTTGCTTTTCTGTAGTGAGTTGCGGTAAATAGATGTCAAAATGCACACTGGGACTAATGAAGAACCATAATTCTGCAGCAGCACCCAGACTGTAGACTATAGAATATAAACTATAAATAACTGCTGGGATTTGCACAGTTCATCTCCATGGACAAAGCGAACCTGAATTGTTCTGTATTTGTGGAGTTTAACACATAGGCAAAGAATATCTGTGAATAATATATGCAGTAAATCCATTGCAACCATCACTTATCATATCCTACGCATTTGATATGCAAACATTGTTTAATCCAACAAGTGGCTTTTCCTGTACATGTAAGTAATCTACACTACATGTATGCATTTGATCAATTAGACTTCCTACCTTTAGATTCATGCTATGTGCCCACAGACAGGTCAGAGCAGATTCATAAAATCTAGTTAACTCTTCAATATCATGCTATTCAACACAGGATACATTTCTATTCTGTTAAGGGGGTGCACAGTTATTATAAATAAATGGATCTGAAGAATTTTATCAAAAAGTACTAAAAAATGATAAGGCAATTCATGTATCAATCAAATACAAATACTTGCATTAATAAGAAACATTAATAAGAGATTATTTGTTGTTCTGTAGTTGTACTTAGGCACTTCTGAATCACAGGCTTGTAATTGAAGGAATTCTGCATTTTGAAAGAAGTAGAAAGCTTGTACTTTTTTTTTTTTTCAGCCAAAGTCAAAAAAAAAAAACATAGAATCATAGAATCATAGAATCATAGAATATCCTGAGTTGGAAGGGACCCTTAAGGATCATCAAGTCCAACTCTTGACACCGCACAGGTCTACCCAAAAGTTCAGACCATGTGACTAAGTGCACAGTCCAATCTCTTCTTAAATTCAGACAGGCTCGGTGCAGTGACCACTTCCCTGGGGAGCCTGTTCCAGTGTGCAACCACCCTCTCTGTGAAGAACCCCCTCCTGACGTCCAGCCTAAATTTCCCCTGCCTCAGCTTAACCCCGTTCCCGCGGGTCCTGTCACTAGTGTTAATGGAGAAAAGGTCTCCTGCCTCTTGACAACCCCTTACGAGGAAGTTGTAGACTGCGATGAGGTCTCCCCTCAGCCTCCTCTTCTCCAGGCTGAACAGGCCCAGTGACCTCAGCCGTTCCTCGTACGTCTTCCCCTCCAGGCCTTTCACCATCTTCGTAGCCCTCCTCTGGACACTCTCCAACAGTTTCATGTCCTTTTTATACTGTGGTGCCCAGAACTGCACACAGTACTCGAGGTGAGGCCGCACCAGCGCAGAGTAGAGCGGGACAATCACCTCCCTTGACCTACTAGCGATGCTGTTCTTGATGCACCCCAGGATACGATTGGCCCTCCTGGCTGCCAGGGCACACTGCTGGCTCATATTCAACTTGCTGTCTACCACGACCCCCAGATCCCTCTCTTCTAGGCTGCTCTCCAGCGTCTCATCGCCCAGTCTGTACATGCAGCCAGGGTTTCCCCGTCCCAGGTGCAGGACCCGGCACTTGCTCTTATTGAACTTCATGCGGTTGGTGATCGCCCAGCTCTCC
The DNA here is from genome assembly GCF_011077185.1 of Oxyura jamaicensis. Lineage (NCBI taxonomy): Eukaryota > Metazoa > Chordata > Aves > Anseriformes > Anatidae > Oxyura > Oxyura jamaicensis. The sequence continues at coordinate 121,125,708 of NC_048893.1, forward strand.
AACCTGTCCAGATCCCTCTGCAAGGCCTTTACGCCCTCATTTGAGTCCACAACTCCTCCAAGTTTGGTGTCATCAGCAAACTTGCCCAAAATACCCTCTATTCCTACATCCAGATCATTTATAAAAATATTGAAAAGTACCGGCCCTAAAATGGAGCCTTGAGGGACCCCACTGGTGACCGCCCGCCAGCCTGACGCAGCTCCATTTACCATAACCCTTTGGGCCCTGCCCGTTAGCCAATTGCTCACCCATCGTATGATGTTTTTATTTAGCTGTATGGTGGACATTTTGTCCAGTAGGATCCTATGGGAAACCGTGTCAAAAGCCTTGCTGAAGTCCAAAAAAATCACATCAGCTGGTTTCCCTTGGTCCACCATACGGGTGATCTTATCATAAAAGGAAATCAGGTTAGTTAGGCAGGACCTACCCTTCACAAACCCATGCTGGCTGGGACCAATGACTGCTTTGTCCCCCAGGTGCGCCTCAATAAGTCCGAGAACCAACTTCTCCATGATTTTACCAGGCACTGACGTGAGACTGACAGGCCTGTAATTGCTAGGGTCTTCTTTCTGACCCTTCTTGAAAATTGGCACAACATTTGCCAGCTTCCAGTCTACTGGGACCTCTCCAAATTCCCAGGATCGTTGAAAAATAATTGATAGAGGTTCCGCGATGACATCCGCCAGCTCTTTCAGCACCCGGGGATGAATCCCATCCGGACCCATGGACTTGTAGGGATCCAGGTGGAGTAGCAAATCCCGCACACGTTCAGGGTCAGTTGGGAGTTTGTCATCCCCACCGTCCCGGTCCTCCAGCTCAGGGCACCCTGGGTCCCGAAGCCCATCATCGGCATTGAAGACAGAGGCAAAGAAGGCGTTAAGCGTCTCTGCTTTGCCTACGTCATCGTCTGTGAGGAGACCTTCCCTATCAAGGAGCGGCCCTATGTTTTCTTTAGTTCTCCTTTTTCCATTTACATATCTAAAAAAACCCTTTTTATTTTCTCTCACAGACACAGCCAGCTTCAACTCTAGCTGTGCTTTGGCCACTCGAACTTTCTCCCTACAAACACGAACAGCATCCCTGTATTCTTTCCATGACGCCTGGCCCTCCTTCCAGTAGCGAAACACTCTCTGTTTCCGCCTAATCTCCATTAGAATGTTCCTGGTCAGCCACGCCGGCTTCCTGCCCCGCCTGCCTGACTTGCGATATTTTGGAATTGCCTTATCTTGTGCTTCTAGGAGGCATCGCTTAAAGAGTGACCAGCACTGGTGGACATCGAGGCCTTCTAGAGCAGTTTCCCAGGGGACCTTACTGACTAGTTCCCTGAGCAGCCTGAAGTCCGCTTTCCCCATATCTAGGGATGAGGTTTTGGTGGCGCTTTTCCTTCTGTCACCATAAATGTTGAACTCAACCACTTCGTGGTCGCTATGACCGAGGTGGCCACCAATCACCACATCTCCCACCAGACCCTCTCTGTTTTCTAGCAACAGGTCTAGGAGGGCACCTTTCCTAGTTGGCTCCGTTAGCACCTGTACCAAGAAGTTATCATCTAGGTGCTTCATGAACCTCCTGGACTTGCTCGTGTCAGCCGTGTGGCACTCCCAGTTAACGTCCGGCAAGTTGAAGTCCCCCATAAGGACAAGGGGAGTTAATCTCGAGGCCTCTCTTAGTTCTGTAAAGAATAATTTATCGGCGCTATCATCCTGGCCAGGCGGTCTGTAATAGACTCCCACAACTACATCCCCTTTATTCGTTCGTCCCTTGATCCTTACCCAGAGGCTCTCAACTTTGCCATCGCCAACCTGAAGTTCCACACAGTCCAGCCCCTGCTTCACATACATCGCCACCCCACCACCTCGCCTACCCTGCCTGTCCCTCCTGAAGAGCCTGTAACCATCTATCGCAACACCCCAGTCACAGGACTCATCCCACCAGGTTTCGCTTATGCCGATGATGTCGTAGTTGCGGGACTGGGCCAGGACTTCTAGCTCATCTATTTTATTCCTCATACTGCGTGCGTTTGTGTAAAAGCACTTCAGGTGCGTCTCCTTACACTCAGCACCTTGTGGATCTGACCAAAGGACCCCACTGGCACACAGCCCCTCTGATTCTATCGTGCCATCCCTTAGGTCTTCACCGGCTCGCCTGGTTTTAGCCCCTTCCCCCTTCGACTCTAGTTTAAAGCCCTATCTATCAGCCCTGCCAACTCCTGACCTAAGATCCTTACCCCTCTCCGAGAGAGGCGCATCCCATCCGGTGCCATCAGGCCCGGTGTAGCATAGACCTTCCCATGATCAAAGAAACCAAAATTCTGCCGGTCACACCAGTCTCGAAGCCACGAGTTTATGTGAACAGTACGTCTTCCAGCTTCGATCCCCCCTATCGGAAGGACAGAGGCAAACACCACCTGCGCCCCTGATCCTCTAAGTAGTCGCCCCAAATCCCTAAAGTCTCTTTTGATCGCCTTCGGACTTCTCGTTGCTACTTCATCGCTACCAGCCTGAAAGACCAGTAGCGGGTAGTAGTCAGTGGGCCGTACCAGGCGCTTGACTTTCTTGGCAAAGTCTCTCACCCGAGCCCCAGGGAGGCAACAGACTTCTCTGCGGGTTGGGTCCGGTCGGCATATTGGTCCCTCTGTCCCTTTCAGGAGGGAGCCCCCCATAACAATAGCCCTTCTTTCTTTTTTGAAGGATGATGTGGCAATGCGACATGTAGGTCGCATTGTCTTAGGCGCCCCCTCCAACTGGGACGGGTGTTTGTCTACTTTGTCATTTAGATTGTCTTGCTCTAGTCCTTCATATCGATTATTTAAGGGTAGATGAGAAGGTGAGGTGGGCAGAGAGAGGGCTCGCCTACCACCCCGAATAGGCACCTGCCTCCATTCCCCCCCTTGATCTAGGTCTCCTCCCGCTGCCTGGCTGGAGGAGCGAACCTCCGTCTTCTGCGTAACAGGAGACGCCTGTGCCGTGGCAGTCTCGTGAGCCTGCCTCAGAGAGGGTAGAGCGCACCTCCACCAGTCAATTTCCCTCTCTGATTCCCTGATGCTCCTGAGCCTGTTCACCTCCTCCCGGAGCTCCGCTACCTGGCTGAGCAGTTCTTCAACCTGGGCACACCTCCCACAGGCATACCCACCACTGCTGTCAGAGACCGACAGAAGGCTGGGGCACACTCTGCAGCCCAGGACCTGGACGGCTGCGTGTTTCCCCGAGCCCTCCGTCTGAGTAGCCACACTGGTGACCGTGGCTGGAGATGCCTCACGAGATGCGGAGGCCACGGTTTTCTGCCTGGTCGATACCATGGTCAGGTTCTACGCAAGCAGGTTACAAGCACCGAAGGGAGAGGCAGCTGCAAAAGAGCGACGATGAGCCCCCCGCTCGCCCTGCCCGCGCGAACTGCCACGCCCTTCGACGTGCCACGCCCTGTTTGCCCGTCCTGTTCGCCGCACTCCTGGTCGCTCGCGCTCCCTAGGGGCAGCTTTTAAACAGCCTGGGAGGGGGCGCTGCTGGCTCCGCCCTCGCCTCGTCAGCCTCCCTCGCGAGGACAGCCGGGTCCCGGCGGCTCCCCCGAGTGGCCTCGATGCCGGACAAAAAGCCCTGCCCGCCTCGGTCCCCTGCTCCGCTGCAGAACACGTCTGCCCCGGAGCCGATCGCCTCAGCAATGCAAAGTTAAGAAAATAATCTACAACTACTGTTATCTTATGCTGCTGTCCATAGGCCTGAACTTTCAGTTCTCACAAAAGAAATACTCTCACTGAAGGAAAGACTGCTGTAGTAGTTTCCGGTTTCATATTAGTGATTTTTTTTCTACCTATCTTACAAGTTTTATTCCCTTGTCCATCCTAAAGTTACAAATACCATTCATACAAAACTGGTATGAGCAAAGTAAAGCAAGATTTATCCAGTTTCACCTGGATAAAGTACTCTGTACTAGTCCTTTAGCAAAGCAAATGAATTTTCATCCACCTCTGCTGAACACAGTTTCTATCCTTTGCGTGTACCTAGCTGAGAATCAGAAATCGTAGCCTGCTTTCTATCTGCAACACCTCTGTGCAGAGGATAGAAGAAGCTGTTGTAATATTGTGTTTCACTGTGGGTTTAGTATGATCAATGTCACATTGAGATCCAGAGAAAGTTTTCTGCTTCAATACTTCTGTTTCACATGTTAGTTATGTCACAGGTTTCACTTACAGGGAGAGATTTTTGGACCTGAGAAAGCTCCACTCCAACCAGGCTCCAACCACGACTTGGTTTCTAGAGCTGAAGTTTCAACCAGGCCACCAAAATGATCCAATCTGAGCTCCTGTTGAGAAGTCTCACAAGCTGAACAAACCAAATGTCTGATATTATAGCCTTTCCTTATAGACTCTTCTCCATCTTTGTAGCCCTCCTTTGAACACTCTCCAAAAATTTAATGTCCTTTTTATACTGTGGTGCCCAAAACTACACACAGTACTCAAAGTGAGGATGCACTAGCACAGAGCAGAGAGAGACAATCTCTTCCTTTGGCCAGCTAGTAATGCCATGCTTGATGCACCCCAAGATAAAGATTGCACTCCTGCCTGCCAGTACACACTGTTGACTCATGTTCAACTTGCCACCAATGAACACCCTCCCCCCCAGCTCCCCTTCTTTGAAGCTGCTCTCTATCCTCTCGTCTCCCAGTCTGTACTTACAGCCAGCGTTGCCATTTCTCAGGTTCAGAATCCATTACTTAATCTTTTTGAACTTTGTGTGGTTGGTGATTGCTCATCTCTCTGGGCAAGATCATTTGTCAAGATCTCTCTGCAAGGCCTCTTTACCCTCAACAGAATCAACAGCTCCCCCCAATTTAGTGTCATCTGCAAACTTACTCAACACACCTTCTGGTCTTATATCCAGGTCATTTATGAAAACATTAAAGTGAACTAACCCTAAAATGGAGCCCTGTGGAACCCCACTAGTGACTGACCACCAGCCTGATGTAAAACCGTTTACTATAACCCTTTGAGCCTGACTCAACAGCCAGCTGTTCACTCACTATATTTTGTTTATATCCTGGACATTTTGTTCAGAATGAGACTGCAAGGAACCATATTGAAAGCTTGACTGAGATACAAAAAGATTACATTGACTGGTTTCCTTGGTCAACTAGGTGGCTGACATTGTCATAAAAGGAAATTAAGTTCATTAAGCAGAACCTTCCCCTTGTGTTTTCATGTTGGCTTTGACCAATGACCACATTGTCTTTCATGTGTTTTTCAATAACTCCGAGAATAATTTTCTCCATAATTTTACCAGGCACTGAAGTGAGACTGACAAGCCTTTAATTACTAGGATCTTCTTTCTTGCCCTTCTTGAAAAATGGAAAAATATTTGCCAACTTTCAGTCAACTGCAGCCTCTCCAGATTCCCAAGACCATAGAAAAATAATTGAGAGAGGCAGCCAGCTCTCTGAGTAGCCTGGGATGAATCTCATCTGGCCCCATAAACTTATATGCATCCAGGTGGAGCAGCAAATTCCACACAAGTTTGGTGTTGGCTAGGAGTTTATCATTACTGCAGTCACAGTCCTCTGACTCAGGGCACCTGGGATCCCAGAACCCATCATCAGTGTTGAAGACAGAGGTGAAGAAGTCATTAAATGCCCCTGCTTTGTCTATGTCTGTGATTGAGAGGTGACCATCCTCTTCAACTAACAGACCACTTTTTCTCTGGTCTTCCTTTTGCTGTTAAAATATTGAGGAAAATATATATATATATATTGTCCCCTACAGTGCTGGCCAGTTTCAACTTTAATTGAGCTTAATGAAGCTGAGAGTAAGCCTGTTCCTGAAGAAACACAGGTTTACCACAGGATTTGCCACAAAGTGCAGGAAGAGCCACATTTGCTCTCAAATCTGAGGTTCTGTAGGTGTCATTTTAGTGGGGAAAACCCTGTGCATTTCAGCAAGTTGTAAAGCTGCACTGATCTGATAATGTCAGTAATGGGACCCAAGGCAGTATCTACATGCTGCACTGACTTGTGGTGGTTTTACTCAGGTGGGCAGCCAAGCTCCAACACAACCGCTCTCTCACTCCCCCACCTCAAAGAAGAATGGGGAGAAAGTACAATGAAAAGAGCTCAAGGGCTGAGATAAGGATGAGGAAATCATGCAGTAATTATCATGACGCGCAAAACAGACTCAGCATACGGAAATAGTAATAGGCAATAAATCTTACTAACAAACTAGAGAAGTGAGAAACAAAGGAAAGAAACCAAAAGCACCTCCCCCCCCCCCCATCCACCGTCTTCCACCTCCTCCCCCCGAGCAGTGCAGGAGAACGGGGGAATGAGGGTTATGGTCAGACTATAGCGCTTCTTCTCCGCCGCTCCTTCTCGGTCACTCTTGTCTCCTGTGCTATGGGGTCCCTCCCACGGGATGCAGTCCTTGCTGAACTGATCCGGCGTGGGCTTCCCACAGGAACTGCTCCAGGTATGGGTCCATACCACGGGGGTCCATCCCTCAGGAGCAAACTGCTCCAACCTGGTCCCCCACAGACAACAGCTCCTGCCAGGTCACCTGCTCCTGCATGGGCTCCTCTCCACGGGCTGCAGGTCCAGCCCGGAATCTGCTCTGGCAGGTGTCCTCCAAAGGGCGCAGTCTTCATCGGTGCAGGTCCACCTGCTCCACCATGGTCTCCTCCACAGACTGGAGTGTGGAACCCCCGTGGTACTCCATGGGCTGCAGGGGGACATCCTGCTTCACCATGGTCCTCACCACAGGCTGCAGGGGACTTCTGCTCTGGTGCCTGGAGCACCTCTCTCCCTCCTTCTTCACTGACCTTGGCACCTGCAAGGCTGTTCCTCACTCCTCTCACTCTCCCAGCTGCTGTGTCGCGCAGCATTTTTTTTTTTTTTTTCCCTGTCTTAAATCTGCTCTCACAGAGGCACAAAACAACATCACTTACTGGCTCAGCTCTGGTCAGCAGTGGGGCCCTTACCAAACATGGGGCAGCTTCTAGATCCTTCTCACAGAAGCCACCCCTATGGCCCCCTGCTACCAAAACCTTGCCACGTAAACCCACTACCTGAGTGCTCCTGCCAATTTCTCCAGAGATACCTTGGGAATATTTAACACAGCACTGCAATATAATATGTGAATGCTAGAGCCTATTTAGGCTCAACAGATATCAGTTTTCCACTGCTCTGCCACATCATTTATTGCAAAACAAAACTGCCATAAACACGCTCAATCCTCTGCATAGCCCTATCAAGCAGATGACAAGATAATCTTCATTTTGATTCATATTTCAAGCTCTTGCAGAGTAATTGCTTTTGTTTAAAAGTTTAGGAGCAAGTTTTCATGTCTTCCACTATTTTTTCTGACTCGTTCAAAGTTTCTCTTCAGTTTATGTAATCTTTTATTTATTTTTTCAGCATGGTACACTCCAATTAATTAAATTACTACAGTTTTCATAGAGTAATAAGAATGCTAAAACCTTTCTAAATGTGTTTTAAAGATACTTTTTGTTGTATTCTTTCACTAGTGATCTTCTATCCATGGCATAATTTTATCAAAATGTAATTTTTAGTACAATATTTAATTGAGAAGAATGGATATAAAGAAAGGCTTAGAAATAATTAGGATTCAGGAATTTAGGTAAAACACTATTGTGTTTTCCTCATAAGCTGTTGAATTAAATCAGTTTCCATCCACCTCCAAGATGCTTCCACATGTGACATGGCTTGGAGCAGAATCAGAAATCAGGACTATATTTATTGGGTCACTCAGTCAATAGGTTTCCACATACTGGATGATAAGCTGAACAGCCCTGAACAAGAAGCATTCAAAACTGCAGGATTCCTGCAGGGAGTTTCCATAGTAGAAGAAAACTCTCCATGGTACACAATTCATTTGCACCCGATATAAACACATAAAATCATTCATGTAACATATACAGAAGTATATACATAGATAACTACTGTACACAAGTGTAAAACTGCTCATTGGATGACTTGAAATGAAAGCTCATTGCATTTAGTACTCAGGAAAAAAAAAAAAAAAAAAAAAAAAAACTTATATGAGCATAAAGATACTTCTAGCAGAGTGAATTCTGTACTATGTGTTTTTCAGTGGAACTTCAATTATTAGGTGTTTCACAAAAAGGTTGCTTTGTAAAGTTCTTTCTTTCTCATTTGTATCTTTTATTTTTACATAACCAAAAATAAACAAAACAGATTTGATAATTATACCTTCTTTTAGGGAGAGGATCTTGAATGGTGAACATTGTGCAGCAAACTACAACAAATATCTTACTATCTCTCCTGGTGTAATAGGAAAATTGATATGACAAAATCTCAGTTACCAGAGAGAAACAGAGCATCAGGGGGAGGACAGATGTTTAAATGGGTTGAAAATAACTGTACATCAAATGAAATGCACCAGAGTTAAGGCCTAGGAAGCAATAGTCCACTGGTCCTGTGAGGTGGCTTGTTATTATGCGTATTATGCGAATATACAACAGCTCAGATTAAAACAGGTTTCCTGGCAGAAGTATAGCAAGAATTGGTCCTAAATATGCATTTTTGAAATTTGGATTAAAAAAAAAAAAAAAAAAAAACAAAAAACCGGGGTGGGGGGGAGCACAAAATGATGTAACAGGTGAAACCTATCGAGATCTTCAAATTACATAGGTGACTCCAGAAAGAACAGGGATAGCATTTACATTCACAGGGGAGTCTGACACTTGTTCCTGGTAAGCCAAACACTCCATCCTGAAACAGAACAGAAAGGAATTGTCAGAACGCATACATGCATGTGCACATGCACACATTTCTAGCTTGCATCCAACAGTTTTTTATCCCTTTATATTTTATACTTATGTTCATGTGTTATGGGGCCTTATGTTTTTTTCTCCAGGAGAGCTCACTGGGATCAATGGGCAATAAACATTACATACACCATTCTGTCAGGAGAGACTAGCACCATTAAGGTTTAGTAACTTCCTGGAGAATAAATAGGAGTACACAAGTTTCAGTGTCCCTCTCAGTCTTGGTGACATTCCTCCTTTAGACAGAAATGGCCTGGCAGGAAGCTGGCAAAGGTTGTGAGGGTTTGCTACCAAATTTCCCTTGGTAAGTGTCGGAGTCCTTATGGAAATGAAAGTAATAGAAAAATAGGGGGAAAGCCGGGGGGAGACTGTGACCATACCAAATTTGCTGTATGGTACTTCATGTTTTTATTAGAAAATTATTTGGTAGGCATCCAGTGTTATCACACAGTGCTCCGTTCTGTACTTTACTGCACATTAATGCTCTCTCTTCACCCTCTTCTCTTTTTCCAGCATCCTCAGCCAGACTGCTGCAGTGCAGCTGCTAGCTGCTGTGTCCTATATCACAGCTATGATTTGTCTGCTCTAGGGAACTTTATTGTGCAGGTTTTTTCCTGCTCATCTGGGGGCTTATACACTGCATCTTCCTTTCTGCTGGCACAGATGGGAAAAGGAAAAACCTATTTCTGTTTCCTTAACATTCAAGGCTATCCAATATTGTCACCCTCAGGATATAAAAAATCAGTAAGTCAAATACTAAATGTCATTTTTTCTTCAAAATAATTTATCTAAGCTTCCTGAAGAAATGAAACTATCATCTGCCTGCCCTTTTCTCCATTACACGCTCTGTATCCTTCCCTCTAGCTGCTGAAGTTGTTAGCCAATTTCAACAAAATCTGCCAGAGGACTACAGTCTTAAAGGAAATATTCTCATGAGTGCAGACAGTTGAATAAAGAAGAGACACACAAATTAGTGCCTAATCTAACAAATTTTGCTGCCCAACTTCAACAGTTGCCTATTATCTTTGCTCTGTTGGTGATTTGGCATATGTACACTGACCAGCTGAACAGCACAAGTGTGTCCTGGGAGTACACACATCCCTGGGGTCTTCTTGCTCAGCTGGTAGCTATAGAGCAGAGGAGGCTGCAGATGAGGTAGGGTTCATGGGAGGGGACACAGCTGTAGGAAGGAGGGGAAAATCCCATTCAAGCGAAGGGGAGCAGGGTCTACTGAAGGGGAAGGACAACGTGTGAAGAAAGGATATATGTGAAGAAAGGATATTATATATAAAGGATATATACTTACATATATATGCAAGTTCTCTTAATGTCATTGTTGAAAGCAGAATGCTGTTTTATGGTGTTCTGCACAGTCTGTCATCTTAGCTCAGCCTTTGCTAATCCCTTATGCAACAGTTTGAAGGTTCTCTGCATTAAGTGCTACCTGCAGGCATGCATAACCGCTGTCTAACTTTTATTTCAGCCTCTCTGGCCCAAACCCCACATTAACTTTGTTTCTGTAATATTTGTCTCACTCCAACCCATTGTTTTTTTCTTCCTTGCACTCCAGCCATTCCTGGTCTGTCTTGTGATAATGTCCAAGTGGATTCTGAACTTGACAAGATACAACGTTTATCGTTGTCTTCACTAGAACAAACTACATTGAAATCTCAGCTGCTTTTTTCTTTATTTAAGGTAATTTTAAGCTTATAAAACTTTTGTTTCTAAATTAGGATGGAAAATAGGATTATGGGGAAAATACCCTGATAATTAAGTTTTATGTCCTTGATAAGTAAAAGGATTGGGGGTTTTAAAGCACTTCTGAAACTGTCACAGAGATATTTAAAAACTGTATTTCACATTATATTTCTTTCTGTTGGTGAAGGTTAGATTTTGTCTCTTTTCTAGGAATTGTGTCAAAACAGTTTGCCATAGAAAAGAATGAGCTGTTGGTCACTTGGATTACAGTAGAATTTCACTTTGTCATTAAATACATTAAGGAACAGTGTGGAAGGTTACTTTGGCAGCACTTTTGGAAACTCCATCTCAACAGTGGTCCTGAAGTCCTAGCTCTGTCTGTCACAGTACACAAAGAACAGACACTTCATTTTGAAGCATTTTGTCATGTAGAATTAAAGACTTTCTGCTTTGTAAAAATACCTATCCAGTGAATGGCTGTTCAACGTAAGAAACAAAGACTGGAGATAAGAAAATTAAACTCACAAACATGCAAACTGCAATGGGCAGTGGATAATAGAGGTAAGCACGTGAGAGTGGGTGAGCCTGGAAAAGCAGAGAGTGAGTGTGTGTGTATGTACCACTAGAATGCTTCAACACCAGCCAGGCAGAGGTGGGGTGAAGAGGACGAGACCATTCATGTTGGTCATGTCAATGCAGGTCTATACATGGAGGTTTGTAATGGCACCATGCTATCTATGCTGGTCCGTGAGGTCCACTGTGTGTTTGTTTCTATGTGTCTGTGTATCTCTGAGTGCATATTATGAATGCATGTCCAGCCTCACTGCTAGCTGGACCTGGTTACAGGGAGCCCCCTTATCCACCAGGCTGTGCAGGCAGCACTGTGAGCTCTGAGAAGGCACCAGAGTCAAGGATACCATCAAGGATTCCTTCTCTTCTAAAAATTTTTTCAGACCATTGATATTTTCATAAACATCTGAAGAATGGCAAAAATAGATATGGATGAGTAGCCTTATAGTAATTAATTTGTCTTCCTATTCTTATTACCAAGAAATTTATGAAAGAAGTTACTTTATTGAGTGAGTTTATGTCTGATATCACAAGCTTCAACCCTACACTATTCTTTTATTTGTTATACTTCATTTGAAAGGCATGCTTGTTATACAAAAACTTCTCCTCAATCACAAAAGCTTATAACAGATATGTTTTCTTTTGAAATAAAGTTTACATCTCTGCCAAACTAGTATCTGATGCTTTAATTAGGAGAAATATATCCTGTTATTTAATAAAAAACTTCTGGATTGTTGTTGGTTTTTTTTTTGGTTTGGCTTGGTTTTGTTTTTTATTATTTTTTTATTTTTTATTTTTTTTATCATAGACTTGAGTTACAACTTTCCCTTTGGTTATATTTACAATTTCCTATTAAAAAAAAAAATTCTATGCAAGAAACAAATTGATATGACATTTATTTACAGCTTTAAAACTGAGGTGATATAGAATATATTCTAGAATTCTTAAATGTTTAAAATTTCTGTTTTACTTTACAGTCAGACTCAGGAGTAATAAATTCAGATTACTGTTTTAGGAGGTGTTATTTTCCTTGACATTTGAGAACTACACATGTTTGACAGAAATCAAATATTATAAACTGGAACATGTCACCTAACTAAATAAGTAATTAAAATAAATGAGATATCATCTTCTGCAAGTATTAAATTAAACATTTATGCATTTTCTAAAAATCAGTAGGGGCACTCACAAAATAGAAATAGAAATAGACCTTCATAGAGCTATACTTACTGTGATTTTTTTATTATTATTATTTTTTTCTGAGGAACTGGCATTCACCTCTTCCTATTCCAGCAGTAAACATTAATTTGCTAATAAATTGACTGGATTCTCCATTTATTAACCAGAAACTCATGACACAGATATTAGATGTCTTGTTTTATTACAAATTAGCATAATTTAAAGTGCAAACATATTTTAAATTGGAAGGCAGTTTGTTTACATTGCACCATTTTCCTTAGAAAAAATATGCTAATGATGTCTTAGGTTGACTTTAAAAGTTTAACTTTATTAATCCTTCCCTCATTCTGTTTCATTTTTTTTACTGGAATTTGACAAGCTGAGAATAGTACCTGCATTTGAGATGAGATGGGGGGGAAAACATTGCTATGAATACTAACTGCTATTATTTAAAACTCTAAGGCCAAAGGGTCAGAGAATGAGTGAGGTGGATCACAATACAATTTGTCCAAGGCCCCACGATCAAGTAATGGCACATTTGTGGTTTAACCCAGCAGGCAGCTAAGCTCCACACAGCAATTCAACCACTGCCCCTCCGCCCCTCCCAGTGGGATACTCATGGAGATAAAGGTAGTTTGATAAGACAGAAAAAGGAAGGGAAAATAACAATAATGATCATAATAATAAATACATAAATACATATATATAAAACAAATGATGCACAATGCAACTGCTCACCACCCATTGACCAACCAATGCCCAGAAGTTCTGTACACTGTGGTCCCTTCCCTGGCCAACTCCCCTTACGCCAGTTAGGGTCAGCTGTCCTGTCTGTGTCCCCCACAGCTCCTTGTGCACCCCCAGGGCTGCACAAGAACGTGAAAAGTCCTTGACTTAGGATAAGCACTGCTCAGCAACAACTAAAACATCCATGTGTTATCAGCATTATTCTCATCCTAAATCCAAAATACAGCACCATACCAGCAACTAGGAAGAAAATTAACTCTATCCTAACCAAACAGGACACACACCCAGAAATACAAGTCAATAGCACCATTGCAGACCTTCTGCTTCTCTCTTAAAATTTACCCGTCTTGGGGAGGTGAATGCTTTAACAGTCAGAGAATGAAATGGTTGAAATATGGCACTTAGAACTGCAGAATTCCCATGTATGTACTAAATCCCCAAAGTACAATCTCTGGGGCTGGTTCGTAGAAATATCAAGCAACTACTGCAGAACACAGAACTAGACCTGGATTCTGAATCTCTGCACATTTTTGATATATTCATATCTCAGGGCCAAGTTGAATCATTCTCTGGAAAATAATTATGCCTACTTTATGATTCATTGGTTATACTATGCCACCATCCTTTCTTGCTTTTTTCAGGAGATAACAATATAACTATTCCTGGAATAAGTTATAACTAGACATAAGTAAATCAACACTTCAGAAGCACTATTAGCAGTAATTCTTCTCTTAAGTTGGATTTTTCCTCTAATAATTTAAAGCATCAGAGAAGGCTGCCCACATCTTCACCCTTTTCCACTCACCAAACCAATTAACTTGCTATAGCATTGCTGCTACGAATATTGTTTCTCACCTGTCATTATTCCCTTCTGCAAAGTTATTCACCTGAGGTAAAGCAGTGGTTCTTTACTGAACAAATGAACAAATTGTTCAACACAAATACAAAGAGAATTTTTTGAGAGGCAGGGGTCAGGAGGGCAAGGAATACATCCCCCAATTATACTCAGTGTAGTTCCAGATTGACGGAGAACCAGAGCCCAAAAAGCAGCTGTTGAATGCTCCCTGTGAAGCTGTGATTTCTAACTACTCAACGGGACTAGGGTCTGTAGAGAAGAAAGTAAAAATCACTGCACCACAAACAATCTATTAGGGAGGGAAAAACTCTCACTTGGATCATGAGATGAGCAAGTTCGAAGTCCAAGTCCATTGGCTGAAGCTTTTGGAAGGGAGAATAGCATGGTAAAGGGCAGGGCAGGGCAGGGCAGGGCAGGGCAGGGCAGGGAAGGGCAGGGAAGGGAAGGGAAAGGAAGGGAAGGGAATTGCCGGCTACAGTCATCTGTAAATTCCTGAAAATTCATGGTGAATACTGAGGTCACTGAGATGAAGATTTTATTCCATTGCTCCATCTATTTAAAACAAATATTTTTCAAGACACAGTAAGCTCAACATTACCACACATTTCATAAACAAACTGTGGAATTTTGAGCCCTAAACCTTAACTTACAGAAGAAAGGTATGAGGACACAAACATTCACATATATGTAGCAGATATCTACAGAAGAGGGACCTATAACATATTAAAAGTATAACGCTTTTCAAACAAGCAGGCTTTTGTCTCTGCTGGTGAGGACACAATGTCTTTGCACTTCTGTCAGGCTACAGTCAGTTCTGTCAGTAAAAACTATTCCAAAGCAGGGGAAATCTGCCAGCCATGGAAACTTCACAGATACTTTGTCCTCAACAGAAACTTCTGACTATGTTCAACTGCTTAAACTATTATGTCTGTAGAGGTAAACTGGCTTAGAGCTCAGCCAATTTAGCGCTTCAGCATTTCAAATTTTATATGCATAAAAATGCTTAAAGGCTGCAGGAGAGCTGTAAGTCACTTTGCCTCTGCAACTGTGAAACCTTAAGGAGCTCAGGAGGGTGAAATCCTATCACTCTTGGCTAGTTTAAGCCTCCTAGCACAGAGGACCCAGGAAGTACCTTCACTGGGCTTGAGGCAGCCAGGATGTTCCTGATGCCACTGAATTCTTCACATACAGAAGCAGAGTGGGTTGAAACAATCACCCCATTAAAAGCTTGTGTGCCTTTAACCACTTTCTCACTAATGAAGGTTAAAGCTGAGTGCTACACCATAAGCTCCTTGAATGCCTTCCTCCCTGCATGTTTTCTAAAGCACAACAAAATGGGATGCTTCTAGAATCTGACTGGAAAATTCAGCTTTCCATTTCCATCTCATGTTTCTTATGAAAATTAATACAAAATTCACTGCAAACACACCTTTTCTGTGGCTGTCACACAGGAGTTTCCTAAAGTATATTCTCAGACATTCACAGTGATAGAAATGCATTTTTATGTATTTCATATGCATTCTATGAATAAAAAAAAAAAAATCATTTTTATATCCAGAAGTATGTCTACAATCTTTTAAAATTACACTGCATACAAATAATTCCATGTCAGCATGGCTTAATGTGGTTATACAACAGTATAAGGGGAGGAAGATTAACAGCAAGCTGCCACACAGAGCATATCCACCCCTCTGCCCAAACACTGAGATAAATCTGTTATCCCAAAGGTGCAGACTTTTACCGAGGACAAGCAAAAAGCAGTGTAACAGCGCTCAGGCAAGCTGGTCTAAACACCTCCTGGTATGGCCCTTACTGCCCGCCTCCAGCCCTGTCTACAAATATTTCCTGAAGAAGGAATATAACCTTCCACTGTAAATTATCTTGACTGGATTTATTATGCACCTCTGAAGGCTGAGGTCACCTTATTTTTCCATAACTTATAACCTTAACCATAAGGTCTTGTTCTGTGTAAGAATATTCAAGCTGATTAATAGTTACACCGGTTTAGGCATGGATGTTTTGCTATAGCACTAACTAGCTGTCCAATGGCTGAAGAGTCTTTTATTACTGATATTTGAACAGATCTTTCAAATGCATCTATGGGTCAAAATTAATGTGTAACTGAACATTATCCAACAAAACTGCAGAAAAATGTGGGAGGATATGTACTAAAGGAAGAAATAATGTGGACTGCAGGTGCATCACAGGTAGTTGGTTCCCCATTCCCTGAACCACAAACAAACCAGAGAGTGAATAGAGACAGAATCCAAAATAGCTTTTTTTTTTTTTTTTTTTTTTTTTTTCTCTCTACAGAAAGTGGTAACATGTCAGAATGGTGTTAAATGTCATCAACGTATTTATAAATATCCAGCATTGCCACTGCTAGGTAAATTTTTCTGCATTTTAATCAGTTTTAGTGCTTAGCACTACTTTTTAACCTTTTTAATGTAAGCTCCTCAGCTTTTTATCAGCAGCAATAGTAAATTCTTCTTAGTCACTTCATAGAATCATTGAATCGTAAAATCATTAATGTTGGAAAAGACCTCCAAGATCATCTGATACAACCGTCACCCTACTACCAATATCACCCACTAAACCATGTCCCTAAGTACAACATCCAACCATTCCAGGGTGACTCCAGCACCTCCCTGAGCAATCCGTTCCAATGCCTGACCACTCTGAGAAGAAATTTCTCCTAATTTCCAACCTGAACCTCCCCTGGTGCAACTTGAGGCCATTCCCTATTGTACTATCCCTAGTTACCTGCAAGAAGAGACCATCTTCTATTTCATTTTGCAGACATTATGCAGGCAGGTAAGCACACCAACTCCTACTTTGGAGAGTTACCTTTACCAGGTGTAAGCTGCTTGTAGTAGATGTTGAACTGTACTGAATTTTTTGTGTGAAAGTGTGCAAAATATAGGATTAATCTTGACTGCTTTATATATTCATAGCTCTTACCATCAGGGATGACACATCCATAGTGAATAACAGTATGCATTTTAGGGCACTTATTTCTGTACAAACCTCTGCTCTAATTCCATATTAAACATTTTAAAAAAGAAGCAAGCACACAAAAAAAAGTTCCCCATTCCTCCTTTAAATCACACTGACACAATGCAGCATTCCTATCCTGAACAATGAAAGGCAAAGTCAGAAAAAAAGGTGCTGCTTACTGCTTGCATTCCATCAGTGCCAAGACCTTTGTTCCAAAATAAATTCCTTACTGTGCACACTCTTTTACAGAAAACTAGCACAAAGAAAGGTCTAGACAGCCTATAATCTCTTGGATAAAAAATATTACAGACAATCATGCTGATAAGAAATAGATCAGAGGATAAGGCAACAGGTATTTATTCTGGTCTTATTGACAGAGCATGGTGGCAGATCCTGCTGGCTGTAAGTGATGCAGCTATAGTACCTTAATAGCACATGAACCTTCACACTGATTCAGCTGGCAGTGTTTGTAAAGACTACTCTCTCTCCCCATACAAACACTGTTAAAAACTTCAAGAATCATTTAACAGTAAATTATTTGCTATTAAACAGCTATGCAGTCATAAATTGCATTATTTAGAAATCCCATTAGCAGCACAAAAAAGGAATGTCCTTGGGAAGAGCAGCTGGCAGAGTGCCCTGCAAGTCAGGCAGCAGCACTGCTGCTGGGACCAAGCATGGGGACAGCCAGCAGCTCAAGGATGAAGACAACATGTCCATTCATCCCTCTTCCAGTCTGGCTGTGCACAGTGCCATGGAGGCACTCCACTCAAATGTATTTTACAGGAAGAAGAAGAAAAATGCAGTACAGCAACCTGTCCTGACAATTAATTCACAGCTCTGCATGTACAATTGAGTACATCTGGTGCACCATGTATGGGCTTTTCTTTTCCACCCAGCATGCTGCAGTAGGAGATACGCTGCTGGATAAATATAAGCACTCCTTTATTAGCCTTTGTCCCCTGAGCAACCTGAAATTTCTACAGAGTACACACTCATTTCCTAAAAAAAAAAAAAAAAAAAAAAAAAATCATTTTCTGTGCTATTCCAAACATGTTTATTTTTAATTGCACTATTGCACTTACTATCCAAAGCCTAAATTGTTAAACTGAATATAACATAATGTCTCCAAAGTTCTTTTTAACAAGGTAAAACATTCATAGTGTTTTATCTACATCACCAGCTCAACCGTCTGTTTTAGATGAAATATACTAAAGCCAATTGTGTACAATTTAAAGAGAAAGGTGCTCTGAAAAAATTTTTTTTTTTTCAAGAAAAACACCAAATAATATGTAGTGTGACCCAAACCCATAAATAAGTAGTCCATTATAGAAACAATGCAAGCAAATGGCTTCATTCAGATGCTGCACAGAGAGAATGTGCCAGGTGACTGATAGCTTGGTAGCTTGAAGCCCCCAGGTAACTGTGCATATCATCTTGTGGCAGTAGTTCATGATACCATGGTATCAAGCCCTTTGTTCACAAGAGCTGCTATCTCAAGCAGATTGTCAATGACAATTATCATTTTTGCTTATTTTAGCAGAGTAACTGCAATTACTGGCATCAGCAGGTATCAGACTACATCCAGCAAAGGTGTTTGGCTTCAGAGTGCTAATTTAGTTCATGTCACGAAGGCTCTGAAATGTGCTTTTCTTTCCTGCAGCTTCTGCTGTGTATCAGGCAGCTTCAGCTAGGTATTTTAGGGATTCTTGGAGCTAGGGACAACTGCACATTTAATCACTGCCTCCTGCCATGACTTTACTGAAGGATTTGTCCAAACATTAAAAAGAGGCTTACAGTTCATAGAACCAGAAGAGGACACTCAGCAAAAGAAACTGGCTAGCTACTTATTTAAACACTGAAATACTCCATACAGCATTGCTGGCCAAGTACCATCTGTTTTAGGGGTTTGGATGAAACACTGATTTTCAACTGGATTTCCAAACGTCAGACCTTGTGGGTTCATTTACAAACAACAAGTAAAATAAGCTTTTTGCAGACAGTGTGCCATCCGAGGCACTATGTGCTGCAGCAACTTCCTCCAGCACCTCAGTCTGCTCCTCTTCTAGGACAATTGACTCACATGTTGGCACAGGGACATTTAAAGATCATCCAGACTAGAAAATGTATATTGCTTTGCTGCATTTGGAAGCCATATCCTATGTTTGCCACCCTCTCTTATTACCATCTACCATCCCCTTTCTTTACTGTTGTTATTCCTTAGCTCTTTTATACCAATAATACCAATGCCTGAATTATTAATCTTGCCACATTTACAAATACTGTTCTTCATTTGAAAGTAAAGTAAAAGGAAACTCCTAAATATGTAAGGCAGCTCCGGCCTTTACTGCTCAGAGGGTCAATAACAAGTATTAGAACAAAGAAGGAAAAAAATCAAAAAACAACCAGAGGAAGAATAGTACCCATCTCAAGAAAGTTTTGCTACCACGTGTGAATATTTATTGATCTAAATCAATGGCCTCAGTCATGCCAACATTCTGCATATGTTTAACTTGATGAATTTGAGTAATCCCTTTGTAGTGCATAAAGTTAATTAAATGCTTAACATTTTTCTGATGACTTACACATTTAAATAAATACATATTGGGTGCATTAATTACTGTGCTGAGGATTTTAATCCAAGAAATACTGCAAATACAATATACAAATACAAATATTTCAGAGATTATTGTGAAAAGTGCAGCAGCTCAGTTCATAAGGAGCATAGATGGTGGATCAGATACGGGAAGTAAAAAAGGAGCTGAGAACTGAAGGTCACAGATCATATCTAAGCATTGAATATTATATATTGTTTGTTTGTTTTTTTACCAAGCACCATGTGCCTGTGGTGGATGTAGTAATGAACATTAAGCATTTATATATCATTCTTCCCTAATGCATTTTGTAGCCTTCTGGTTTCAAAAATAAAGCCAAAGGCCTCGTTATCTGCATTTTACAGACGAGGAAACAGAGGCACAGCAGAGTTCTCAGGAACATATGAAGTGGCAGGAGGGAAAAGTGCACAACCCTTACATCACATCTGAAGTGGGGTTGCTTTCACTTAGATTCAAGTTGTGTATAATTTTGTGGTGATAAACTAAAGAGACCCAGGAGGCTAAGCACTAGTATTGCCTCGTAGGGTCAAATCAGGGGAAGGGAAAAGAAATATCATCAGGAATGTATAAAAGGGATCAAATTGATTACAACAAATGGAAAAATAGGCTTATCACCCTGGACAATGTAACTTAAATCTCTCTGACACTTTCTGTTAAAAGAGACAGTATATAAGACATGTTACCTTTCATGAGGATCAGCATTTGTGTCAAAGAGGTACATAATACAGCAATACTATGTAATAGTTGTTTTGTATGTTTAATGACTATGAGCTTGTCATTTCTAAGAATGTCTCCATCTGTAACTCCTGTGTTGCCTGGAGGTAGTCCTCAATGCCTATTTTCTTCTTTCTGTGTTTGCATTTGTTTTCCATGACCTTTGAGACTCATAAAAAGTATTTTTTCGAAATTACATAATTAGTTATTGCATGCTTAATACCTGACAGCCAGCAATGGGATTCATGATTGCAGCAATTATGTAAGACTGTATCCTCTGGAGGGATGGATTTCACATCTGGTCTGTCACATGTTGCAGTTTCAAACATGGGACTCAAAATCAAAGGCCGCGAGGGAGGAAAGTCAGAAGTCAGGGACCAAGTATGTACATTTTTGTTGTTTAAATAATCTTACAGTATGTAGAATGTCATAAAGGCTATTTGTTCTGCTTACAGAAGCTCAGATGAAATAATCTAAAATAGTTAATACCCCTTTCATACTCAGACACTTGAACTCTCAATGGCTCAAATACTGTGTGGCAGATCTCAGCTGGAGCTCACTCATGCAGCTCTGCAATACAGTTAAGGTCTAGCCTTTGGTTTAACCCTCTCATAAGCTGCAAGTTGTGCGTGATAAAGTATGCATAGTTAAGTGAACATTATTTTTTCAGTTATTTCCTCTTAACTCTCCTCTGTTCCTTGGCAGCCAACTGTTTTTCAAAGGCTAAACTTATGCTATACTGTATCTCATCCTAAAAAGTTTATAATGACTTTTTTTTTCCAAATTAAAAAATAGCATGATATATATTCAGTCAATGCAAAGACCTGTAATGTTTTGTTGTTGTTGTTGTTTTGGTTGGTTGGTTGGTTTTGTTTTTATTTTGTTGTTGTTGTTGTTGTTTAAATTATAGCTTTAGTGGTGGCTTCTGTTCATATGTTTCCAGCAGAGATAAATGACAGATTATATTTTTGCCACACATAGAGGAACATTAGTCACTCCTAATTGGAAAATATGAGTTGATGCTTATGGCTTGCACACTTTGAGAACCATGGGGCTTGTGCAGTACAGTCTTGGTAGCACATTTGGCCCCACTGAAGACACACCTTTTATTCTAATTACTGTTCAGCACTCCAAGGCAAAAAAAAAAACAAAAAAAAAAAAAAAAAAAAAAAAAAAAAGAGAGAGAGATCATTTTCAAATGAGCATATAAATTTTCCACTAACGCTCATTTGTAATTAGTATATAACAGGAGCAATTTTTTTCCTGCTGCATTTTCTCTGATTTGCATTATGAAAGGAAGTATTTTTCTATGTAAATTAACTTAACCTTCCTAGAAATACCCTCCCATTGACACTTGTGCCATAGCCTTTCCTTCTCATACACAGTTGGGAAAATTTAAAATCAAAAATTTTAAAACCTTTATAGAACAAATCAACACAGAAGTTAGCAAAGAGCAGCTGAAATATGGAAGAAACTCCCCAACCACCATTCTCACTCACACTTTCCCTACTTATCCTCTAGTTTCATCCTTTGTAGACCTCAAACCTAATTGTTAAGGTTGGATTTTTATTCCCTGAATGGGAGAAACAGGAGCAAATGTTCCTTGACAATGACACAGCACCACTTAACAGAGCACAAATGGTTCCTTCTTAACAGTTAATACATGGACCAGCATTAACCTATTCTGGTTCAGGTAATGTAGCATTTACTCACTAAATATGCCTGAATTGAGTTATTTCTTGAAGCAGATAAAGCCATCTCAGAAGAGCAAAGATTCCAAGCAACTTCCTTGAGCAGCTGGTTCATTGCCATGTAAGTTCTTCTTGTAGCCTGACAAAAAATTTGCATTTCTATTTCACTCTCCTCTCATAATCTAACTACCTTAATAAAGATTTCAAATGAGTTTATTTCAGATACACACCAGATCTTCGAGGACACCAGAGCAGTGCAATATAATACAGAATTCCTAGTAGGTCTAAACATGTACATTTATAACCTCATCTAAAAATGAGTCATTTCATAATCCAGATATTAGTAATACACTAAGTATTGAGGGTATGTTTCTTTGCAGCTCAGTCTGCATGCGACTGCTTGGCAAACTACTGTCCAAGACCATTAACTGGAAATACCAAAATTATTCCCCTACCCCACTAATAACTATTTTCTTGTTTCTACCGTAAATTCATAAAATATGGGGTATGTGTATGGTATACAGTTTACAAGAAATAAAATGAAAAAGGGTATTGTCTACCAAAATTACTGTACTTTGGAGGTTTACAGTTTTGGTCGGCTGTATCTGGAAATGGCCTCTGAGAAGATCAGACTGGGTCTTACCTGTAATATAAAAGTGTACTGACTATCAGTAGAAGAAATTAGTAGATATTTCATATTCCTATTGTGTATGTAAGGTGGAGCTATTTTACTGTGGCCATACAGGACTAGTAAAAATCCTTTAATATGAGACTCAAGTATTATTAATTAGCCTCTCTTCCATAGTCTTTGTTGCTCAGTTTCCAAAGCATAGAATTTGGTAGGAATTGGATGACTAGCTACAAATATTTTAAACGTGCGCTGCAGGAATATTTGAACATTTGTTCACATTTCTCTTAAGATTTATGCTGTTACCCATCTCCATACTGTCTGAGCCCAATGCTCTCAAAAGAGAATTTTTATTCGACTGTGTTTGCTATTCTTCCCAAGTTCATTTTCCATAAAGATGAGGCATTTTATTTCATTAATGCAAAAACTTGCACAGAGGTAGTATTTAGTTTAAACAAGCTAAAAAAAGGTATCAGTCACCGACATTTAATTTGATAACAATTATAAATTTTGTGATCAGCATGGTGCTTGGTATTTGTGTGATTCATGTTGTGGTGTCATGTTTCCTAAACAGCCAACACAGTGAAACCTGAATATTAGGTTAATTCATATTTATTGTCTATGCATTTTAAAAAGTATATATTCTAAGTTAGCTTATTAGAAACCATCAATAGAACCATCTACATGTCTGGCAAAACATGAATTACTAAACAAACATCCAAAGATACTTTGTGCAGTTTTTGAGTCCTGGCTTGGTATTTTTACCATAACAAACACACCTCAAAATTGCATGCCATCTCTAGTATACAATGAATTTATTAATGTTTAATGTCAAGTTATTAAACAGGAAAAAATAATAATATGATATAATATAAGAGATCACTTTCAATGCTCAAGTAACACTTTTAGATATGGAGCACTAAAATGTATGCGCATATTGAACCTTTCAGGGAGAAACAACATCTTTTTTTAAAATGCATAAAAATCATTTCAAATTATAATTTTGAGAGCAGTTTTGGCTGCCTCAGTAGTGAAACCCACTGTCAGCCTGGATGTCCCCAGGTGCCTGGAGCAACCATGGGGTCTGGCAGTTGTAACCCAGGCAAGTCAGAATTCCACAAAGACCTAAGCTAGTAACAGGTGTCTGTGCTAAGGACACTCAACACTAACCAACACCAACCTCATTGTCTTGGATGACAAGCAATGGAAAAAAAAAAAAATGGCCATGGTTAAAACAGCAGCACTAAGAGGACAGTGTTTTCTCTGCTCTCCTTACCTGTATTAGCTGCTTGACTCTCTTTTATTACTTGAAATAGGATTGTACCTGAATTACTCAGACTACAAGTTGAGAGGGTATAATGTGTTGAGTAGTCACATTTTTAGAAGCCAATCTTGAAAATTTGTATGCACATTAAATGACTGAGGTACATTTTCCATAACACTTCAATGTATGCAGACATCTGAAATTATTCTTCACAGGATCCTTTCAAGTTGTTACGTTAGATCATGTCTTTCCTTTATGCAAAATTAGTCATCACATCTGAATTGTATTTTCCAATAGATTGAAAGTTGACAGAGTATTATACTGCACTGAGTGCAGAGGACTGACTTCAGGACATTAGACCATAAGAAAACATTCACATAAGTAATATGCTGTATGATGCTAAGATCCATGAGGTAAATATGTCTTTCTTTGGTGCATGGTAGGAGGCAAAAAGAAACAGAGATGAGTTCTTGGGAGATCTTTCAGAATCCTGGAAACTGTAAAATATGCAATAGAGCTCAGGAGGGGGATTACTTCAGAAGATACTCTCTAAGAAATGTATTTACAGGCAAGATGCCAAAAGCTGTGGTCCAGAGTCTGTGTTATTAAATGAAATTGAGTACTGTATAATGTGAACAATGGTTTATTTTGTTGTAAATGTGAGGTCTACTTAGATGTGTGTAGGTGCGTCTTTGTTTTTGTTTTTGTTTTTTTCCAAATTGTACATCCTCACCAATCAAAACCACAAGTCAATTACTAATTTATTCAGATCTTTTGTTTTGGTACATCCCTTATACCAATGCAAAGCTCAGACCTGGTTTGGAGTTCTCCTCTCCCAAAATTCAATGCATTGAGAGGCTGCTAAGTTTGTTAAAGTTAATTCATCCGTAACTAAACAGAAATATTGCAAGCTGAATTTTAAATAAAAAAGTGCTACTCCTCATTTACGCACTTACCACCAGAAAGGAACTCCACCATATTGACTAACTTTCATGGTAATTAAGTTGCTACAGTATACAAAAATGGCTTTCCTGAAGACAGTGAATTATACTCCCACTCCCTGGATCTCTCTCAGTCAGAAGGGCTTGACCAGCACCCTGCAGTCCCAGTGAGTTATAGACAACCACAAAAGTGATCCTACAAGAAAAGGAGTGGAGGGGAAGTGACTCTTACAGAGGCACTAACCCTGGGTACCCTGAGGAAGTGATAGACTCTCTGGTGTTATTCTTTTTGTGATCTTCTCCTGTACTCTCTCCACATGATAGAGGACCACTGTTTTCAGGTCAAGTGAGCAACTGGTCATCTGCTACAGATTGCGACAATTGGTCACTGAAGGATTTTCTGCCTCTGAAGTAATGTATAGCAGATTGTGATTTACAGCTTCCTGTAGACCTATCCTCCTCTCAGTTGATACATCTCTTTTTTTCAGTCTATTCATATTATTGGCCTCTATACCATCCTCCGGAAAATGGCAAGGTAGTTTTAACAAGCTTGCACAATCATTACAAAAGATAATCAGGAAACAGAAAACTATAATTTGTTTTTGGAAGGTATTGGAAGCACTTTTCTGATCTTGTTGCCCTGATTTAAACTCATTGCTATGAAGCCAGGATCTTGCTAGCTATAAAGGGCTTTGATTTTATTTTTTCATGCACTTATCATGACCTCATTTTGTAAAGTGCCAAGTAGATTTCTTCATTCATAACCCATCTTGATGCTGTGGATGACAGCAGAGGGTGGATTTGGGGTGGAGGGGTTAGTTTTAGTACATTTGATTAGTTTAATGGGACATAATGTTCCTTTCTATCTTTTCCTACTTTAAATATTTTAATTCATTCTATGAAAAAAAAAAATCAATGGCAATCTGTCAAGGGCTGCAATTATGTTTTAAATTGGGATGAAAAATTGTGTATGTGTGTGTGTGTTTGTGAGCAAAGGGAATCATTTACATAATAACTGGTGGTAATAATAACTCTCAGATACAGTCTTTATATCCCATACTCTACCCCTTAGCTCTAATTTTAAGAGGGCTGCTTCTTTCTGTGCAGTACAACTAAAAATGTGGAAATTTTAATTCTGCACTTTTTACCAAATTAACAGACAGCAAATGCTGATACCACTTTATCCTTAGAAAATTATACTGCTATAATCAGCTATGATCTGTCAAGGTGTCCCAAACTGAGAGTCAAGTACGTGACTAAAAAACTCCAGAACAAACCCATTCTTATGGCTAGCAGTGGTTTTCTAGGCTTATGTTTTCTTAATTCACTAGTACCATTAGTCTACTGTGGATTCTACTATAAAACATATAAACCAGTATTTATTTTTCTAATTATTAAGTTCAACATAAATAAGATTGAAAATATCTTTTTTGAAAATCAAACTGTAGTTTTAAGCTAGAATTTCTCTTTTCAAATTTGAACCTGAAAGAGAAAGAAAAGAAAAGAAAAGAAAAGAAAAGAAAAGAAAAGAAAAGAAA